>NC_090267.1:482686182-482993057 GCF_040414725.1 Anabrus simplex
AAATTTTAAGCAGTGATATTTCCACTTCCATGGTGCACAAGGCCCTGAAGTTCACTCAGCCTGCAGCAAAAATGAGTACTATGTTAATTCCTCGGGTCAAAGACGGCCGGGCGCGGAGGTATACACTCTACCCCCCCCCTGCCCGTAAAGCCGAAGTTACGGATAGTTGAAGCCTTACCTTCCACACCTCCAAGGTCCTTCGAAGCCTGTACGGAGATGACTTTACTTTGCTTTGGCTTGCCTCAAAAGGATTAGGAACGGTCTCGTGGTTCTTACTCGGATTTATCCATGAAAAATGCACAGTTTCCTATTCTCATCCACAACTAACGAGGGAACACATACATGTGTTTCACTCGGATTCGGTTGAAATTTGGTAGGAATATTCGTGGGAGGCAGTAGAATGCGAAGGTGAAAACTGCATGTTCCCAGCGCAAGTTTAAACGTCAAAATAGAACAAATAAATAGTCGTAAAATTAGAAGTGCCGCGGGAGTATCGGGGTTTGGCGGAGAGGTAGGGAGGAGCGAAGCAGCGGACGTGAGCCAACCGAGGTGTGTCGAGCTGCGCCAGCAGCCAAGCAGCGTATAGTTAGCGCGTTCCCCGTAACTTCCCGATTAGATGTGCAAAACGTAAATATGAAATTAGTACAATAGTGATTGTTTACAAAAAAGTGTACAAGGCACAGATACCGTGTGCACCATGCACATCTTACAGCGCTGTCGCTTTTACAAGTATTACATTGATTATAGGAAGGCTCTTCTTTGAAACAATAATCGACTGGATTAACAAATTGTGAAGGTTTCTTGTTAATATAGCCACATTTGTACCAACTGTACTGCCACATGCTATGAAAACGCAGAAAGGAGAACTGGTTGTGCGTCAAGGATTGCACTTTTAAAATGTTGTTCCTTAAATGTACCTTGATGTCTAACGAGTTTAACAAAATTAAATCGTACAAAATACGTATAAATTGCTTCCAAATGCGGAAGCCCAAAACATCTAACGGCTAGATAAGTCCAGTGGCTCCTTTCGGAATTGTTTGAACATTGATGATTTTCTTACTCCCAATTTTAGCATTTAAAATAGTTTCTTATTTCTGTCCTGTCCAGGAATCAAGAACTAAAACACTGTACTCTGGTACTAGCTCACAATAAACATCCCGTAACCATTTCTGTATAAGTTCTTTGGTCAGTTTTCCAAACTTTGAAGGCAAAGTGTACACATTTGGTGCGGTAAATAGTTTTCTTTCTATATTAGGACCAAATTTGTCATTTTTTTTTTTTTTTTCTTTCAACACCACTAGCAACTTCGGCAGGAGTTGTCCATCTACGGAAATTATTGGCTGTATTGTGTAGCTATGAGTTAGTTAATTCATAGATTGTACTTCCGCTAATACGACTTTTTCTCCTCGTTCATTATGGATCCTGCCAGAATGGAACTCTTCATGAAAACCAGACTGATCAGTATTAAACACGCACTCTGGGCCGTGACTTTCTATTAATTGCGACACTTCTTCAACAAACAGTGTCGCGTTACAATTAGTATCTTCTTGTTCAAATTGGTACATTTTAGATACGAATTTGCAAATTTTTCTTGATCCAATTTTGAATTTCTTTTTAAAACTCATTACCCAGGAATGAGACGCTCGACACGTGTCGTAGTTAACTAGACGAGCATACTGTAAGGCCCATTTTTTAATATTTATATCGTGAACAATTTTGTTTCGTTGTCTACTTTCTTTGAACTTTTGATAAGTCTTCTTCGTAACAAATTTATTTTTTCTCCCATTGTGCCACCGTTTTCCAGTTGTTGCTCCCACCTGTATGGCTCTTGCCGGAATTTAATTTACAAAACCTGTGTTTCACTGATGCGAAGCTCCTCTGTTTCCCACCTTTGTTTCGCCAATATTCGACGACCTTCTTCTTATAAGTTATTGGGATTAGGCATCGTTCAGCCGTTGTTGTGGATGCAGGGTTAGGAGCAACATTTTTGGAGACGAGGTCAAATAACGGTGTTTCAATATTGTCTTCCTCGAAATCAAAGTCATCATCTGACATATCCAATGTGCCATCCAGTTCCACTGTATCGGTATCCAAAACCCTGTCGGCAATTAGACCTGTAAAACGGAGACAAGAACGCAATTCCTGTGAACGCTTGTTTTTCTCGTAAAAGTATATATATATATATATAAATACATTGATCTAGTTACGATATAATTCCAATCCCAAATTCCTTTCATCTTCAGAAAATGGGGTGTCTTTTTTGTCACACTCTGCAAAACAATTCTGAAGGCACACGGCTTTATTCCACGGATTGAATGACTTCTGTAGCGGGCGCTTTTTTGTATCTAGCTGTAAAAAATCAATTATTACCATACATGGTTAAAGTAAATATACAGTCACCATTCATAAAAATGACTATAAACGTCAGATTTTACCTGTCATTGTAAGAACGTTGTCTTATCGGACGACTAATCAATGTGCACCTTTTGATCTGCTTTGACGTTTCTAATCGGGAAGATACGAGGTATGTGCGAAGTGCGGTGTGGTATAGAAGACTGGCCGGGAGGCTGGGGTGGGTGGTCATTCATTCGACTCGAGTGAGCAGCCCGACTATACGCTGCTCACGTCCGCTGCTTCGCTCCTCCCTCCCTCTCCATCACACCCAGATACTCCCGCGGCACTTCTAATTTTACGACTATTTATTTGTTCTATTTTGGCGTTTAAACTTGCGCTGGGGACATGCAGTTTTCACCTTAGCATTCTATGGCCTGCCACGAATATTCCTACCACATTTCAACAGAATCCGAGTGAAACACATGTATGTGTTCCCTCGTAAGTAACATTTAGGAGTACTACTAACCCGTAAAGTCTATATGGTATGACATCATGGTTAAATGTTGGCCGGAAAGGAAGGAGGGTTTGTGGTGTACAATTTCTAATAATAATAATAATAATAATAATAATAATAATAATAATAATAATAATATAATAATAATAATAATAATAATAATAATAATAATAATAATAATAATAATAATAATGTTATTTGCTTTACGTCCCACTAACTACTTTTACGGTCTTCGGAGACGCCGAGGTGCCAGAATTAGGTCCCGCAGGAGTTCTTTTACGTGCCAGTAAATCTACCGACACGAGGCTGTCTTATTTGACCACCTTCAAATACCACCGGACTGAGCCAGGATCGAACCTGCCAAGTTGAGGTTAGAAAGCCAGCGCCTTAACCGTCTGAGCCACTCAGCCCGGCGTACAATTTCTAATCACTAGATTCTGTGCCAAAGACTCTATTAAATTCCAAACCACACTTACGTATTAAGAGGATACGACGCTGTTTATGGTGATTCATCCGCCGAATGGGGACCGAAACACTTGAGCAGACCCCTTGATGCTATTCCACAGGAGTAAGCTATGTGCCGGCACCGGTTTCACCTTCTCCATTCTTACTGTCATATATCACGTAATTCATTTCAATTACTGATTTTATGTTTCTGCCACGCTATATTGTATATTTACTGCTGTTTCACTTCCGAAATGATGTGTTCCCCACATCCAGTTACGCTTCTATTCTCCATTCTAATTCCCATATCCATACTTCACCCTTTCCTTGTTTACCGTTTTCGACCTCTGCATTTAAGTTCCCCATTATAATCCCTTCTACACCAGATATCTCCTTTTGTAGTTTTTTCAAGAATTATTCCATATCGTCCTCTGTGTTCTCTGCGTGCGATCTATACACTTGTTTTAAGTCCTTCACTTCCTTCCTCATCCTCAATCTAAAATTCAGTACTTTACGCTGATGTACTCTTCCATAGCCAAATACTCCTCCAGCTGTTTTGGAATTATTAGCCCCACGTTTTTTATTTCGCCTCTCGGCGACCACTCCAGAATAGTTCATAACCTTGTCTCATTCTCTTCTTTCCTATCCGTAAATTTGAATGTTGTAATGTTCTGAACTGTAGGTGGTAATACAGTATACAGTTCAATTCGGAAAATATATTTTTTCGAGAGGAGTGCTGAAAAGAAAAGATAGGACAAGGTAATAAATGAGGAGGATTAGTAGAAGATTAAAAGAACTGGAAGTTGTAAGAATATGGGAAAGGATAGGATAGGGAGATAAAGGAGGGGTAGTTTAAAGTGGATTAGGAGGATGCGTTATTGGAGGTAGAAAACGTGGGGAGGATCTGTATAAGGCATGGCAAATAGAATTCGTGTTTAGAAATTTAGCATTTTTGAGAAGAAGAATTAGGAAGTCGAAAAGAATAATGGGTTTTTCACAAATGTCGTTTACATGGAAATTACGGTTGAAGTATTGGTCAAGGTGAATAAAACGATTTTCAGTAGTGTTAAGAGGGGGCCTTTGTTAATGATTTTAAGTATTTTTATGTCTTTTCCAATACTAGCGAAATTATGTTTGGAGTCTCGTATGTGTGGTCCTATAACAGAGAATCTGTTTTATTTAATGGCGTTGATATGTTCGAAGTATCTGATATTACGGTTCAGTTTTTTGGAAGCTTGACATGTCCGACTTGTTTCTAAGGAAACGTATAATCTCATTATTGTCACAAAAACGTATTAATATGTGAGAAAGTGGCAGCTTGTAATACATGCGGCACATAGTAATCACTGATCATTGAGCGTGATGTATCTCCAGGACTGAGGTAGAAACATTCCTACAGTATTTGATATGCTTAAAGGAATATATGTCCAAAACAGAACGCGAGGGCAGAAGTTTCACAGCCTAATTCAACAATCCTCCGGAAGGAAACAATATGATATACGAGGGAAACTCAGTTCTTTTTCATACGACCTCAATTCTTTCTGTAACATAATTATAAGATCTGGCAGGAAATATTGGGATTGGGAGAAGCCTTAATTTTGCTCTATAGCCGTAACACATTCCGTGCACAGTCAACAATAAGACACGACAGAAACATACTATTGTTGAACAGGCTGCTTACTGTGCAGTCCGCATTCAGTTAATATAAGAAGGCTAACAAATGTTTCGCTATTCCCCGTTCACCCAGCACGCGTCCGTAAGGATTCCGGGGGCAATCAAGCGTGCTGACTCTCTGGATGGTTGCCACGGGTGATGGCGGGGAGGGGCCATCACTACGGGGAAGCCTGCTGCGATCGCAGTTGGTACTCCCCCGCTGTACTTGTTAACATCGTCGGGGTGACAGTCGAACTCGACACGAGGTGCTGCTCCTCAGAACAGCGGTTTGCTCTGTTTGGGGATTCAGTCCCGAGTGTCGGAAACGACTGAACCCTCGGGGATATTAACAAATACGCGGGATGAGATGCGCGTCCGAAAGGATTCCGGGGGCGACAAAGCGCATCGACTTACTGGATGGTCGCCACGGGTGATGGCGGGGAGGAGCCATCACCTCTACGAAAGCTTCCTGCCTTAGGTCAAGGAGGCATGGTGGAGAAGTTCTACCACCATCTGACAAGAAAGAAGAAACGTGCGGTGAATCGACAAAATGACGCATGTTCAGTTGATGTGAAGAGATTCAATTGTAAAATGTTTGTATCAATGGATGGTAATAAAATCTATGTATGGATAATTTTGTATATCTCTATGATATTCGCTATATAAAATTCATCATCACTGTTCTTAACTGCAATATTTTTTAATATTCAAACAAATAAAGAAAGCTAAATGTATTTACACTGATGGGTTATTGAAAAGCTCACAACCATAGTGTTAACAGGAGATTTATGATAATAAACACCTCCCATAATTTCGGGAGATGGTATTGATTAATTTAATCTTAATTTTCGATACATGCAGTTTACAAAAATGAATATAGTATAATTGAAAAACGTGCACTAAAAGCACAAATAAACAATAACCTGGCCGGAAAATATGATGAATCAAAAGTTAATATTTGTGAGTAATTTAGTTGAACAGAAAAAAAAGAATGGCCTGAAAATTGTGTTAGAAATATTATTGTAAGAAATGAAACTTCTCGGACATGCAATCGAGGAAACATGGCACCCGCCCCAAAGAGGTCATCACAGTAGTTATCCTCAGTCCCTCCATATGTCCGACTCCTGAAATGTATATTAATATTGACTCTCGAAAGAAAAACAAAAAACGTGCAGACTAATAGAACTACGACGACAAAATTATTATATGCTATATCTATAATCTACATACCTAACTGCTCTATTCTTCAACGGAGTTATATTTTCTAGTTACCTAAGGTTAGTAACAAGCATGTATAACTTCTTTTCCTTCCACCAATTTACTACTCCACATTCCCCTAATAATGACGAAAAATTGTGCAATTCATCCCGGATAGGTACACTCTCTGTTCAATAACTTTACAGTTGAAATCGTTACAATTTTTTCTCATATCCTCCTCATTACTTCCATTGTCTCTAAACAATATTTTATAAGGTCCTTTCAATCCTTCTTCCTTTTCTTCAGAACATAGTAAACATTTACTTTCATCTCTATTTTGTCTGTATGCTTTATTTTTTGGAACCCCATTAACCAGCATATTATGCTCCCCATTCAGTTATTTTTTATATTATCAATAGTTATCCTCATTATCCCAATTACAATACAAAATTCCCCTAGTGACATTTTGTCACTTTTCAATATCATTATATCTTAGAACTACTCTTAAACATATTCTTAGCTGCTCTATACAGTCCCTTCCCAAGTAGTATTCAATTCCTATCGTTTCTAAAATGAATACATCACTCCCACCAATTTCGGTCCTTTCAATCCTTCTTCCTTTTCTTTTCCTTCTTCTCCTTCTCTCAACGCTGTCCCAGTCTCGCACCTTTCACTCGATGTTGCTTCTTGCCATGTCAATGTTGGTGTTCCAGTTGCTATTCGTTCTTTCAAGTGAAATTCGTACATATTTCCTTGGTATTCTACTAGCATTTAAACATTCCTCTGGGCATACGACACGACTCGACTCGACACAACTCGATTTTGACCTGCAGCCTACCAATTAGAGCCACGTCTCTCATCATTACCAATATTCTCGTCTTGCATTTCCAACCGTGTATCAGACAAATCTAATCTAAAATGCCTGAATTCTCCTATCATCCATCCCAGAGATCTGCTAACTTTGACTGCTGCGCTGTCTTGTTTCCCAGGTAACTTACACCGTATCAGACAGCTGTTCCCCAATCCGCAAACGCTTATTCTTCTTATTCTACTTCGAAGATATTATGAAGTACTCTGTCCATCCACTGCTTTGCTGTTTTTCCGGCTGGAAGCATGACTGTATCGGATAGAAGGAAGAGGATATAGGAAAGCGGAATAAAGCTAGAGAGTATCCAACAAGCGGCTAGTTGCAGCACATCCCGACTGCAATGAGAAGAACTCAAGGGCTAAGCAACAAGGAGAATAAGGAAGAAAGGAGTACAGGTTTGTGACAGTCACCGTCGGCACAAAGACAGGAAGTGTTTGGAGGTAATTGAGGCGTGTGCAAGAAACAATATGGAAGGAGGATAGAAGTAAAGAGCTAAAGGATTGGTACAGCCTCATATACTATAGTGTGACTAGTCGGAGAATGGGCGTGGGAATTCCCCGGATAGTAAGACCAATTTTTCGGTGGTCTACATATAGAGACAGGGTGGCCGGATAATTATGTGTAAAATATATTTAATTGACTGACTCGTATTGTTTTAAAGGCCAACTGGCTTGTGCGATTTTCAAGTCTAACTTCTAACACTTAAATTTCTGTAGTTCTTCTTCTTGGTGTCGACTATCACAGGTTCGTCACCTCGGACTAATGATCGATCACTGCTTCTCTAAATTTTGAGAAGGGTATTTATGCGCACACAAGGGACGCGGTACCACGCGTTATCTATTATGGTGCAATCGTTCCATTTGATAACTGCTGGACCGATTTCTTTGAGACTCACGCCAGAGATTCCGCCTATTTTTCGGATCACTATGGTATTGTACGTTGGTTTCTCCTGCTTCTTTCACGGCCGTATATAATTAATTCCGAGCACGATATTTCAGCGTATTTGAACTGTATGTCGTGTAACTTCATTCTGCCGACAGACAGGCTAACTTCTCTCTGACCGAGCTCGATACCTGCAGTCGCGTAAGTGCGGACCGTATCCAGTATTCGGGGATAGTGGGTTTGAACCCCACTGTCGGCAACCCTGAAGATGGCTTTCCGTTGTTTTCTATTTTCACACCGGTCGAATGCTGGGGCTCTACCTTAATTAAGGCTACGGCCGCTTCCTACTCACTCTTAACCCTTTCCTGACTCATTGTCGCCGTAAGACCTACCTGTGTCGGTGCGACGTAAAGCCAATAGCAAAAAAAATGTTCTCTGGGCGTAATTAAATATATTTCCCCCTATGAAGTTAGCTTCATCAAATGGGTCTAAAATTGTTAATTAATTACTTCCACGCTAATGACATTGTCGAAGTCTCTCACAATATGGGTTATGAGACAGAAATTACCATTAATTTCCCAAGGTCTTCCGAAATGTCCCGATTTCATTCGATGTATTATGATCTTCTCCTGCGTGAGGTGACAGCCACTGATATGAGGCTAGCTGTATTACAAAGATGGACGAGCGGTTTTTTCCTCTCGCAGTTGGCCCTACGTAGCCGTGCGAGGGTTCCTTTGGCAATGTAGAATTATGGGCTCAGTACTGAAAATTGAGCCAAATATTTCCAAGAAGATGTGCAAAAAGGTTACCTCGGGTAAAAGCAATTGTTGAACAAGACTGTTGAGCATGCCATAAGCAAATTAATAAACTGACGATCGAAATAGTTTGAGTGCTTCTTTAGTGACAGCGTAGTACGTGGAAATTAAAATCCATAGCCTGCTTCCAGTCATTCAAGTAGGTCGGGAATGTAATGTATGAATCCCCCATCTAGTGACGAGGATATGAATTATGCCGGCAGCCGAAGCCTGCCGCACTCCTGTGGGGCAATGATTAATGACTGACATATGAAATAATATTGAAATGATGCTGGAATGAAAGATCAGAGGGAAAACCGGAGTACTACCTTCGCATTGTCCAGCACAAATCTCACATGGAGTGACCGGGGTTAGAACCACAGAACCCAGCGATGAGATCCCGGTGCAATGCGGGCTGAGCCACGTAGGCTCTTTCCGATTAGTGATTTAACAACTTTTTATTCGAAACTTGTCTACCGAACTATCTATGGGCCAAACGGAGGACGTGTGTATTATAGAACATTTGTGAGGGGGTACCGGTAATTTCCTCTTTTCAGAATTGGTAGCTCTAGTGGGGAGGGAGGGTGCTTTAAGATTATTTGAAAGATCTTGAAAGAGCTTACCCGTGGTGCTCCATAAATAGCTTATGCAGATGATGGCCATCCTATGGGATTCTTTTGTTGTTGTTAGAAGTAGTTTTACGTCGCACCGAAAGAGATAGGCCTTATGGCCGCCATGGGATAGGAAGGCTAGGAATGGGAAGGGGGTCGCGGTGACCTTAATTCAGGTACAGCTCCAGCATTTGTCTGGTGTGAAAATGGGAAACCACGGAAAACCATTTTCAGAGCTGCCGACAGTGGGGTTCGAACCCACTATTCCCCGAATACCAAGGGCTTTTGATCCAGAAACTGGCAGATCGCTTGAACGGTGTGTGTCACTTGTCGACATGTAAGTGTTGCCAACATTGTTATTTTGTTTGGCGAGGATAAGGTTCCTTATTCTGTTTTGTTAACACTGTTCCTTTAGCATGGTGTCTCTCTAACGCCAAATGCTCGAGTGTTTTACCAGTTAATCAAGTGAATGACATAATATAGTATATGATTGCGGCGACCACGCACTCTCAAGGGAGAAAAATCTGATGGTACATTACTCTCTTGATGTACAGTGAAATTACGCTGGGGCAACATTTACTGCCGTTCGCTGTAATGATGGAAACAGTCAAGCGATGTATCGAGATTTCTGTTGTAGTAATCTCCTTAGTAAGCACTCGCAAAGCTTAAAATTGTCAGCCCTTCAGTGTGAGCGCGTGTATCACAGACAACGCGTGCTGGACAGGAAACGTTAAAAAGTAGGTGTACCTGATACGGTTATCAGCTCTAATAATGAAACTGCAATTGGAAAGTCATGCTGAAATACCCAGAGAAAAAACCTAAGGGAAACATGTCAACAGTTGGTAAACAGCGACTCCAAAAGGCTGAAGCTCAGGCTATGACTAAGAAAGCAAGGAGCTAAAGGGGTGAAAATGGTCAGGGACGCTGTTAAGCACTCTGAATGGTCTCGTTCTTCTACAGAATATTCACTTTTCAGATTAGAGTTATAAGAGGCATTGTCACTTTCTTTGCTTCTTTTTATTTTACTTTTAAGTTAATTCATTCTTTAAAAGAAATGCCGTAACAGTAAAACATTGATATTATTCCTCATTTGAGAACATTCTATTTCAAGGAAGGAAAAAAATACAGGTCAGTAGCTGCACGACTATTGAACAAACACACACAGCAGAAGCAAACGCTAAACAGTGTCGACCTTCAAGAAATTACGCTAGGATGTTAATACAACTTAGAGAAAATACTGCTGGTCGAAATGAACTCATACGGTAGCCACTGACGTGACAGCCATGATTATACCCTGCCACCTAATTTACTGTTTATGGAGAACCGAGGTACTGGAATTTTGCCCCACAGGTTTTCCATTACGTGATAGGAATACTAGCGACCTGTGGTTGGCGTATTTGATCACCTTCAAGAACCATCGAACCAACTTGAGCTGAGAAGTCATCGCTTCTATCATCTGAGCCACTCAGTCTGGCAATGAGCTCAATTCTAATATCCGACTCGCAGTAGCTTTAACTGCCGAGACATCTTTATGTCTACCAACCTGAAAGTGACATAAGAAATCCCCCTGTATTATTTTCTGACATCTGCTGTTACTGAATTAGGTGACTGTGTTTCTACCCACCTAGTAGTACACTACAATGCAAAACAAATTTCTAAGGTCGGCATATGTATTTATGGCAGAAAATGATTCAAATCCTTATAGCAAGCGATCTTCGACTAATTAATCAGTTCTCCCGATCTACCGTTAGATCGCGATCGATGTGTTGTGGTGGTGGTGGTGGTGGTGGTGGTAATAGTGGTTGTTGTTTAAGAATAAGTACAACTGGAAAACTATCCTCTGTTAGCACTGATCAGAATAGCCCAATGATCTAGGCTGCTAATGCTTCAGGCGAGGAAATATATATAATACAATTTAATATAATTGATGTATGTATCAATTTTAATAGGATCTTGTAGATTCTTAAGAGATGCGGAACAGTTGACGTAAAAAACAATTGTCAAGAGAAAAATGGTAAAAAGCGTAATATTGGAAACAAATTAAAAACACAAATGCAAAGCATGTGATTTCTTGAAGATAGGAATTCTGGTCGTACTTGATGTAACTTGAGGTAGCGTAAGGTAAATTTGAATGTTGTAATGTTCTGAACTGTAGGTGGGTAATATAGTATACAGTTCAATTCGAAAAATATATTTCATTTTTCGAGAGGAGAAGTGGAAAGAAAAGATAGAATAAGGTAATAAATGAGAAGGATTAGTAGATAAGCGAAGATTAAAAGAACTGGAAGTTGAAAGAAGAAGGGAAAGGATAGGATAGGGAACTAAAGGAGAGGTAGTTTAGAGTGGGTTAGGAGGACGCGTTATTGGAGCTAGAAAACTTGGGTAGGAACTGTGTAAGGCATGGCAAATTTAAATCGTGTTCAGAAATCTGGCATTTTGAGAAGAAGAATTAGGAAGTCGAAAAGAATATTGGGTTATTCAGATATGTCCTATAATTGAAATTAGGGTTGAAGTATTGGTCAAGGTGTATAAAATGATTTTCAGTAGTGTTTAGAAGGGGGCCTTTGTTAATGATTTTAAGTATTTTTATATCTTTTTCAATATTGGTGAAATTATGTTTGGAGTCTCGTATGTGTTGTCCTATAACAGAGAATCTGTTGTATTTAATGGCGTTGAAATGTTCGGAGTATCTGATATTATAGTTGTGTCCAGTTTGACTGATGTACGAGGAGCTGCAGTTGTTACATTTCAATCTGTATACTCCAGATTTAGAAAAAGCATTATATTTATTTTGTGATTTAGAGTTGTGCAATACATCAAAAGGCCCCCTGGTCGCCAACCCACGCTTCCAAATTAAGAGCCCTGGGGCTTTCATGTTCTTGTATAAGCTTCACAGAAATTGTGAAAGTATGTGATGGAGAGTTAAAAAAGATTAACTGTATATTAATGTGAGATGTAGCTCGTGGGGGAATATTTTATGTAGCAGTGTAAGGTAGTATTTAGAATTTATGGGACATGCATTTGGACTCTCGGGTGAATTAAAGCCTCGATACGGCCTGTATATCACGAAGAATTGCTCTTAATAACTGGAAATGATATTACGGTTCAGATTTTGAAAGCTTGACATGTCAGATTTGTTTCTAAGGAAACGTATAATCTCATTATTGTCACAAAAACGTATTAATATATGAGAAAGTGGAGCTTCTAATACATGCGACACATAGTAATCACTGATCATTGAGCGTGATGCACCATCTCCAGGACTGAGGTAGAAACATTACTACAGTATTTGATATCCTTAAAGGAAAAATTGTCCAGAACAGTCACAGCCCAATTCAACAATCCTCCGGAAGGAAACAATATAATATACGAGAGAAACTGAGTTCTATTTTCTTACGACCTTATTCCTTAGTGTAATATACCTATAATTTTAAGTTCTGGTAGGAAATGATGGGATTGGGAGAAGCCTTCATTCTGCTCCATAATCGCAACATATTCGGTGCACAGTCAACAATAAGACACGACAGAAACATACTATTGTTGAACAGATCGCTTACTGTGCAGTCCGCATTCAGTTAACATAAGAAGGATAAGAAAAGTTGTCGCTATTCCCCGTTCACCCAGCACGCGTCCGTAAGGATTCCGGGGGCAATCAAGCGTGCTGACCCTCTGGATGGTTGCCACGGGTGATGGCGGGGAGGGGCCATCACTACGGGGAAGCCTGCTGCGATCGCAGTTGGTACTACCCCGCTGTACTTGTTAATATCGTCGGGGTGACAGTCGAACTCGACACGAGGTACTGCTCCTCAGAACAGGGATTTTCTCTGTTTGGGGATTCAGTCCCGAGTGTCGGAAACGACTGAAACTTCGGGGATATTAACAAATACGCGGGATGAGATGCGCGTCCGAAAGGATTCCGGGGGCGACAAAGCGCATCGACTTACTGGATGGTCGCCACGGGTGATGGCGGGGAGGAGCCATCACCTCTACGAAAGCTTCCGGCGTTAGGTCAAGGAGGCATGGCAGAGAAGTTCTACCCACTATCTGACAAGAAAGAAGAAACGTGAGGTGGATCGACAAAATGACGCATGTTCAGTTGATGTGAAGAGTTTCAATTGTAAAATGTTGTGGTATCAAAGGATGGTAATAAAATCTATGCATGGATAATTTTGTATATCCCTATGATATTCGCTAAATAAAATTCATCATCACTGTTCTTAACTGCAGTATTTTTAAATATTCAGTCAAATAAAGAAGGCTAAATGTATTTACACTGATGGGTTATTGAAAAGCTCACAACCATAGTGTTAACAGGAGATTTAAGATAAGATAATACACACCTCCCATAATTTCTGAAACCATAGAGCTGGGAGGTGGTATTGATTATTTTAACCTTAATTTTCGATACATGCAGTTTACAAAATGAATATAGTATAATTGAAAAAGTGCACTAAAAGCACAAATAAAGAATAACCTGTCCGGAAATATAATGAAAAAAAATTAATATTTGGCGCAGTAATAATCCTCAGTCCCTCCATATGTCCTACTCCTGAAATGAATATTAATATTGACTCTCGAAAGAAAAACAAAAAAACGTGCAGACTAATAAAACTACGACAATAAAATTATTATATGCTATATCTATAACCCACGTACCTAACTGCTCTACTCTTCAACGAAGTTCTAGTTGCCTTTGGTACAATTCTGTCAGTAACAAGCATGTATAACTTCTTTTCCTTCCACCAATTTACTACTCCACATTCCCCTAACAATGATGAAAAATTTTGCAATTCTTCGCGTATGCTGTTCAATAACTTTACAGCTGAAATCGTTACCAATTTTCCTCATATCCTCCTCATTACATACCTTGTCTCCAAACAATATTTTATAAGGTGTGCCCATCCCATTTCTTCAGAACATATTAAACATTTATTTTCATCTCTATTTTGTATGTATGCTATATTTTTGCGTAACCCCATTAACCACCATATTATGCTCCCCATTCCGTTATTTCTAATATTATCCATACTTATCCTCATTACCCCAATTAAAACACAAAACTCCCCTAGTGACATTTTGTCACTTTTCAATATCATTATATCTTAGAACTACTCTTAAACATATTCTTAGCTGCTCTATACAGTCCCTTTCCAAGTAGTATTCAATTCCTATCGTTTCTAAAATGAATGAATCGCTCCCACCAATTTCCGTCTTTTTAATCCTTCTTCCTCTTCTTTTCCTTCTTCTCCTTCTCTCAACGCTGTCCCAGTCTCGCACCTTTCACTCGATGTTGCTTCTTGCCATGTCAATATTGGTGTTCAAGTTGCTATTCGTTCTTTCAAGTGAAATTCGTACATATTTCCTTGGAATTCTACTAGCATTTAAACATTCCTCTGGTCATACGACACGACTCGACTCGATGCAACTCGATTTTGACCTGCAGCCTGCCAATTTGAGCCACGTCTCTCATCATTACCGATATTCTCGCCTTGCATTTCCAACCGTGTATCTAACAAATCTAATCTAAGCTGCCTGAATTCCCCTATCATTCATCCTAGAGATCTGCTAACTTTGACTGCTGCGCTGTCTTGTTTCCCAGGTAACTTACACCGTATCAGACAGCTGTTCCCCAATCCGCAAACGCTTATTCTTCTTATTCTTCTTCGCAGATCTTATGAAGTACCGTACTCTGTCCATCCACTGCTTTGCTGTATTTCCGGCTGGAAGCATGACTGTATCGGATAGAAGGAAGAGGATATAGGAAAGCGGAATAAAGCTAGAGAGTATCCAACAAGCGGCTAGTTGCAGCACATCCCGACTGCTATGATAAGAACTCAAGGGCTAAGCAATAAGGAGAATAAGGAAGAAAGGAGTACAGGTTTGTGACAGTCACCGTCGGCACAAAGACAGGAAGTGTTTGGAGGTAATTGAGGCGTGTGCAAGAAACAATATGGAAGGAGGATAGAAGTAAAGAGCTAAAGGATTGGTACAGCCTCATATACTGTAGTGTGACTAGTCGGAGAAAGGGCGTGGGAATTCCCCGGATAGTAAGACCAATTTTTCGGTGGTCTACATATAGAGACAGGGTGGCCGGATAATTATGTGTAAAATATATTTAATTGACTGACTCGTATTGTTTTAAAGGCCAACTGGCTTGTGCGATTTTCAAGTCTAACTTCTAACACTTAAATTTCTGTAGTTCTTCTTCTTGGTGCCGAGTATCACAGGTTCTTCACCTCCGACTAATGATCGATCACTGCTTCTCTAAATTTTGAGAAGGGTATTTATGCGCACACAAGGGACGCGGTACCACGCGTTATCTATTATGGTGCAATTGTTCCATTTGATAACTGCTGGACCGATTTCTTTGAGACTCACGCCAGAGA
Source organism: Anabrus simplex (assembly GCF_040414725.1). Classification (NCBI taxonomy): domain Eukaryota; kingdom Metazoa; phylum Arthropoda; class Insecta; order Orthoptera; family Tettigoniidae; genus Anabrus; species Anabrus simplex. Next base: position 482,701,866 of record NC_090267.1, read on the forward strand.
TTCCGCCTATTTTTCCGATCACTATGGTGTTGTACGTTGGTTTCTCCTGCTTCTTTCACGGGCGTATATAATTAATTCCGAGCACGATATTCCAGCGTATTTGAACTGTATGTCGTGTAACTTCATTCTGCCGACAGACGGGCTAACTCCTCTCTGACCGAGCTCGATAGCTGCAGTCGCGTAAGTGCGAACCGTATACAGTATTCGGGAGATAGTGGGTTCGAACCCCACTGTCGGCAGCCCTGAAGATGGTTTTCCGTTGTTTTCTATTTTCAGACCAGTCGAATACTGGGGCTCTACCTTAATTAAGGCCACGGCCGCTTCCTACTCACTCTTAACCCTTTCCTGACTCATTGTCGCCGTAAGACCTACCTATGTCGGTGCGACGTAAAGCCAATAGCAAAAAAAATCTCTGGGCATAATTAAATATATTTCCCCCTATGAAGTTAGCTACATCGAATGGGTCTAAAATTGTTAATTAATTACTTCCACGCTAATGACATTGTCGAAGTCTCTCACAATATGGGTTATAAGACAGAAATTACCATTAATTTCCCGAGCTCTTCCGAAATGTCCCGATTTCATTCGATGTATTATGATCTTCTCCTGCGTGAGGTGACAAGCCACGGATATGAGGCTAGCTGTATTACAAAGATGGATGAGGGGTTTTTTCATCTCGCAGTTGGCCCTACGTAGCCGTGCGAGGGTTCCTTTGGCAATGTAGAATTATGGACTCAGTACTGAAAATTGTGCCAAATATTTCCAAGAAGGTATGCATCAAGGTTACTTCGGGTAAAAGCAATTGTTGAACAAGACTGTTGAGCATGCCATAAGCAAATTAATAAACTGACGATCGAAATAGTTTGAGTGCTTCTTTAGAGACAGCGAAGTACGTGGAAATTAAAATCCATAGCCTGCTTCCAGTCATTCAAGTGGGTCGGGAATGTAATGTATGAATCCCCCATCTAGTGACGAGGATATGAATTATGCCGGCAGCCGAAGCCTGCCGCACTCCTGTGGGGCAATTATTAATGACTGACATATGAAATGATATTGAAATGTTGCTGGAATGAAAGATCAAAGAGAAAACCGGAGTACTACCTTCGCATTGTCTAGCACAAATCTCACATGGAGTGACCGGGGTTAGAACCACAGAACCCAGCGATGAGAGCCCGGTGCGATGCGGTATAAGCCACGTAGGCTCTTTCCGATTAGTGAATTAACAATTTTTTATTCGAAACTTGTCTACCGAACTATCTATGGGCCAAACGGAGGACGTGTGTATTATAGGACATTTATGAGGGGGTACCGGTAATTTCCTCTTTTCAGAATTGGTAACTCTAGTGGGGAGGGAGGTTGCTTTAAGATTATTTGAACTTGAAAGAGCTTACCCGTGGTGCTCGATAAATAGCTTATGCAGATGATGGCCATCCTAAGGGCTTCTTTTGTTGTTGTTAGAAGTAGTTTTACGTCGCACCGAAAGAGATAGGCCTTATGGCGGCCATGAGACAGGAAGGCTAGGAATGGGAAGAGAGTCGCGGTGACCTTTATTCAGGTACAGCTCCAGCATTTTCCGGGTGTGGAAATGGGAAACCACGGAAAACCATTTTCAGAGCTGCCGACAGTGAGGTTTGAACCCACTATTCCCCGAATACCAAGGGCTTTTGATGCAGAAACTGGCAGAACACTCGAACGGTGGGTGTCACTTGTCGACATGTAAGTTTTGCCAACATTGTTATTTTCTTTGGAGAACATAAGGTCCTTATTCTGTTTTGTTAACACTGTTCCTTTAGCATGGTGTCTCTCTAACGGCAAATGCTCGAGTGTTTTACCAGTTAATCAAGTGAATGACATAATATAGTATATGATTGCGGCGACCACGCACTCTCAAGGGAGAAAAATCTGATGGTACATTACTCTCTTGACGTACAGTGAAATTACGCTGGGGCAACATTTACAGCCGTTCGCTCTAATGATGGAAACAGTCAAGCGAAGTATCGAGATTTCAGTTGTAGTAATCTCCTTAGTAAGCACTCGCAACGCTTAAAATTAAGTGTCCGCCCTTCAGTCTGAGCGCGTGTATCACAGACAACGCGTGCTGGACAGGAAACGTTAAAAAGTAGGTGTACCTGATACGGTTATCAGCTCTGATAATGAAACTGCAATTGAAAAGCCATGCTGAAATACCCAGAGAAAAAAACTAAGGGAAACATGTCAACAGTTGGTAAACAGCGACTCCAAAAGGCTGAAGCTCAGGCTATGACTAAGTAAACAAGGAGCTAAAGGGGTGAAAATGGTCAGGGACGCTGTTAAGCGCTCCGAATGGTCTCGTTCTTCTACAGAATATTCACTTTTCAGATTAGAGTTATAAGAGGCATTGTCACTTTCTTTGCTTCTTTTTATTTTACTTTTAGGTTAATTCATTCTTTAAAAGAAATGCCGTAACAGTAAAACATTGATATTATTCCTCATTTGAGAACATTCTATTTCAAGGAAGGAAAAAAATACAGGTCAGTAGCTGCACGACTGTTGAACAAACACACACAGCAGAAGCAAACGCTAAACAGTGTCGACCTTCAAGAAATTACGCTAGGATGTTAATACAACTTAGAGAAAATACTGCTGGTCGAAATGAACTCATACGGTAGCCACTGGCGTGACAGCCATGATTATACCCTGCCACCTAATTTACTGTTTATGGAGAACCGAGGTACTGGAATTTTCCCCCACAGGTTTTCCATTACGTGATAGGAATACTAGCGACCTGTGGTTGGCGTATTTGATCACCTTCAAGAACCATCGAACCAACTTGAGCTGAGAAGTCATCCCTTCTATCATCTGAGCCACTCATTCTGGCAATGAGCTCAATTCTAATATCCGACTCGCAGTAGCTTTGACTGCCGAGACATCTTTATGTCTACCAACCTGAAAGTGACATAAGAAATCCCCCTTTATTATTTTCTGACATCTGCTGTTACTGCAAAACAAATTTCTAAGGTCGGCATATGTATTTATGGCAGAAAATGATTCAAATCCTTATAGCAAGCGATCTTCGACTAATTAATCAGTTCTCCCGATCTACCGTTAGATCGCGATCGATGTGTTGCGGTGGTGGTGGTGGTGGTGGTGGTGGTGGTGGTGGTGGTGGTGGTGGTGGTAATAGTGATTGTTGTTTAAGAATAAGTACAACTGGAAAACTATCCTCTGTTAGCACTGATCAGAATAGCCTAATGATCTAGGCTGCTAATGCTTCAGTCGAGGAAATATATATAATACAATTTAATATAATTGATGTATGTATCAATTTTAATAGGATCTTGTAGATTCTTAAGAGATGCGGAACAGTTGACGTAAAAAACAATTGTCAAGAGAAAAATGGTAAAAAGCGCAATATTGATAACAAATTAAAAACACAAATGCAAAGCATGTGATTTCTTGAAGATAGGAATTCTGGTCATACTTGATGTAACTTGAGGTAGCGTAAGGTAAATTTGAATGTTGTAATGTTCTGAACTGTAGGTGGTAATATAGTATACAGTTCAATTCGAAAAATATATTTCATTTTTCGAGAGGAGAAGTGGAAAGAAAAGGTAGGATAAGGTAATAAATGAGAAGGATCAGTAGATAAGCGATTAAAAGAACTGGAAGTTGAAAGAAGAAGGGAAAAGATAGGATAGGGAAATAAAGCAGGGGTAGTTTAGAGTGGGTTAGGAGGACGCCTTATTGGAGCTAGAAAACTTGGGTAGGAACTGTGTAAGGCAGGCAAATTTAAATCGTGTTCAGAAATCTGGCATTTTTGAGAAGAAGAATTAGGAAGTCGAAAAGAATATTGGGTTATTCAGATATGTCCTATAATTGAAATTAGGGTTGAAGTATTGGTCAAGGTGTATAAAATGATGGCATTTTTGAGAAGAAGAATTAGGAAGTCGAAAAGAATATTGGGTTATTCAGATATGTCCTATAATTGAAATTAGGGTTGAAGTATTGGTCAAGGTGTATAAAATGATTTTCATTAGTGTTTAGAAGGGGGCCTTTGTTAATGATTTTAAGTATTTTTATATCTTTTTCAATATTGGTGAAATTATGTTTGGAGTCTCGTATGAGTTGTCCTATAACAGAGAATCTGTTGTATTTAATGGCGTTGAAATGTTCGGAGTATCTGATATTACAGTTGTGTCCAGTTTGACTGATGTACGAGGAGCTGCAGTTGTTACATTTCAATCTGTATACTTCAGATTTAGAAAAAGCATTAGATTTATTTCGTGATTTACAGTTGTGCAATACATCAAAAGGCCCATACATCGCCAACCCACGCTTCCAAATTAAGAGCCCTGGGGCTTTCATGTTCTTGTATAAGCTTCACAGAAATTGTGAAAGTATGTGATGGAGAGTTAAAAAAGATTAACTGTATATTAATGTGAGATGTAGCTCGTGGGGGAATATTTTATGTAGCAGTGTAAGGTAGTATTTAGAATTTATGGGACATGCATTTGGGCTCTCGGGTGAATTAAAGCCTCGATATGGCCTGTATATCACGAAGAATTGCTCTTAATAACTGGAAATGATATTACGGTTCAGATTGTGGAAGCTTGACATGTCAGATTTGTTTCTAAGGAAACGTATAATCTCATTATTGTCACAAAAACGTATTAATATATGAGAAAGTGGAGCTTCTAATACATGCGACACATAGTAATCACTGATCATTGAGCGTGATGCACCATCTCCAGGACTGAGGTAGAAACATTACTACAGTATTTGATATCCTTAAAGGAAAAATTGTCCAGAACAGTCACAGCCCAATTCAACAATCCTCCGGAAGGAAACAATATAATATACGAGAGAAACTGAGTTATATTTTCTTACGACCTTATTCCTTAGTGTAATATACCTATAATTGTAAGTTCTGGTAGGAAATGATGGGATTGGGAGAAGCCTTCATTCTGCTCCATAATCGCAACACATTCGGTGCACAGTCAACAATAAGACACGACAGAAACATATTATTGTTGAACAGATCGCTTACTGTGCAGTCCGCATTCAGTTAACATATGAAGGATAAGGAAAGTTGTCGCTATTCCCCGTTCACCCAGCACGCGTCCGTAAGGATTCCGGGGGCAATCAAGCGTGCTGACTCTCTGGATGGTTGCCACGGGTGATGGCGGGGAGGGGCCATCACTACGGGGAAGCCTGCTGCGATCGCAGTTGGTACTCCCCCGCTGTACTTGTTAATATCGTCGGGGTGACAGTCGAACTCGACACGAGGTACTGCTCCTCAGAACAGGGATTTTCTCTGTTTGGGGATTCAGTCCCGAGTGTCGGAAACGACTGAAACTTCGGGGATACTAACAAATACGCGGGATGAGATGCGCGTCCGAAAGGATTCCGGGGGCGACAAAGCGCATCGACTTACTGGATGGTCGCCACGGGTGATGGCGGGGAGGAGCCATCACCTCTACGAAAGCTTCCGGCGTTAGGTCAAGGAGGCATGGCAGAGAAGTTCTACCCACTATCTGACAAGAAAGAAGAAACGTGCGGTGGATCGACAAAATGACGCATGTTCAGTTGATGTGAAGAGTTTCAATTGTAAAATGTTGTGGTATCAAAGGATGGTAATAAAATCTATGCATGGATAATTTTGTATATCCCTATGATATTCGCTAAATAAAATTCATCACTGTTCCTAACTGCAGTATTTTTAAGTATTCAGTCAAATAAAGAAGGCTAAATGTATTTACACTGATGGGTTATTGAAAAACTCACAACCATAGTGTTAACAGGAGATTTAAGATAAGAGAATACACACCTCCCATAATTTCGGAAACCATAGAATTGGGAGGTGGTATTGATTATTTTAATCTTAATTTTCGATACATGCAGTTTACAAAAATGAATATAGTATAATTGAAAAAGTGCACTAAAAGCACAAATAAAGAATAACCTGTCCGGAAATATAATGAAAAAAAATAATATTTGGCGCAGTAATAATCCTCAGTCCCTCCATATGTCCGACACCTGAAATGAATATTAATATTGACTCTCGAAAGAAAAACAAAAAAACGTGCAGACTAATAAAACTACGACGATAAAATTATTATATGCTATATCTATAACCCACGTACCTAACTGCTCTACTCTTCAACGAAGTTCTAGTTGCCTTTGGTACAATTCTCTCAGTAACAAGCATGTATAACTTCTTTTCCTTCCACCAATTTACTACTCCACATTCCCCTAATAATGATGAAAAATTTTGCAATTCTTCGCGTATGCTGTTCAATAACTTTACAGCTGAAATCGTTACCAATTCTCCTCATATCCTCCTCATTACATACCTTGTCTCCAAACAATATTTTATAAGGTGTGCCCATCCCATTTCTTCAGAACATATTAAACATTTATTTTCATCTCTATTTTGTATGTATGCTTTATTTTTGTGTAACCCCATTAACCATCATATTATGCTCCCCATTCCGTTATTTCTAATATTATCCATATTTATCCTCATTACACCAATTAAAACACAAAACTCCCCTAGTGACATTTTGTCACTTTTCAATATCATTATATCTTAGAACTACTTTTTTTTACATATTCTTAGCTGCTCTATACAGTCCCTTTTCCAAGTAGTATTCAATTCCTATCGTTTCTAAAATGAATAAATCACTCCCACCAATTTCGGTCTTTTTAATCCTTCTTCCTCTTCTTTTCCTTCTTCTCCTTCTCTCAACGCTGTCCCAGTCTCGCACCTTTCCCTCGATGTTGCTTCTTGCCATGTCACTGTTGGTGTTCAAGTTGCTATTCGTTCTTTCAAGTGAAATTCGTACATATTTTCTTGGAATTCTACTAGCATTTAAACATTCCTCTGGTCATACGACACGACTCGACTCGATGCAACTCGATTTTGACCTGCAGCCTGCCAATTTGAGCCACGTCTCTCATCATTACCGATATTCTCGCCTTGCATTTCCAACCGTGTATCTAACAAATCTAACCTAAGCTGCCTGAATTCTCCTATCATCCATCCTAGAGACCTGCTAACTTTGACTGCTGCGCTGCCTTGTTTCCCAGGTAACTTACCACCGTATCAGACAGCTGTTCCCCAATCCGCAAACGCTTCTTCTTCTTATTCTTCTTCGAAGATCTTATGAAGTAGTCTTTCCATCTACTGCTTTCCTGTATTTCCGGCTGGAAGCATGACTGTATCGGATAGAAGGAAGAGGATATAGGAAAGCGGAATAAAGCTAGAGAGTATCCAACAAGCGGCTAGTTGCAGCACATCCCGACTGCAATGAGAAGAACTCAAGGGCTAAGCAACAAGGAGAATAAAGAAGAAAGGAGTACAGGTTTGTGACAGTCACCGTCGGCACAAAGACAGGAAGTGTTTGGAGGTAATTGAGGCGTGTTCAAGAAACAATATGGAAGGAGGATAGAAGTAAAGAGCTAAATCATTGGCACAGCCTCATATACTGTAGTGTGACTAGTCGGAGAAAGGGCGTGGGAATTCTCCGAATAGTAAGACCATTTTTTCGGTGGTCTACATATTGAGACAGGGTGGCCGGATAATTATGTGTAAAATATATTTAATTGACTGACTCGTATTGTTTTAAAGGCCAACTGGCTTGTGGGATTTTCAAGTCTAACTTCTAACACTTAAATATCTGTAGTTCTTCTTCTTGGTGTCGACTATCACAGGTTCTTCACCTCCGACTAATGATCGATCACTGCTTCTCTAAATTTTGAGAAGGGTATTTATGCGCACACAAGGGACGCGGTACCACGCGTTATCTATTATGGTGCAATTGTTCCATTTGATAACTGCTGGACCGATTTCTTTGAGACTCACGCCAGAGATTCCGCCCTTTTTTCGGATCACTATGGTATTGTACGTTGGTTTCTCCTGCTTCTTTCACGGCCGTATATAATTAATTCCGAGCACGATATTCCAGCGTATTTGAACTGCATGTCGTGTAACTTCATTCTGCCGACAGACAGGCTAACTCCTCTCTGACCGAGCTCGATACCTTCAGTCGCGTAAGTGCGGACCGTATCCAGTATTCGGGAGATAGTGGGTTCGAACCCCACTGTCGGCAGCCCTGAAGATGGTTTTCCGTTGTTTTCTATTTTCACACCAGTCGAATGTTGGGGCTCAACCTTAATTAAGGCCACGGCCGCTTCCTACTTACTCTTAACCCTTCCCTGACTCATTGTCGCCGTAAGACCTACCTGTGTCGGTGCGACGTAAAGCCAATAGCAAAAAAAAATTATCTCTGGGCATAATTAAATATATTTCCCACTATGAAGTTAGCTTCATCAAATGGGTCTAAAATTGTTAATTAATTACTTCTACACTAATGACTTTGCCGAAGTCTCTCACAATATGGGTTATAAGACAGAAATTACCATTAATTTCCCAAGGTCTTCCGAAATGTCCCGATTTCATTCGATGTATTATGATCATCTCCTGCGTGAGGTGACAAGCCACTGATATGAGGCTAGCTGTATTACAAAGATGGATGAGCGGTTTTTTCCTCTCGCAGTTGGCCCTACGTAGCCGTGCGAGGGTTCCTTTGGCAATGTAGAATTATGGGCTCGGTACTGAAAATTGTGCCAAATATTTCCAAGAAGGTGTGCATCAAGATTACCTCGGGTAAAAGCAATTGTTGAACAAGACTGTTGAGCATGCCATAAGCAAATTAATAAACTGACGATCGAAATAGTTTGAGTGCTTCTTTAGTGACAGCGTAGTACATGGAAATTAAAATCCATAGCCTGCTTCCAGTCATTCAAGTGGGTCGGGAATGTAATGTACGAATCCCCCATCTAGTGACGAGGATATGAATTATGCCGGCAGCCGAAGCCTCCCGCACTCCTGTGGGGCAATTATTAATGACTGACATATGAAATGATATTGGAATGTTGTTGGAATGAAAGATCAAAGAGAAAACCCGAATACCACCTTCGCATTGTCCAGCACAAATCTCACATGGAGTGACCGGGGTTAGAACCACAGAACCCAGCGATGAGATCCTAGTGCAATGCGGGCTGAGCCACGTAGGCTCTTTCCGATTAGTGATTTAACAACTTTTTATTCGAAACTTGTCTACCGAACTATCTATGGGCCAAACGGAGGACGTGTGTATTATAGGACATTTGTGAGGGGGTACCGGTAATTTCCTCTTTTCAGAATTGGTAGCTCTAGTGGGGAGGGAGGGTGCTTTAAGATTATTTGAAAGATCTTGAAAGAGCTTACCCGTGGTGCTCGATAAATAGCTTATGACCATCCTAAGGGCTTCTTTTGTTGTTGTTGTTAGAAGTAGTTTTACGTCGCACCGAAGGAGATAGGCCTTATGGCGGCCATGGGAAAGGAAGGCTAGGATTGGGAAGGGAGTCGCGGTGACCTTAATTCAGGTACAGCTCCAGCATTTGTCTGGTGTGAATATGGGAAACCACGGAAAACCATTTTCAGAGCTGCCGACAGTGGGGTTCGAACCCACTATTCCCCGAATACCAAGGGCTTTTGATGCAGAAACTGGCAGATCGCTCAAACGGTGTGTGTCACTTGTCGACATGTAAGTGTTGCCAACATTGTTATTTTGTTTGGCGAGGATAAGGTTCCTTATTCTGTTTTGTTAACACTGTTTCTTTAGCATGATTGCGGCGACCGCGCACTTTCAAGGGAGGAAAATCTGATGGCACATCACTCTCTTGATGTACAGTGAAATTACGCTAGGGCGATATTTACTGCCTTTCGCTCTAATGATGGAAACAGTCAAGCGATGTATCGAGATTTCAGTTGTAGTAATCTCCTTAGTAAGCACTCGCAAACTCTTAAAATAAAGTGTCAGCCCTTCAGTATGAGCGCGTGTATCACAGACAATGTGTGTTGAACAGGAAACGTTAAGAAGTCGCGATCTACGCCTCAAATCTCTCACACTATTTATTTTTACTGGGATTGTTTCCGTGATGGGTTGGGGGTGTCCCTCACTTAGTATTTATTTTTTCCTTTGTGTTCTATTGATCACGCTTCGTGTTTCTGAGCATCTTAAATGTAGAACGCACACTAATTACTCAAGACAAGACATAATTAGTAACACAGTGGTGAAGACAAGACGAGATACTCCTGTTTCATTGGAATATTGCATAGTAGGTTCTGAATTTATGCCATAGAAATAAGCGTCCAACCTGACAAATTAGGTATTATTGTGATAGCTGCCTGCGTAATGCAGACCTCCACAAACGAAAAACACTAATTTTGAAATTCAGCTCCTTCTAGAGCCGCATCCTACCCGAATATCTGATTCCACTATAACGCTTTCCTTAACCAGACCTAAAGTCCGGCTCCATGGCTAAATGGTTAGCGTGCTGGCCTTTGTCTACAGGAGTCCCGGGTTCGATTCCCGGCAGGGTCGGGAATTGTAACCATAATTGGTTAATTCCGCTGGCACTGGGGCTGAGTGTATGTGTCGTCTTCATCATCATTTCATCCTCATCACGACGCGCGGGTCGCCTACGGGCGTCAATCAAAAGACCTGCATCTGGCGAGCCGAACTTTTCTTCGGACATTCCAGGCACTAAAAGCCATACGCCATTTCATTTTTTACCAGACCTAAAGCTCATAACATAATTCAACAATTCAAGAACTATATCTTTGTGAGACCCATGAAGAGTTCCATGGCAAAATGAACGCGTAACCTACTGCCGACAAAAATAATTCAGCAAATCGTATAAGAAACGCTGTTTTAATGAAGGTAGCCACTTTTAAGTTCTCATTCACCTGGCATGTGAACATTTTCTTTCTTTCACAACTATTCAGTTATATTTCTGTTGTGATTCTTCGGTATCCTTCCTAGCGCTGACTGATGAGAATTTTGCAATCTTTATTCCTTTACATACGCGAAAAAAGCACTAGACACTTCATGATCTATGATTAGTCAGCTGACAAGGAACTAAGTGGCATTGTGTGACCAAGATTGTCTAAATACACTGAATGACAGAGCAAATGCAACACCAAGAAGGAGTGGTTCGAAAGGGATGCAAGTTGGGGAAAAAACAGAGACGGCACGGACGAATAATTGATGTTTATTTCAAACCGATATGCAGGTTACACAATGCGCACGGCATCGACTCAGTAGGATGTAGGACCACAGCGAGCGGCGATGCACGCAGAAACACGTCGAGGTACAGAGTCAATAAGAGTGCGGATGGTGTCCTGAGGGATGGTTCTCCATTCTCTGTCAACCATTTGCCACAGTTGGTCGTCCGTACGAGGCTGGGGCAGAGTTTGCAAACGGCGTCCAATGAGATCCCACACGTGTTCGATTGGTGAGAGATCCGGAGAGTACGCTGGCCACGGAAGCATCTGTACACCTCGTAGAGCCTGTTGGGGGATGCGAGCAGTGTGTGGGCGGGCATTATCCTGCTGAAACAGAGTATTGGGCAGCCCCTGAAGGTACGGGAGTGCCACCGGCCGCAGCACATGCTGCACGTAACGGTGGGCATTTAACGTGCCTTGAATACGCACTAGAGGTGACGTGGAATCATACGCAATAGCGCCCCAAACCATGATGCCGCGTTGTCTAGCGGTAGTGCGCTCCACAGTTACTGCCGGATTTGACCTTTCTCCACGCCGACGCCACACTCGTCTGCGGTGACTATGTGACTATCACTGACAGAACAGAAGCGTGACTAATCGGAGAACACGACGTTCCGCCATTCCCTCATCCAAGTCGCTCTAGCCCGGCACCATGCCAGGCGTGCACGTCTATGCTGTGGAGTCAATGGTAGTCTTCTGAGCGGACGCCGGGAGTGCAGGCCTCCTTCAGCCAATCGACGGGAAATTGTTCTGGTCGATATTGGAACAGCCAGGGTGTCTTGCACATGCTGAAGAATGACGGTTGACGTGGCGTGCGGGGCTGCCACCGCTTGGCGGCGGATGCGCCGATCCTCGCGTGCTGACGTCACTCGGGCTGCGCCTGGACCCCTCGCACGTGCCACATGTCCCTGCGCCAACCATCTTCGCCACAGGCGCTGCACCGTGGACACATCCCTATGGGTATCGGCTGCGATTTGACGAAGCGACCAACCTGCCCTTCTCAGCCCGATCACCATACCCCTCGTAAAGTCGTCTGTCTGCTGGAAATGCCTCCGTTGACGGCGGCCTGGCATTCTTAGCTATACACGTGTCCTGTGGCACACGACAACACGTTCTACAATGACTGTCGGCTGAGAAATCACGGTACGAAGTGGGCCATTCGCCAACGCCGTGTCCCATTTATCGTTCGCTGTGTGCGCAGCACAGCGGCGCATTTCACATCATGAGCATACCTCAGTGACGTCAGTCTGCCCTGCAATTGGCATAAAGTTCTGACCACTCCTTCTTGGTGTTGCATTTGCTCTGTCAGTCAGTGTATGTTCTGTCTTGTTCTAACTAACGGGTCTACGTTGTATCTTATGGCGTACAGTCCACACAGGAAGAATCAATACATCATGATATCTCCCGCGTAAACTCACAAATTATAAACACCACCTGTCATTACGTTTTCTAGCTTTCACACTTCCCGAAACTTCTGTTAACATCAGAATACTTAAAATTAACAATTGACATTGCTCTAAACCCTGTGTGGTTGAATTACTGAGTTCTCTTCAAGACAACCTCGGTTCGAATCCTAGACAATACTCGTTGGGTTTTTAAAATAAACTTCACGTCCTTTTGGTTTCAGTTATATCAGGCCTTTCCAACTCGAGCACTCTGTGCTGGGGCGCACCAGCGCTGCACTCAGCACCACCGTTCCCCTCCTTCCCCACCTACTCCACGCAGTACATTGTATTTTACATCAAGAACAATTATGTGCAAAAACTTTCGCAACGTTATATCTGCTATGGATACAGTGGCAAAATGTGTATTTCTGCAGAAAGCAAGGTTTGAACCATCGGCAGTTCAAAGAATTTTTAAAAGATCTCGAGGCAGAATGTTGCGACATTCCTTTTTTTTGCGCTGGTTAAGTTGCGCGAAAGTGCTAGCAACCTTCTTTGCAATAATTGAAGAAATTGCTCTGTTCGTGGAGATTAAAGGTTCTCCACAACCAACTTTGCGGAAAAAACAATGGGTAGCTGACCTCGCTTTCTTGGTGGACATTATGTCTTATTTGACTGATTTAAATATTTCATTGCAAGGGAGTACCATGTGTGATAGAATTAAGGCTTTCAAAATGCAGAGTTTGTTATTGAAAAGTCAGCTTGAAGCCGGAAATTTTGTCAGTTTTACTTCATTAAAATCATTACATTTGTCTACTTACGGAAATCTTAGAGACTATCAGACGTCGTTACAGACTTCGCACCATGAATTGAATGCCCAATTCAAAGAAATGAATGATATGGCACCTGAACTTGAAATATTTATAACCCCATTTTCAGCGCGTTCTGCAAAATTGCCATCATATTTCCAAACAGGGCTGATAAAACTACAGTGCAACGCAATCCTAAAGGACAGGTACTAGCACTTCAACGGTGATTTAATTTCCTTTTACAAAGGTGCTCATCCACAAGAATTTCCCAGACTTCATGCACTTGCCGTAAAATTTACGTCAATATTCGGTACAACTTATGCATGCGAACACATGTTTTCAATTCTGAATTTAAATAAATGTAGAACTCGGACTTCTCTGTCTGATGTTTATCTTAGAGACTGTGCTTAGAATTTCTACCGCCAAATCGATTGTACCCATTATTGGTAAATTAGTTGCCGCAAAACGATGTCAACAATCGACTAAAACGCTAAATGTACCTTAAGGCAAACACAATGTATGCACAGAATAAATTGTTTGTTTATTTGTTCACAGAATTGTCATAAATAATATTGTTTTCGTAAGCTGCGCGCTGACTTGACGACCTGTGGTTCTGCCTCTGCCACTGCCCCCTCCTTCCCCCACCACGTCAGTGGTGCTACAGCACAGCACTGGGGCTGCTGCCGGGCCCGGCTGGGGCCATGGGAGCACCTCAGTTGGAATCGCTTGAGTTATATGCAAAACTGAAGGTGTCGTAGCTATGCTCACGACACCAATTGTCGCGCAAACTTTGATCCTGTTTGTTATTTTTTCTCTAAGTCCACTATTGTATTTCATTTGTTACAGATCGATGTATATTCAGCTCATCATTTTGTCTGAGACTACCACAAGGTAGCGGTGCGCTATATTCCTCAACACTTAACACTCGTCAAATCAATATGGGGAGGGCTCTGAAATGTCCACATTAACACGAAGAACTCTTCGGCACATTTCATTCACATCCCAATAGAAAAACGATAAAGGAACGTGAATAATTGGAGTTAACCTTTAACTAGAAGTACAACTTCGGAGATATGTTCAGTTGTGTTAGCTGACAATAACGTCTTGTCAACGACATTTCAGAATCCCCACCTGGAACTCAGTCGTTGGAACTGGCCTTTATGAGGTGATAGTTTAAAATGGGGTGATATGCAGAAAGCTTTAGCAATATTACGACTCTTAAACACAAACGTAGCTGTTATAAACATTCATCAGCGACCAGTACTACCTCAGTACCAAACACGCTGAACTGTATCTCCAGAAGAAGAGACTGTGTTAGCCGAGTGCATTTGACCAATATCTTACCACGACTACAACGGACTGCCGCAGACTCGAAATACCATTGAGTTGCGCCTTCACAGCCAGTCCGTCTGGCATGACCTCATCCACCTCCACGATCGATAAGAACCACAAGAAGAAGGTTCCTCCCTCCGTTTTGCCGTTGGACCAAAGACACAGATGATGGGTTCCAGTGTCATTTCCTACACCGAGGGGACCATTACTCCACCCAAAGGGTGTCATCCCCCCGAAGCGGTTGGCCCCTACGTGGGATCGAGTTATTTACCGCTACTCGACTATAGAAAGACATTTGATATGGTGCCACATAGGTGGCTAATCCACACCCTTAAACTGTACAGGATAAATGAAACCCTCATCAATTTTCTTACTACAACAATGCAACTTTGGCATACCGAGGTCATCCTGAAGACGAACACCAACATCACCACAGAAACAGAGGTCATCAGAATCAAACGTGGTATCTTTCAAGGCGATGCTTTGAGTGCACTACGGTTCTGCTAATATCTCAACCCAATTTCTGAGGCCCTGAAGATGACCAACTATGGATAGCAAATAAAAAATATAGACGTACCCTTCACAAATTAAACCACCTGTTCTACATGGATCACATCAAATTATATGCAACAAATGACTACCCTCATTAATATTACGGAAAACATTTCCAAAGACATCTGCATTGAATTTGGTACGAGCAAATGCAAAATAAATAGCAGTAAAAAGGGACAATGGTATAGGACAGAAGGAATAACGAATGCAGCTTATACAAATTTAAAGCATGAAAAAAATTAAACATGTAAGTATCTAGGCTTTGAGCAATCAATGAAGATCGAAAATAAACTTGAGAAAGAAAAGCTCATACAGAAATTTCAGCACAGACTCGGCCTCGTCTTAAAAACTAAGCTTAACGCTTCCAACCTATCAAAGGCAATCAAAACATATGTTGTAACTGTACTGACACATTCATTCAGCATTCTAAACTGGTCTCAAACAGATCTAGAAAGCATCAATCTCACAATAAGGACAGTGCTTACTAAACACAAAATGATGCATCCGAATTCAAGCATAGGGAGAGTTACAATGTCGAGAAGAGTGGGGAGCAGAGGAATTCTTGCTGTCCACCATCATTATCCCATCGGCGCTGGACTTGAATTGAAGGGTAATAAGTAACAAGTAACAAAACTGAGGAAATACTTTCATTGCCGGACAGATGACAGCATTCTGCATAAAGCTGTGGTTCAAGCAGAAGGTGAAGTAACAAAGGAAATACTTTCATTGCCGGACAGATGACAGCATTCTGCATAAATCTGTGGTTGAAGCAGACGTTGAAGTAACAAGTAATAAAACTGAGGTAATACTTTCATTGCCGGACAGATGACAGCATTCTGCATGAAGCTGTGGTTCAAGCAGAAGGTGAAGTAACAAAGAAAATACTTTCATTGCCGGACAGACGACAGCATTCTGCATAAAGCTGTGGTTGAAGCAGAAGTTGAAGTAACAAGTAATAAAACTGAGGAAATACTTTCATTGCCGGACATATGACAGCATTCTGCATAAAGCTGTGGTTCAAGCAGAAGTTGAAGTAACAAAGGAAATACTTTCATTGCCGGACAGATGACAGCATTCTGTATAAAGCTGTGGTTGAAGCAGAAGTTGAAGTAACAAGTAATAAAACTGAGGAAATACTTTCATTGCCGGACAGATGACAGCATTCTGCATAAAGCTGTGATTCAAGCAGAAGTTGAAGTAACAAAGGAAATACTTTCATTGCCGGACAGATGACAGCATTCTGCATAAAGCTCTGGTTCAAGCAGAAGTTGAAGTAACAAAGGAAATACTTTCATTGCCGGACAGATGACAGCATTCTGCATAAATCTGTGGTTGAAGCAGAAGTTGAAGTAACAAGTAATAAAACTGAGGAAATACTTTCATTGCCGGACAGATGACAGCATTCTGCATAATGCTGTGATTGAAGCAGATCTAAACTACACCCCTCTGACAGTGGCGAAGCGTGAACTAAGTAAGGGGGGGGGGACAGATGTTTTTCATTTAAACTATTTTAATCATATTATATACGAAATTTTGTTTTCGACGCATACAGATCTACATTCAATATTATATTAATGACTGAAACCAAGACAAACCCTATAACAACCTTCAGTATAACCCTAAATGCACTCGTTTTATTTTTAAACATAGACTAAATGGACAGCAGGAGTTGTCAAATAACAACATACTTTTAGAATGAAAAGATAGCAATATATTTCATTGCTATGTAGAAGTAATAACAGAAACAAGAAATAAATACATTTTTGTACAAGTCAGCTTAAACAATATTCTTGTACTGTAAATGAGTTCAATCCGCCTCTTATTCATTTCAGCAAATATATATGTATTACCCTCGTCTTGAAGTCAGGTGAACTGCTAAGATGCCACAGAAGTTCCTTCTCTATATGTAATATGTGACGAGACGGAGAACTACTACTATGGGAAATATAATTTTTTTTAAGATTTTTATTTAACGTGTCTGAAGGATTTCATTTTTGTTTGTAACTTCAAGATGTATTGAACTGGAAATGAACACTGCAAGATACGAGAAATGTTTTGAAGTGATGTTTTGTATGTAAATTTTATGTAATTGATAATTTAATGTCAGCAAGCATGAGCAGAAGACACTTGGGACGTTTTAACTTGAAGAATTATTTGAAAATTAATTTTTTGTAATTCTGTATGTCAAAATTGCAATCTGATGAAAATGTAAAGGTGCTTTAGATTTGAAACATCCCATACCGTATGTGAGTTTATTGCTGTCGAAATAGGTGTCGCAATAGGAAATCTCGAAAGTTGCTAACTATCTTAATATGACCATATATGGTCATGCAATTTCATTCGCTAGAATAAGGAGATTTCCTATTGGCGAAAAGATAGGAAACCTAGTGGAAATTGTTTCTTATTGGTTAATTGTGATCGGGCTATTTCCGGTCTTCTGCCGGCTTCGGAAAAATGATGTGTGTTCTCGGCGTCATTTACATCCGACCGCCCTAGCGAGCGCGTGCGCTCGGGGCCTCCCCTCGGGAACTCCAGTTTTTATTGGTAAGTGTTATTTCAGTGTTCTTCTTAATGCTTTCTGGTTTCGTTTGATTTAATTTAATTACTTTGTCATTTCGGTATTTCCTTGCTTAATGTCATTTTCAAAGTTTTAAATTTTACGTGTCCGAGTTTGCCCTAGGTTCCCGTTGCTGTAATTTCAGTTATATCACTTACTTGCGTTTTAAACTATACTTTGTAATGTAGCATCACCCTTCTATTGTTAAATCAAATGTTCTCTAAGTTACTTAAGTACGTCTTGATTCCGTGTCGTGGAATTGTATTTTGATAAAGTCTTTTAAACACCCTTCATTTGTGCATAAGTATCAGTTGCTATGTCATGATCTTGTTTCTTGTAATATTGGTTTTGATTATGTTAATATGATGAGTTTCGAGGTGATGATTGTAAGTCTTTTCTCCCCCATAACGCCATACCTTCCCATGGATCTCATAGGGCCCTCGCACCTTCCACTCTCCTCTCTTAGTTGTCATTTTTAGGCCTGTGAGTGTTCCCTTGTATTTAATTTAATATTGCGTATCGAAAGATACTCGTCAGTTTCCATGTTCTCATGTTAATTCACCGCCCCTGCGTCATTTTACTATTTCCTTATTCATATTATTAAGTGTCTATATTATTTACAAATATTTCTTTATTCACATTTTATGTCAACATTTATTATTTTTTATTTTCGCATTATTATTATTATTTATTATTCTGTGGTATTATTATCATTTTATTATTATGTGTAGGCGTAATTGTCCGCTTGCGGTTACACTATACATAGCTTGAGTTTCCAAGTTAGACAGTCTCTGCTTGGTCACCGAATTCCTTAAATAGGTTTTAATTCGTTTCAAGACACTCATAGTGCGTTCACTAGAAACTGACGTTAACGGAATATACGGCTGATGACCTTAGAAACCTGCATGTCGCATTTCATTTGTGCCGCAGGGTATAGTTCCGAGATCATAGCGTTTAGATCACTTCTATGCAAGTTGCGATCCACCTTAAACAAAATCCCGCTTGTGGTACTTTTTCCTGCTGTCACGCCCTTCAACTCAAGTCCAACGGCGATTGGATAAGGATGGTGGAGGCAGGTTTTTGCGTGAAATTGGAAGCCTCTAGTTCGGACCTGCACGTTGGCATCAGATGTGTGATGGTCCTCTTTCTGAGACCTCATACTACTCAGGAATTCGGCCCTCCAACTGTGTTTGGGACAACCTATTTAGGATCACTGCTGTCCACCCTGAATTGGGAAGGTCCTAGAAAATGTGGGCTTAACATCGGTAGTCACACTCTTAGCCAGCTGGGAGGCCGCACCCAACGGTTCACCCCTTATGCGCTCGAAAAACGGAGATACCAAAACTTTGATTATAGGAACCTGAAATATTCGAATCCTGCTTGATTTGAAAAACAAGAACAGACCTGAGAGAATAGCGCTTTTCACCCATGAGCTTGGACGAATGAACATTGATATTGCTCCCTTAAGCGAAACCAGACTGTCCAGCGAAGATAAACTTACAGAGTTCAGCTCAGGTTACACAGTCTTCTGGAAAGGAAAATGTGAGGGAGAACACCGCATTTTTGGTGTTCGATTCGCTGTGAAGGCCACATTGGTGAATGATTATCAGCTAACTCCAACCACTATCAGCAAAATAATTACAGTATGTCTCTCCAAATTACTCGCTGGAGCTAAATCTATGACACTCGTCTCCACGTATGCTCTCACCTTGGATGCTGATGTAGAAGCTAAAGACCAATTCTGTCCATCCAACAACCTTCAAAATGAATCCATTGCTACAGATTACAGAAATGCAATCTCAAACATACTGGCTGGTCATCCAGTCAGCAGTGATAGTGCAAATTAGAAATGGGCCAGGCTTCAGAATGGCATCGCTGAGTCAGCTGAGGAAAATATTGGTTTTGTGAGGGAAAAAAGACAAGACTGGTTTGATGAAAATAATGAAGATATTAGATGTCTGATCAATGTCAAACGGGAAGCCCATCTATCCATCTTCAAGATCCATCTTCCAATTTGAAGAAATCACATTCTTGTGTCAGGCACAAATTAGAGAAATCAAGAACAACTGGTGACAACAAAAAGCTGAATAACTGCAAAGACTGTCTGACATTCGTGACCTGCAAAACTTCTATGCTGAAATAAAGGAGATGTATTGTCCAATTCGATCTTCATCGGGGTCATTAAAGACTGCTGACAACTCCATCATTTTAACTAATAATGGACACATTTTAGAAAGTTGGAAAGAACATTTCTGTGCGCTTCTAAATTGTGTCTCCAATGTAGCTGAGGACTTTCTTCGTAATGCCTCTTAGCAGCCCCAACAACCATGGATGCCAATTCCACCCACATACAGAGACTTCACCAAAGCATTCAATCAGCTAAAACCAAGAAAAGCTCCTGGTCCTGGTAATATCTCTCTGGAACTGATACCAAATGGAGGTATACCCTTGAATACTAGACTTTTCACACTCATCCTCTTGATTTTGGAAACTCGAGAAGTATCTGACTTGAAGAATGCATCACTATCTTCAAGAAAGGTGGGAACTACCATCGTATATCGCTTTTGTCAATTGCAGGTAAAATTCTCGCAAGGATTTTATTGAAACGGCTCCGAGTTATCTCAGAGAGGATTTTGACTGAGTCTCAATGTGGTTTCCGAACCTCCAGAGGCACAACAGATATGATCTTCTGCACTAGACAACTCCAGGAAAAATGCAGAGAGCAACAGCAGCCTCTGTATTAAGTTTTCTATGATCTGGAAAAAACCTTTGATTCAGTACTAAGATCTGCTACGTGGAAAATATTGAGACATTTTGGATGTCCTGAACGTTATGTGGAATTGGTTCAAGTTCTTCATGATGGCATGTCTGGACAGGTTCTGCATGATAACTCAGTATCGGATTCGTTCCCAATTACTCATGGATTGAAACAAAGCTGTGTGGTTCCTCCTACACTCTTTGCACTGTACATGGCTGCCATGTTGCATGAATCATCTGCAAACAAGTTAGGCACGGAGACTAAAATTCATTTTGATGGAGGCCTTTTCAATCTGGCAAGACTTCGCTCACAAAGACGTACCCTGGTTACCCGGGTGACAGACTGCAGTATGCCGATGACACCGCATCTCCTGCTCTAACACCTGCAGAACTACAACAGGTAGTCAACTGCTTTAAAACTGCATATGATCGCTTTGGTCTTGCCATTAACGAGAAAAAAACGAAGGTATTTGCACAACCTGCCCCAGGAATAACTCCTCCTGAGTTGAGTATCTCCATCTTAGACACAACACTGGTACAGGTTGATCACTTTTCATATCTTGAAGCATCTTGTCTAAACGGTGTACCTGCGAACAAGACGTTGATAAAAGGATTGGGGCTGTTCATGCAGCATTCGGACGTATGGCAAAACAAGGTGGTCTTCCTTAAGAAGAGCATTACGGAGTTTTTTTAAATCCCGATTTAAGCGTGCTCCTAATGATTCATTCATTTAAACTTTGAAGATGGTGATAAATGCAATTCCCTTGGAATATTTCGTTTCCTTTTTGTACGAAAAGTGAAGTATCATTATATATGTGAGATATTTGAATGTGTTTACATATCAATTAAGCGATACGGTGGCATGATTAGGCCTTGCGTGGTTAACCTAGTTTAGTTACTTCTCTTCTGGTTACGTCGCGCATTCCTATCTACGAAATGTCACTGTAAAATTCGTCACAAATGGAACATAGTAATTGCTTTTACACAGTTGAAGTCTAAAATCTGCGGTAAATTAAGAAATAGTTTATGTTTGAAGAATATTATGTATACCTGCTTTACTACTTTACAAGTACTTTTGGTGCTACGCTCACAGTAACACACGAGATGCAAGATGTAATAGATAAGTCCACGATCTGAGTCCTGAAAGGGATCCCCCTGTGGGTGGGGGCTGTAGAATAAAACCCACGGTATCCCTGCCTGTCGTAAGAGGAGACTAAAAGGGGCCTCAGGGGCTCTGAAATTTGGAGAGTGGGTTGGTGACCACGGGGTCCTTAACTGAGTCCTGACATTGCTTCCACTTACTTGTGCCAGGCTCCTCAATTTCATCTATCCTATCCGACCTCCCTTGGTCAACTCTTGTTCTTTTAAGACCCCGACGGTATTACGTATGGAGGCCTAGGGAGTCCTTCATTTTCACGCCCTTCGTGGCCCTTGTCTTCCTTTGGCCGATACCTTCATTTTTCGAAGTGTCGGACCCCTTCCATTTCTCTCTCTGATTAGTGTTATATAGAGGATGGTTGCCTAGTTCTACTTCCTCTTAAAACAATAATCACCACTACCACCTGGAAGGGATTTCGCCTTTGGTCTAAGTAGTAAAAGTCAGAACTAAACTATATGTATAATATTTCATTTGGTCCTAATGGTACAAGAAAACATGTTAATATCCATGTAAGGGAGAAAATTAAAAGTAAGTTTGTGACTTATACTCGCTTTCCCTGGCAGCCTAGATACGGTATGTAATCATGTCAGTGTCTTTTCAGTTACAGATTTTAATCCTTACCTGTGAGAAAAGATCTTGCCCCCCTTTTCAAATCTCTAATTGCAATGGTAAGCAACGCAAGATATGACCATTTTTGCTATATTCCTTCAAACTGGCGTACTTCATTTATCACATTTACGAAAAGACGTGTTTTCATATGTTTATAATATATTACAATTATATCGAAAAGCATCATATGTCGACAATTATTACTTGAAATTCCCCGCTGACGCCGACAGCCCGAGCTTAGGTGGCTAAGTGCCCAACATCAGTTGATTGTTATCCTGGCACAGTGTTCTGCCGGCAGCGCCCCATCTATCAATTTGTATGCTCGAAGCTCGTTACTGATAACATACACTGACTGACAGTGACAATGCAACACCAAGGAGGAGTGGTTCGAAAGGGATGAAAGTTGGGGAAAAAACAGAGACGGCACGGACGAATAATTGATGTTTATTTCAAACCGATATGCAGGTTACACAATGCGCACGGCATCGACTCAGTAGGATGTAGGACCACCGCGAGCGGCGATGCACTCACAAACACGTCCAGGTACAGAGTCAATAAGAGTGCGGATGGTGTCCTGAGGGATGGTTCTCCATTCTCTGTCAACCATTTGCCACAGTTGGTCGTCCGTACGAGGCTGGGGCAGAGTTTGCAAACGGCGTCCAATGAGATCCCACACGTGTTCGATTGGTGAGAGATCCGGCGAGTACGCTGGCCACGGAAGCATCTGTACACCTCGTAGAGCCTGTTGGGAGATGCGAGCAGTGTGTGGGCGGGCATTATCCTGCTGAAACAGAGCACTGGGCAGCCCCTGAGGGTACGGGAGTGCCACCGACCGCAGCACATGCTGCACGTAGCGGTGGGCACTTAACGTGCCTTGAATACGCACTAGAGGTGACGTGGAATCATACGCAATAGCGCCCCAAACCATGATGCCGCGTTGTCTAGCGGTAGGGCACTCCACAGTTACTGCCGGATTTGACCTTTCTCCACGCCGACGCCACACTCGTCTGCGGTGACTATGTGACTATCACTGACAGAACAGAAGCGTGACTAATCGGAGAACACGACGTTCCGCCATTCCCTCATCCAAGTCGCTCTAGCCCGGCTCCATGCCAGGCGTGCACGTCTATGCTGTGGAGTCAATGGTAGTCTTCTGAGCGGACGCCGGGAGTGCAGGCCTCCTTCAACCAATCGACGGGAAATTGTTCTGGTCGATATTGGAACAGCCAGGGTGTCTTGGACATGCTGAAGAATGGCGGTTGACGTGGCGTGCGGGGCTGCCACCGCTTGGCGGCGGATGAGCCGATCCTCGCGTGCTGACGTCACTCGGGCTGCGCCTGGACCCCTCGCACGTGCCACATGTCCCTGCGCCAACCATCTTCGCCACAGGCGCTGCACCGTGGACACATCCCTATGGGTATCGGCTGCGATTTGACGAAGCGACCAACCTGCCCTTCTCAGCCCGATCACCATACCCCTCGTAAAGTCGTCTGTCTGCTAGAAATGCCTCCGTTGACGGCGGCCTGGCATTCTTAGCTATACACGTGTCCTGTGGCACACGACAACACGTTCTACAATGACTGTCGGCTGAGAAATCACGGTACGAAGTGGGCCATTCGCCAACGCCGTGTCCCATTTATCGTTCGCTACGTGCGCAGCACAGCGGCGCATTTCACATCATGATCATACCTCAGTGACGTCAGTCTACCTTGCAATTGGCATAAAGTTCTGACCACTCCTTCTTGGTGTTGCATTTGCTCTGTCAGTCAGTGTACGTAACGCAGACAACACCATCACACATATAAAACTCACTTCTGCATCAGGAAACCTAATTATAGGCTCCTAGGAGAGCACAGCTTGGTGCATCAGAGCAGTGATATCTTACGACATGCCATGTTCACGGCCATCTATAATTATTATTATCATTATTATTATTGTTATCTCATCTCAATATTCTTTCCGTCGCACGTGTTCCTTTGTTCTAGTATAGCGTCTCCATTTCTCTTTGCTCTTGGTGAATTCAATATTCAGAGCGATATCCTCTATATCCTCCTTGATAATATCCGTCCAGTCACGTTGAGCTCGTGGGTAACATTAGAGCCCTGTTAACAGAAATGAAGAGAGATCAGTTTCCATGAAGTCTCCAAGCAATGATCTATCTCTGTCTGGAACGTATCACTGTATATTGACGTAGATTGTATGACTCGACTGTTGTTGAAGTTGCCATTGCTGATTGTAAGCCCGAAGCAGTATTACGATGAACTGTAATAGCCTCTAGAGCCCGGATTCATATGCATAAAAAACTCCAAAAATATGCATGCACATATGCACTAAAATGCTGAAAATATGCACCAAAATATGTCCTAAAAATAAAACAAAATGTACTTACCAAACTCATTATTTAATTTTAACTCAAAGTTAAATTGATAAACATTTTTCATTCCTTGCAAAATGATATAATGTTTTTCAATGTTTTCAGGGGTCGATGACTTTCAGTTCTCGGACAGAATTAATTTATACGCTGTAAATGTTCATTCTACATTGACGGACGTAACTGTGCAATACTGGTACACTGGCACTGACCGCCTTGAACATTCGAGGCGAAGACTGCCTGATTCCACTTATGTAGCTGCTTATGGACTGAATGTCAGGGCGAAGGAAATTGCTGTTGTGAAAACGGTCATTATCTGTCTGCGACACTGAAAGCACTTTCCTTGATCAGGGAAGGCTTCTCGTGTTACCAAGGGATGTACAACAAAACAGTATTAGAATTCATTGGATTTTTCATTTCGTGCAGAAATCTTGGATAATCGATCACACATAAGAGAAAAATATACCGGTATCTATATATGCACTAATGTTCAAAATATGCGCTAACGTTCAAAATATGCATTTGCATATGCGCATATGATTTTTTTTTTTAATCCGGGCCCTGGTTATAGGATAATGAGGTCGATGCTCCATCCACACTCCTGCTGCTCTGAGAATACACGCTGTTACATATGTAGCCAGTTGCAGCTCGTGAGTTTTCAGACTAGGAAACAAAATGTGCTGTTCCAGATTTGAAAAAACTGCTATCTTTCCCCTTAGCGAAAATCAAATGTGAAATGATGTACAATCTATTCCTTATGCTACAATCCGCAATCCATGCTTTTCTCTCTCATATACTACTGATCAGGTGTTGAGTATTGGTAGTAACAGTGGCCAGGGCAGCAGCTTGTAAAGCAGCCTAGACAACACAGTAAGGCTACTGCGTTGGCTGCAGCTCAAAACTCCTTAAAGGATTGACATTCCAAAACTAACCGTCGCAAAGGGGAAACCTAAATCTAGTGGTAGCCCACGTTTTAGACTCTCGGCTGGGAAAGTCCAGAGGTTGTGTTAGTTAGGAATATGTGTCATGCAATCAGAACCATTTCCTTGCCATTGTCTGTTATTATGGGGATCAGTCCTTCTTGTCGCTGCCGGGTTGGCTCGGATCCACTAGCGTCTGGGCTCTGGGCCACAGGTTCGTCCCTTTGCCCAGCTGCCAGTGGTCCCTGGTGCCTAGTCTCCGTTTGGAGAGGGGGATTAAGAGCCAAGCCTTACTTGGTGCAAGGGGCTGTCTTCTTCTTCTTCTTCTTCTTCTTCGTCGTCGTCGTCTTCTTCTTCTTCCACCTGGCGATGTCCCTCTGTGCGGTGTTGTTGGAACACACTTGTCACAGCAGAAGAAGAACGAATATAGTTGTACTGAAATACAGTATTTTATTGTGTAGTTGCACGTTCTTCTTGTGCCATATCCTCATTGATCGTCGGCCTGACATCAGGGAGATCTCGTTCTTTTTCTCAGCAACACCGAGCCCATGCTATTCTCGTAGATCTCATAGCCAAGATATTCTCATTCTTCCCCTACTTCTCCTTCCTTTAATTTTACCTTGTAAGATAAGCTGAAGGAGTCTATATTTATCATTTCAAATGCTTTTTATGTCGTTCATAACCTCTACCTCTTTGTTCAGGCGTTGAAGTACTTCAGTATTACTTATTCTGTCAACCCAGGATATTCGGAGTAGGCATCGGATAGCAGCACATCTCAAATTATCGAAGATTTTTCGTGATGTTCTCTGTTAAAGTCAAAGACTTGCCACCATAAAGTAAGACAGAAAACAAATAACACCAAATTAAACTGAGTCGGAGATTGAGCTTAAAGTCCCCGTTACAGAGAAGTTTGCTCATTCTCTTGCATGCAATCCTCGCCTGTTCAATCTCCGACCTAATTTCAGTAGCATTGTTCCAGCTGTGATCAAGTACGCTGCCGAGATACTTAAAGCGTTGGACTGATTTCAGTGATGTCCCAGCTACTGTCAAGTTAACAGGTTGAATGACATTTTCGCAGATCTGCTGCAGCACTGTGTTCGACCACACAGTTTGCAGAGCTTCAACACTTGTTGCAAGCAGAACAGTATCATCTGCATATCACAGATTATTTATTGTGATCCCATTAAGAACGATGCCTTCCTGTCTTCCTTCCAGTCGTCACCATAAGATCTATCTGTGTCGGTGCGACGTAAAGCCCTAGCAAAAAACAAAATCTTCCTTCCAGTGATTCAAAAAATCCCTTCCAAATCAGATATTGAAGAGCAGTGTAGGTAGAACACAGCATTGCCTCACTCCTTGCTTTATTTCAATAGCACAGGAGTTTGTGTTGTCATTCTTCACTGATGCGGTCTGATTCCACTACAGGTTGGCAATAATTAGGATATCTCTACCATCCATGCCAACATGTAGGATATTCAGCAATATTTACTCAACAGATGAAAGTAACACGACACGGTAGGATGCACTCTCATACGTGACGGTGAATCTTCCCTTACTTTTCTGTCGCCAGGCTGACGGGCCGGGTCCGGGTGTGAGACAGACACAGCTGACCAGCGTCATGAACGATCGAAAATGATCGGCTCTTCGCTAGTTTCAATTTTAGCAGAAAAATCGGCTTCAACCGCTCCCCCCCCCCCCCTGCCTCTCTAAAGGCCCGCCCCCATCTAGTGGAATGGAATCGAATTGAACCGAACAGAATTTGCTTTCAACATGTGTTTAAATTGGAGATAGAGATGGCGATCGTCAGGAGTCGAATCGAATCGAACCGAACAGAACAGGATTCTCCGCCAAGTTTGTTTGTTTGGTGTTTTTTTTTTACTAGCGGAGCGGAATCGAACAGAATTATCAAGATTCGTGCAACTTCGTAGATGGCCGGGTCGAGATCTTTCGGACTACCATTTGGCGACAAATGTGTATCTACTTCAGCTGGAACGTCAGCTGTTTCTTGGATACGGTCGGGAACGTTCTGTTTTGTGATAGTTTATTTAACGTATTTATACTAGACACGGAAAAACTTCAGTTTAGTTCAAAAATATAATTTCCACTACTACAATACCCACGAGCATTACTGCAACAACTTAAAACATAATGCTTGGAAGGAAATAAGCAAGGCTATGAAAAACCAAACTTATTAGAATATTCAAATTTGTGGTAGGTTGCTTTAGTCTATATACAATTTATTTCATGATATTTGTTGACTTCATCACAAAATCATGTTATGTTGGAGCACAGATACAGTATATCAGTACAATAATTGGCATCACATCTCACATGGGATGTACCTTTAAGTGTTTATTATATTTACAGTGAACGATTTTGTAAGTGGCATTCCCTATGAAGGTGATGAACCTGGAAGTGGAAGCAATGCCAGTACTCAGCTAAGGGCCCTGTGGTCGCCAACCGGCACTACCCTCTTAGTCCCCTTTTACGACGGACAGGGGATACCGTGGGTGTTATTCTACAGCCCACAGCTGGAAGGCATAAGAGTCTATAATGAAGAAGTATGTATGTAGTATGTTTGACATAATTATTTTGTCTGTCAAAGACATGCTTACATACTCATAGTATACAAAAAATTGTGCAGTGGTTAGTGTGATTAGTGCCACCTCCGGAGGCCCGGGTTCGATTCCTCGCTCTGACACTAAATTTGAAATGTGGGATGAGGACTGGAACAGGGTCCACTCAGCCTCGGGGAGTCAACTGAGAGTAGGGGTGTTCGATTCCCACCTCAGCCATCCTCGAAGTGGTTTTCCGTGGTTTCTCATTTCTCCTCCAGGCAACTGCCGAGATGGTACCTTACTTAAGAACACGGCCGCTTCCTTCCCTCTCCCTTGCCTGTCCCTTCCAATCTTCCCATTCCCCACAAGGCTCCTGTTCAGTATAGCAGGTGAGGCCGCCTGGGCGAAGTACTGGTTCTCCTCTCCGGTAGTATCCCTGACCAAAAGTCTGACGCTCCAGGGCACTTCCCTTGAGATGGTAGAGGTGGGATCCCTCGCTGAGTCCGAGGAGAAAACCAACCCTGGACGGTAAACATTAAATAATGATGCTAACTGTAAAATAATAATAATAATAATAATAATAATAATAATAATAATAATAATAATAATAATAATAATAATAATAATAATAATAATAATAATAATAATAATTGGCAAACCTAATACGTGAAACCCTTACTGACACAATTTCAAAGGTAAAATTTATCGGTGAGATATCCAAACCTATTAAGATAAATACAGGGGTACGGCAAGTCACCCCTTCTATTCAACTGTGTTCTAGATAAAATTGTAAGAATTTGGAACGTAAAGCTTAAAGAGCATAACATTTTGCCGGTAACTTTGGGGAGAAAAACAAAGGCATTGAAATAAATTGCCTACCATTTGCAGACGATTTCGCTATATTGTCAGAAAACCTAACAAGTGCAACAACACAAATCAATCTCTTGGAAGAATTAGCCAATAAGACAGGTTTGAGAATCTCCGTAGGAAAAACAAAATTTATTACAAACATCAAGAATGCTCCAAAATTTTTGGCAACAGATATTGGTCCAGTAGAAAGAGTAACGAAATTCAAATATCTGGGAGAAATAATTCAAGAAAATGGTTTAGACAAATTTGCAGTTGAAGAAAGGGTACACAAGATGGAAAGAGCATATGGTATCACAAAGAATTTTTATAACAAAATGTGTTTTTCAAAAAATCTTAAAATAAGGCACTACACTACACTGGTGAAACCGGAATGCTTATATGCAAGTGAATGCCTGGTACTAAACTATAGATTAGATAAACTTGAGGTACTAGAAAGGAGAATCATGAGAAAAAACAACAGAAGTATGGAAATTAAGTTCTAATGATGAAATATACAGGAACATAGAAAACATAACTGAAACCATAAGAAAAAGAAGATTGCAATTTTTGGGACATATTTACAGAATGGATGATTCCAGAATAACAAAAAGAATGTTTAAGTACCTTTGGGTCAAAAAGGCAACAACTAGCTGGATTCAAGAAGTAAGAAAAGATTTAGAAAGAAATAATATAAGAGAAGAAGAAATTATGGACAGAGAAATTTTTAGAATGAGGGTAGTAAGTATGGAAGGATTCCAAGGAAGATTGAACAAGAAGCCTGGTGCGAAGTGGTCCGAGGACAGAAAGAAACAGCATTAGTGAAAGGATGGAAGAATATTGGAAGGAGCGGGAGAGAAAACAACACAGTATGAAGAACTGAATTGAAATTGGCACGTAGTCCTTAGCAGGCCTCGTCGGAAATAATAAAAATAAGAAGAAGAAGAAGAAGAAGAAGAAGAAGAATTGTGCCTTCTCTTGGCTTAAGAAACAAGGCAGCTCATTGAGAAATCCAGGATTTCAGTGTCAGCTCGAGTAGCTCACGCCTTCGAAAACAAAGAAGTTGTTTAAGAGAAGCATGCATAAGATGCAAATAATACGTTACCTTCCGGCGTATTTCACTTGTCTCATGCAAAATGTAAAACAAAGTGTATTAGCATATCGAGCGTTGGAGGACTGCAGGAATATGAGAAGTATTTCTGATATTTAATTGCATCTACACCACATGTATTTTGCATAACATCAACAGTCCGTTAGTCGCGATCGTAAAGGTGCGTCTCGTGGGCAGACCCGGAAGGCTGCTGTCCGGGGAGCTGATTGTACTGTGTAGCTTGCAGTTATACCTGACAGTTTATACCCTATTCATACCCACGGAATATCAGTTTTACTCTTGACCCGAACCAGAGAACTCTGACTGCAAAAACCCCACATCAATAGTCAGGTACGGTATTTAACCCGCAGCCGCCCTGGAGAGAATCCGTGGTAATGATGATGTCCTGGGATTCTTCCTAAATCATACAAGCTGAATTAAGCCTGTGGTGTCCCGAGAAGGGCAAAGACCTCCCTCAAGAGTGGGAGCTCTGTTCGATTGATCTCGCGTGTTGATCTAGTCACGTGAGATGGTTGTTTATCTCATTCTTTATTGTCTTCTTCCACTTGCTTAGCTTAGGTCTACACCTAATTTTAACATTTCGCCTTCCCTTGTGTGAAATTATTCGTCTCTAATTCTATATTTAGCACGTATTTCAACACTATTCTACATTTACTCTTAACCCGAACCAGAGAACTCTGACTGCTCCCTCACTCGCCTCTTTTACGAGACATCTCCGCGTCTCGTCTCGCTCTCCCTACCCGATTCGTAATCTCCATTTTCATTACTCGGTTCTTTCTTTTTTTTCTAGTTGTTTGACGTCGCACCGACACAGATAGGTCTTATGGCGACGATAGAATAGGAAAGACCTAGGAGTTGGAAGTAAGCGGCCATGGCCTTAATTAAGGTACATCCCTAGCATTTTCCTGGTGTGAAAATGGGAAAGCACAGAAAACCATCTTCAGGGCTGCCGACAGTGGGATTCGAACCCTCTATCTCCCGGATGCAAGCTCGCAGTCGCGTGCCACTGACCACACGGCCAACTCGCCCAGTACTCGCTTCTTTCACGAGATATTGGGATTGTCTCGCTCTTCCTACCCGGTTGACTCGAGTTGACGGAGTATTCGACTCGTCACATCGCTAATTGTTATAGAGATTGGTGGTGGTGGTGGTGGTGGTGATTATTGTTTTAAGAGGAAGTACAACTAGGCAACCATCCTCTATATAACACTAATCAGAGGAAAAAGTGGAAGGGATCCGGTACTTCGAAAAATGAAGATATCGGCCAAAGGAAGACAAGAGCCACGAAGGGCGTAAAGGTGAAAGACTCCCTAGCCCTCGCAAACCTAATAGCATCGGGGTCGGAAAAGAACAAGAGTTGACCAAGGGAGGTCGGATAGGATAGATGAAAGTGAGGAGCCTGGCACAAGTAAGTGGAAGCAATGCTAGGACTCAGCTGAGGGCCCCGTGGTCGCCAACCCACGCTCCAAAGTTCAGAGCCCCTAAGGCCCCTTTTAGTCGCCTCTTACGACAGGCAGGGGGTACCGTGGGTGTTATTCTACCGCCCCCACCCACAGGGGGTATTATAGAGATTGAAGACAAAACATATATAAAAAGCTAAATTGGATCATTCTTCTAAGAAATTAACATAATACCCCATAATCCGGTAATATATTATACTTGTGTTTAGAGCCTGACAATGTGAAGCCACTCGGCTACGCTCGAGTAAGGTCTGTCGACTATACTCGGCCGTGCTCGGGTGCGGTCTGTCGACTATACTCGGCTGCGCTCGGGTGAGATCTGTCGACTATACTCGGCCCTGCTCGGGTGCGGTCTGTCGACTATACTCGGCCGTGCTCAGGTTCTCACCCGTCGACTATACTCGGCTGCGCACGGGTGAGATCTGTCGATTATACTCGGCCGTGCTCGGGTGAGATCTGTCGACTATACTCGGCTCCGCTCGGGTGAGATCTGTGGGCTATATTCGGCCGTGCTCGGGAGAGATTTGTCGACTATACTCGGCCGTGCTCGGGTGAGATCTGTCGGCTATGTTCTATTGGCGCATTTTAAGATAGTAATGGAATATCAGTGTCCAAATATTAGGCAATACCGTCATTACAATTACTAACTAGTATATTTGTTATGGCTTTTGCAATATTGAACTTTCCGATAGCAATGGGACACCAGTATTCAAATATTACTACAATATGATAGAAACTTGAGACATGTTTCGGCATGAGAGATGTAGACAGAGATGCGCTGGGCGTTCAAGTCAAGCTGGCTAACAAAGTTCCGTGTATTCTATTCAAGTTCTTACTAACATTTTATACAATAGTCTACCGGTTTCATTGTATTTTATTCGCCAACTGGATGTCCGCCTCTGTGGTGTAACGGTTAGCGTGATTAGCTGCCACCCCCGGAGGTCTGGGTTCGATTCCCGGCTCTGCCACGAAATTTGAAAGGTGGTACGAGGACTGGAACGGGGTCCACTCAGCCTCGGGAGGTCAACTGAGTAGAGGTGGGTTCGATTCCCACCTCAGGCATCCCGGAAGTGGTTTTCCGTGGTTTCCCACTTCTCCTCCAGGCAAATGCCGGGATGGTACCTAACTTAAGGCCACGGCCGCTTCCTTCCCTCTTCCTTGCCTGCCCCGTCCAATCTTCCCATCCCTCCACAAGGCCTCTGTTCAGCATAGCAGGTGAGGCCGCCTGGGTGAGGTACTGGTCATTCTCCCCAGTTGTATCCCTGACCCAAAGTCTGAATCTCCAGGACATTGCCCTTCAGGCGGTAGAGGTGGGATCCCTCGCTGAGTCCGAGCGAAAAACCGACCCTGGAGGGTAAACAGATTACGAACAAACGAACGCCAACTGGATAGGAACTGGCAAAATTTACATTAGATGCCACTGAAGCAGTCGAAGAATATGGTTTTCAAGTTTTTAAAAGTCTTTTACATCGCACCGACACAGATAGGTCTTATGGCGACGATGGGATAGGAAAGGGCTAGAAGTGGGAAGGAAGCGGCCGTAGCCTTAATTATGATACAGCCCCAGCATTTGCCTGGTGTGAAGATGGGATAACCACGGAAAACCATCTTCAGGGCTGCCGACAGTGAGATTCTAACCCACTATTTCTCAAATACAAACTCACTGCTGCGCGCCCCTAACCGCACGGCCAACCCGCTCGGTGCATTTCAAGGTTTTCAAATAGTAACCGATAATGACCAGGTTAATATTTCAATGTTTGAAGCATTATATGGGAGACGTGGTATTTCTGAAGCATGAAATAATACATCCATCCAATAATGAAAGGTCACTATTTCTTGGTAATGACTCTAGTCATCTTTTGTATCGCTTCTGACAATTGTCTCTGACTTTCTTATTGCTGCTCTGCATTACTTTCCTCGAAATGAATGACTAAACTGCTCCAATCTCATGAAAGACAAATTCACAAGAGAAATAAAATGTGACACTGACGCTTGTAATGATGGGCTTCCACAGCTCTTTTTAGAAATATTTTTCAAACCACTACAGCATACACAGCTGACAGCAGTAGCATGAGTAGTTAGCCTCTCGAACCGCTAGATGGCGCGCAGAAGCGGTGTCGCCAGTTTCTCGCAGGAGTTTCCACTATTATCATATTAAGCTATTTGGTATATATTATTATGTATTATTATTTTCTATTGCTTTTATATACCGTTATGTGGTCCAACTTATCTATATGTAATTCTTAGGTGGAATGTCGTGAAATTTCTATAATATATTTTTTCATATCGCGTCCTTCTGAACGAACTTCAGCGAAATTGTACATACAGAACTACTACTTTGTGATATATTTACTAGCCGTCACCCTCGTATCGTAGAAGGCAACAAAAATTTTCACACCTTCAACCTAAGTAACTGTATTGACATTTCGATCGTGCTGCCATCTATCAGCGAAGGAGAACTCTACTGAACGGTTCAACCAAACGGTACCAAATCCCATGGCACTACAGCCCTGAAGGGCCATGACCTACCAAGTGACCGCTGCTCAGCCCTAAGGCCTGCTGATTAACAGGTGCCATGTGATCAGCACGACGAAACCTCTCGGCCGTTGTTCTTAGCTTCCTAGATCGTGGTCGCCACCTCACCTCAACTGTAATGACTAGGGCCCGCACGTTTATGACCTATAATATTAGAATAATGTAAACATTTATGAACTAAAATGTATTAAAATATGACAAAAATATGACATCAAAATTTTTTCGGTAACATTTTCGTAATGTTCAAAATCTTACCGCTGTTTAAATTAACATTATATTGAAAATGTACCTTAAAGATCTAGCACATTCAATAATAATAAATAAGTAATAATATTATTTTTATTATTAATATTATTATTATAACACCGGGCGAGTTGGCCATGCGCGTAGAGGCGCGCGGCTGTGAGCCTGCATCCGAGAGATAGTAGGTTCGAATCCCACTATCGGCAGCCCTGAAGATGGTTTTCCGTGGTTTCCCATTTTCACACCAGGCAAATGCTGGGGCTGTACCTGAATTAAGGCCACGGCCGCTTCATTCCAACTCCTAGGCATTTCCTATCCCATCGTCGCCATAAGACCTATCTGTGTCGGTGTGACGTAAAGCCCCTAGCAAAAAATATATATATTATTAGTACTCGAATAACCCTTTTGAGGGTACGATAAATCAACTTTGGTTACTTTTCTTTGCATTTAACCTTCTTCTTTTCCAAACTTCCTTCATTTTATGAGAATGTTGTTCCTTTGCATCTTGAATCCATGTTGTTCTTCTTCTTCCTCTTCTTAATTTGTTTATCATCCAGGGTCGGTTTTTCCTCGGACTCAGCGAGGGATCCCACCTCTACCACCTGAAGGGCAGTGCCCTGGAGCTTCAGCCTTTGGGTCGGGGGATACAACTGTGGAGAATGACCAGTACCTTGCCCAGGCGGCCTCACCTGGTATGCTGAACAAGGGCCTTGTGGAGGGATGGGAAGATTGGAAGGGACAGGCAAGGAAGAGGGTAGAAAGCGGCCGTGGCCTTAACTTAGGTAGCATCCCGGCATTTGCCTGGAGGAGAAGTGGGAAACCACAGAAAACCCCTTCCAGGATGGCTGAGGTGCTAATAGAACCCACCTCTACTCAGCTGACCTCCAGAGGCTGAGTGGACCCCGTACTATCCCTCGTACCACTTTTCAAATTTCGTGGCAGAGCCGGGAATCGAACCCGGGCCTCCGGGGGTGGCAGCTAATCACGCTAACCACTACGCCACAGAGGCGGCCAATTTTCTTCCAGTTGATAATTTCTTTCTCTCCTGAAATTCTGCCTTTCGTGTTACTTCTCTGAAACGTGTCCTGTTTTCTATCGTATCTATTTTAATTCCAGCGTTTTTTTTTTTTTTTTTTTTTTCATATCCGTTTCAATTCCAATGAACCACGTTGGCTTGGATTTGTAACTGTTCAATAAGTCGAAGATTTGTTTAGTTAGTCTATTGTTATTCATTCTATAAATGTGTCCAAAAACCTTGAGTCTTCTTTTCCTCATTACAGTTGTCAGTTTTTCACCTTTTAAATATAGCCCTATGTTTGATCGTAGCCTAAATTTGGCATTGTTGTTTCTTATAGGTCCCAGTACTTTTCTCAAAATTCTTCTTTCAACTTTTCCTAATTTTTCAAGATCCCCAATTCTTATAAGTTTAAGAGTTTCTGCTGCATATAAAATTTCTTGCCGGACCACTGTTTGATAATGTCTTAATTTCAAGTTCCAGGATAGAGATTTCTTATTGTATATATTTTCTGTCATATTAAACGTCCTTTCCATTTTTTTCTCTTATATCTATAGCTACCTTTTCTTTTGTGTTGTATTCATTTTTACTAGACTATTATACGGTATTTCGAATGTATTCAATTACTCAATCCAGGGGTAACTCCCGAGTCTGCACTGAGTGAAATAAAATGTCACGTTCTGATGGACGATTAGGAAAAAATAGAATAGCAAATTACATACATTTTAAAGTTTTCAAACAGGAACAATCTTCTATTTTCACGCAACTTTGACTTGTAACGGAGGAAAGACCGCTCAACATCGCAGGATATTATTGGGGTGTATTTGAAATATC
This sequence comes from Anabrus simplex, assembly GCF_040414725.1. Lineage (NCBI taxonomy): Eukaryota > Metazoa > Arthropoda > Insecta > Orthoptera > Tettigoniidae > Anabrus > Anabrus simplex. The sequence continues at coordinate 482,738,008 of NC_090267.1, forward strand.
TCAGATAATTAGAGTTCAGTTGAGACTCATCTTTCTGTCGCTTTCTACGCATCTGTCTCTTTCTACAGAGCTTACACTCCTAATTCACATGCATATATATTTCTAAGAAAGATAATTGTATGAAATAACAGACAAAAATTAGGAAATGTGAAAAATCTGTCTTTGAGACGACTACAATCTAGTACAAGAAAATTGAATAAAAAAGAAAAAATATGATAAAAATAAGAAAATATGAAAAATTACCGGAAAATGGCAAAAACCTTTAAAAAGCCAAAATATGACTTTAAATGGCCCGTGAAAACTGCATAATTTCAGTGACCGAGAATAAAATCATAAACATCCGGGCCCAATAGTGGCATAGGCTGAGTGGACCTCAAACCAACCCTCAGATCCAGGTAAAAATCCTTGGTCTGGCCGGTAATCGAACCCGAGACCTCCGAGTAAGAGGCAGGCGCGCAACCCCTACATCGCAGGACCGGCGAACGATTCGCAGGCCTGAGTTAATTTTGTCGGTTGGCCGAGTTTCCCAAGTGATCATTAAGATGCCAGCAGTCATGACATGAATGGCAGAAACATTCCGAGTATTTTTTAGATTAAAGACGGTTTAATGCAGTCATGGAGGAAGGCCTTCAGTTCATAAAGTCCCGAGTTCGATTCCCGGTCTGGTCAAGGATTTTAATCATGTCGGGCTCAATTCTCTGATGCACTGTTGGGGGGGGGGGGGGCTGCTGGATATGTGTGTGTGTCTTAATATACACATTACACAAGTTACCGCAGGAGAAACAAGCAGTAGTGAATAAATATATCTACGACCTGCTGTATACACGTCTGTCTAGGCGTGAAATGACATTTGGGAACAATATTAAGCGCCGGCGACAATTGTTTTTTTCTATTGGCTTTAAGTCGCACCGACACAGACAGGTCTTATGGCGACGATAGGATAGGAAAGGCCTAGGTATGGGAAGGAAGCGGGCGTAGCCTTAATTAAGGTACAGGCCCAACTAGTGGGAAACCACGAAAAATCATGTTCAGGGCTGCCGACAGTGGGGATCGAACCCACTATCTCCCGGATGCAAGCTCACAGCTGCGCGCCCCTAACCGCACGGCCAACTCGCCTGGTGTGTATATTTTTTGACAGACCATCAAAAATTGGAGGGTGTTCCTGAAAGGTGGTGGTGGTGGTGTTATTATTTTAAGAGGAAGTACAACTAATCAGAGAGGAAAAAATGGAAGGGATCCTTCACTTCGAAAAATGAAGATATCGGCCAAAGAAAGACGTGAAAATGAAAGACACCCTAGGCCTCGAGTGATCTGATACCGTCGGGGTCGGAGAAGAACAAGAGTTGACCAAGGGAGGTCGGATATGGTAGATGAAAGTGAGGAGCCTCTCACAAGAGAGTGGAAGCAATGCCAGGACTCAGCTAAGGGCCCCGGTGATCACCAAGTCACGCTCTCAAGTTGCGAGAGCCTCGGGCATCTTTTAGTAGCCTCTTAGGACAGGCAGGCGATACCGTGGGTGTTATTCTACCACCGTCACCCAAAGGGGGAGTTTAATAATAATAATAATAATGTTATTTGCTTTACGTCCCACTAACTACTATTTTAAGGTCTTCGGAGACGCCGAGGTGCCGGAATTTAATCCCGCGGGAGTTCTTTTACGTGCCAGTAAATCTACCGACACGAGGCTGGCGTATTTGAGCACCTTCAAATACCACCGGACTGAGCCAGGATCGAACCTGCCAAGTTGGGGTCAGAAGGCCAGCGCCTCAACCGTCTGAGCCACTCAGCCCGGCAAAGGGGGGAGTTTTCCTGAAAATTTAGATGAAATACATGATGCTATCACTCACCGTCACAACTTGTTTAGGCTAGACGATTGATAGGTTCCCAGGTATGAGGTTTATTGACACGCCAGATGTCTAGTGAGCTGGCCGTGCAATTAGGGGCGCGCAGCTGCCAACTTGCATTCGTAAGATAGTGAGTTTGAACAGGGGGGAGACCCAGCTTAGCAAAGGAAAAAAAAGTTAATATTCATTCGATTGTTAAATATGCTACAATTGTTGTCGACAATTTCTGAACATATCCCAGTATGGGCATGCTTGCTGGCAACTAGAAGCAACTTCAATAATGTCAAGCTTTTAATTCTAATAATAGTTCCCTTATAAAGTCCAAGTTTATAAGAATGTTCGTACTTTTCCTTTTTTTAAAGTGTGTATCAATATTTTTGTAAGTAAATATGTTATACAAAATCTAATATAAATCCTATTGATCTGAATGAGGTACGGATTGTAGTACAACACTATTGGGGAAATTATCCGTGAAACAGTAAGAGAGTTATGAAAAAAACCTGATATATTGTTAAATAGGCGCGAAATTTTGAACATTTTATTTCAAAATGTTATAATTAGAATTATTTAAGTTGCTTCTGATTGCTCTGATGCATGCCAATACTGAGATATGCAGCATTTGTCAACAACGTTTGTACATATATAAAAATCGAATGAATATTGGCTTATTTTCCCCGTGTTAAACTGGGTCTCCCCCTTCTTGAATCCCACTGTCGGCAGCCCTTGTTTCCCATTTTCACACCAGGCAATTATTTAAGATAGCAGACCCGGCATTTGCCTGGTGTGAAAATAAGAAATCACGGAAAACCGTCTTCAGGGCTGCCGATGGTGGGATTCGAACGCTCCATCTCCCGAATGCAATCTCAGAGCTACACGACACTAACTCCATGGCCAACACGTTTATTTTGACCAATACTCTCTCTACACTCCGGAAGATCGTTCCTATGCGTAATATGCAAACTGTCATTCTACTCACATTCAAATTGAACATATGTTCATATGACATACTGTATTTTACTCGCAGTAGTCCATACTAAGAGCATCCGTACTGGCCCAGTTGGCGGTGCGGTTTAGGGCGCGCCCCTGTGAACTTGCATCCGGGAGATGGTGGGTTCGAATCCCACTGCTGGCAGCCCTGAAGCCCATTTTCACACCGGACAAATGCTGGGGCTGTACCTTAATTAAGACCACGGCCGCTTCCTTCCCACTCCTAGCCCTTTCCTATCCCATCGTCACCATAAGACCTATCTGTGTCGGTGCGACGTAAAACAAATGTTTAAAAATAAGAGCCTCCGTGGCCCAGGTGGTTAGCGCCGGCCTCTCACCGTTGCGTTCCGTGGTTCAAATCCCGGTCACTACATGTGAGATTTGTGCTGGACAAAGCGGAGGCAGGACAGGATTTTTCCCCGGGCACTCCGGTTTTTCCTGTCATCTTTCATTCCATCAACGCTCTCCAATGTCATTTAATTTCGTCTGTCAGTCATTAATCATTGCTCCAGAATGCGACAGGCTTCGACAGTCGGCACAATTCCTATCCTCGCCGCTAGATGGGGGCTTCATTCATTCCATCCCTGACGCAGTTAAATGACTCAAAACACCCAGAGAATTTTCATTTGTCAATCCGTACTACTTTCTCCTGAAACACACTTCACACCTCTAAAAATCGTTCAATTGTGCTGTGAAGGAAACAACAACTTTCTGCACTAGCTCTTCACAAGGTAGGATAACAAATCAACAAATGACGTGGTTCATTATGGCTGTAATCAGCTCGTATATCGCTCTCGCAAACTCCACAAGAACAGAGTGTCTGAATTCATATGAATTATGAGGCAATCAATAGAGATCACGTGTGACTTCGACAAGGTAAATGATGGGTATTGAATTAAGACAGTCTTCTGTTTACAACATCTGTGGAGAATCCCTATAACGGCTGAGAAAACTACAAATAATGCCAGTGTGTTACTTGTCCTTGGCCTATGCATATTTCATCAGAGGCAGGTTGCAGACTATCATCACAATGCTCAGGGGGACGCCCAAATTGCGCTACAGACGTTCACCAGCTACACGGAGGAGTCTCCATATTGAGAAAGAAAGGTTAAGGACATCATTACAGCTGGCCTGAAACTGTATTAGACAACGTGAAAAATATGTATTAATTTACTGTAAGTTCCCTGTGTGGATCAGAGGTAGAGTGTCGGCCTCCGGATCTCAAAGTAGCGGCTCCAAACCCGGCAGAGGTAGTCGAATTATTGAAGGGCGAAAAAAGTCCATTCGACACTCCATGTCGTACTATATCGGCATATAAAAGATACCTGATGTATAAAGCTCGTATTTCCATGCAAGTGTATGTTTTTAAATAAGGTAGTTACAGTTCTCAAACTTTGCAAATGTGCGTTTTATGGCTTAACAATTCCAAATAACCGTTCTTTTTCCGTGCATGTTTGCTTGTCTCGGCCATTTTAGGAGTAAATTCATGCATAATGCATATTTTGAAGATTTTGGATTTAACAGCGAATATTTGAACGTTTAATATTGCATGATTTTATTTTATTTATTTATTTATTTCTTCTTCTTCTTTCTTCGTTTCGGCCTGCTGTGGACCACGTTATTTCAACCGTTTGCATCCTTGAGCTTTAATTCTTCCCCAGTACTCACGCATTCTCGTTCTGTGAACCTCCTTCCTTTCATCAGTTTATTTATTTATTTATTTATTTATTTATTTATTTATTTATTTATTTATTTATTTATTTATTTATTTATTTATTTGTGACTTTGGCACATATACAATGGTAACTTACATGATAGTGCCTTTTATGAATGTTGGTTTGCAGATTTTGGGATCATTTTTCCACGCTATACAGTATGTCTATTACCGAGAGACGGAGAGAATATATTCCTGGCATCCTATGTTACAACCAAGCACTTTCTTATCCATTGTTTAAGTAAACGTTGGCGTAAGCCGGTAGATCCCATGTAGATCTCTGTAATTCTTTGGAATAAGGTGCCCTTGTTATGCATTGCTATAAATTGAACCGCAAATTGCGCATTACTCATTGACGGTTCATTTTTTCACGAACAAAACAAGACTTGTATCGCTCTTCCGTGGTTCCGCTTTAGTGAGATAGCAGCTTACAACCCTTGGTTTCACATTGAACCCCCCCTTCCGTTGTTATTCTGGAATTTCCTACCAGAACTCTCAGTCGTCACATGCCTTTGGTTATCGCAGCTGACAATCGTTACCAGTTATTGAGGACATCTGCAATCATCGCACGGAGAAGTAGCTGCGGCAGCTAAAGATAGGTTGAACAAAGTGAGCCGTTCAAATTCTGATTTTGAATTCGTCAACCTTATAAAAGATTATTTGCGGTGAAAATGCAAAAGACGTACAATTTAACCTCACTTTGTCCCAAATGTCTTCATTTAAGTATGCGCCTGTAATTTCTTGTGACATAGAAAGGTCATTTTCTGTACTTAAGAATGAGCGGACAGATAAACGGATGAGCTTAAATCAAGACAGTTTGGAGAAATTAGTTGTTGTACAATGTTTCAAAAGGAACTGAATTTTGATGGTGCATATTTTCCAGTTTATTGTGCATTTTTTACCATATGATAGTGCATGCATATTTTGAAATTTGACAGAGCGTGGAAATCCGGGCTCTACTGATGACTATTTGGTGCTCACGCAACAAAAATTAAAAAATCAGCCACAGGCGTCCGAGAGTGACAACTATCTAGTAGTCCTAGAGCAAAACGGAATATCGAAATTGACGAGGGAGCAGCCAGATGGCGTCAAATTAGAATGCTTGCACACGATAACTAAGGCCATTCTTCTTCTCCTTCTTTCCTGGCCGTATATGTGAACTCCTGAGCTCATCTGATTGGGAGAGAGCAGGTCCGATGTTCTTGCACCAGATCTAATGGCACTTCACTTTTCCTTAAGGCCACCTCAACAGTTCGTTTCCATGTTGTCTTAGGACGTCTTCTTCCTCTCTTCGCTCTTCGATTGCAAGAGCGTTCTGTACTAAACAATTTTCATTTCTTCTTCTGACATGACCATACCAGCCGAGCTTTCTTTTCCCTCCATATTGTCGCTGATGGGCACAAGCTTGAAAGAACCTCGTACATGCTCATTTCGCACTTTGTCACGCAGAGTGACATCGCAACATCCGAATCTCTGTGACATACATTCGCTGGTCATGCTTGTTCTACCTTACCCAACTTTATTTATTCATTTATATATTTATTTGTGTGTTAATTTATTTATTTTCTTAATCTGTTTATCCTCTAGAGTTGGAAAGATTGGAAGTGATAGATAAAGAAGAGGTAAGGAAGCGGCCGTGGCCTTAAGTTAGGTACAATCCCGGCATTTGTCAGGAGGAGAAGTGGGAAACCACAGAAAACCATTTCGAGGATGGCTGAGATGGGAATCGAACCCCCTCTACTCAGGTGACCTCCCGAGGCTGAGTGGACCCCGTTCCAGCCCTCGTACCACTTTTCAAATTTCGTGTCAGAGCCGGGAATCGAACCCGATTATATATATATATATATATTTTTTTGCTAGTTGCTTTAGGCTACGTCGCACCGACACAGATAGGTCTTATGGCGACGATGGGACAGGGAAGGCCTAGGAGTGGGAAGGAAGCGGCCGTGGCCTTAATTAAGGTACAGCCCCAGCATTTGCCTGGTGTGAAAATGGGAAACCACGGAAAACCATTTTCAGGGCTGCCGACAGTGGGGTTCGAACCTACTATCTCCCGAATACTGAATACTGGCCGCACTTAAGCGACTGCAGCTATCGAGCTCGGTGAACCCGATTATATATAAACTTGTTTACATTATTATGTGTGTTTACTTGGCAGTAAATAAAAGTGAATCCCTCCCGGTTGATGTATGTGACAGCCCTCTGACGATTGGGGCAAGTAATTCTGACATGTATGTAGTCGGGAAGTGGCCTGTAATTCCATGGAAATTACGCCATGTATAATAAAATATATCGGTTGCCAAGAATTGTATTCAAGTTGACAGTTCCCGGACTCTCCCTTTGTCAGTCTCAAGAAACAAGTCTCTCGAAAAGCGAAATCTTATTTTAAGCTCTACCTCCCCGCAGCGGGCGACCCACAGAGAGGCCATCGGACTAACCTTTCTTCCCGGAATCGTCTCAACATGATAATACAAATTACATGTTCCATGGTACATAACCTCTCTCTCGTTTGAGGTTAAACAGTGTTCTGGACAGTGTTTAACCATGGTCGGTTGAACATTGGTTTTAGGCAGTGTCTATGTGATAAATAACGTCTCTGCAATGCGGCAGGCATACTTAGGTATTGTTAACCGTAGACATCATCTAAACACCGTTTCTGCAATTGGCCCTATGTCTCTCAGTCATGGCCGTCCATCAGTACATCACACCCTGCACGATTGCTAGGTAACATGGCGTCATACATTTTACATCGCTAATTTCGTGACGAAAATGTTCCGATGCCCCTCAGCCTTAAGACACATTTATGTGAATAAAGGAATACATTAATGGCAGGGGAACAAAAGGACAATTCTGCAAAGCCAGTCACTAAGTGATAATAAGGACTACGTCACCTGTAACATAAAACAACAGACTCCTGCGTTCTTTCCGCACGTAGCCTTCTAGCTGCCGTGACAAGACTAGGCAATGGTTTGTTTCTTTTGTCATTCGCGCTGTACGCAGACGTTACGATTAAATCTAGTAAAACAAAGGAATGTACGCGATGTGTATCAACGTTAAACATTTTCCGTGCCTTTTGTGACGTAAAGTTTAAAATTCTCCACGCACTCGCTTTAATAAGATAGTTATAGTCAAATCTCGAGTATTTTCATTGCTCTCAACGTTCCTCAGTGAGGATGACTCCATTTAGAAATAAAAGTAAGGGAGAATGAGAATACGTAACATTCTTCTTTATACTGAACAGACAAGGTGGATAATTTAATTATACATCGTTCATGATTTTCAACAAGAATTCCTTCCCTTTTAAATATCACCGCCGCGCTGTACTCTAAAGCCTCAGTTCTACACATTTATTTTAATTCCCAAGCAAACAGAAATTAAGTCAGATCTGCTCTGTGTAGGAAGCAAAAATATGTGAGGGATTTCAAGTACCGGTTAATGAAATGTGAGTTGATACTTGAAATGGAAAAACATAGCCTTACAGACAAAGTCAATTCTCCGTTTTTATTTTTATTTTTATTTTTGCTAGGTTGTGGACTGGTTAGTGTGATTAGCTGCCACACCCGAAGGTTTGGATTCGATTCCTGGCTCAGCCACGATATTTGAAGTGATACGAGGACTGGAACGGGGTCCAATCAGCCTCGGGAGGTCAAGTGGGTACACGGGGTTCGATTACCACCTCAGCCATATTTGAAGTGGTTTTCAGTGGTTTCTCAATTCTTCTCAATCAATCAGTCAAGCCATCAGTGATCTGCCTTTACGGCGGTCACGGATGGCAGATTCCCTGCCAATTGTTTGCCTAGCTTTCCTTAAATATTTTCAACAAACTTGGAAATGTATCGAACAATTCCCTCGATAATTTATTCCAATTCCTTACTCCTCGTCCTGTAAACGAATATTTTCCCCAATCTGTCCCCTTGAAATCCAACTTTATCTTCATATCATGATCTTTCCTACTTTTAAAAGCTCCATTCAAGCTTATCCTTCTACTTATGTCATTCCACGCCAACTCTCCACTGACAGCACGAAACATACCACATAGTCGAGCATCTCGCCTCCTTACTCTCAAGTCTTCCCAGCCCAAAGTTTGCAACATTTTAGTAACACTACATATTTGTAGGAAATCCCCCAGAACAAAACGTGCAGCTTAGCAGCTGAGGCCGCCTAGGAGAGATACTGGTCCTCCTGCCCAGTTGTATCCCCGACCCAATGTCTCATGCTCCAGGAAACTCCCATTAAGGTGGTGAGAGTTGGGATCCCTCGCTCATTCCAGGGAGAAACTCAATCCAGATTAAATAGAAAAGAAAAAATGAAAATATTTTTGCTACTGGTTTAACGTTGCACTAACCTCTCTAAAAGTACTGGAGAGTGGTCCTAGACTCGTAGAAGGGAAAATCCTGACATTCACCTCCCCGTGGTAGAGAGGGGGCAACGTTTGCTGGAGCAGCAAGTGGCTAACGGATTCAGGGACCGAGAATCTCCCGGGATAAGGAGATCCCCTTTTACCAAGAATCAACAACCTCCTCAGAGATTGGATGACAGGATAGAAGGAAGGGCACTCTCTTGCCCGAGGGATGAGAAATTATCCCAAAAGACGGATGAGCTACAGGTTGGCGAACGGCATGAGGATGCAGAAAGCAACGAGGAACTACTGCATTTAAGATCATTGGATATCCTCTAATAACACATCATGGCTGTGTTCAAAACAAATGTTTCTAGAGATAGTCCCCCATTCGAATCTCCGGGAGAGACAGTTTTTAACAAAGGTGTAGTTGAGAAGTCATTAGAAAGTTTAAAATATGTCACTGAAAGGGTACATTCTCTAGCCATGAATACTGTCTTGACATTAATATAAAGAAAACCAAAGTTATGGTCATAAGTAGAAACTTTATCCCTGCATGTCATTTAGTAACTGACCATAAAACTGTTAAACGAGTCCGGAAATCGGCACCATCGTTAATGAGCAATGGGATAATTCGGTTGAAGTGAAGTCTCGCATTGGAAAAGCTAGGACTGTGTTCAACAAAATCGGAAGACTGTTTAAAAGTCGTGACTTTACTTACAAAATGAAAGTCCTTCGCTTCCATGTATTTTCTGTTCTCTATTACGGTGCTGAAACATGGACTTTAACGAAGTTGCTCAGTAAAATATTAGAGGCCATTTGAGATGTGCCTGTACCGAAGGATGCTAACAGTGTCATGGACAGATCATGTCACAAATCCAGAGATCCTTCGAAGAATTAGGAAAGATAAGGAAGTACTAACCACTGTAAAAACGAGAAAGCTGTAATACCTCGGTCACATCATGAGAAACAGAAGTAGGTACCATCTACTGCAAGAAATCCTGCAAGGAAAGACCCGGAAAGAGAGGTGTTGGCAGGAGACGAATCTCCTGGCTAAAATACCTCAGAGACTGGACTCTCAAGACATCGGCAGAGTTACTCCGAGCAGCTCACAACAGAGAAGACACAGCCAAGATGGTTGCCGACAACCGGAACGGATAGGGACTAGAAGAAGAACATACTGAAGATTTCGGTGACGCAGGATGATAAAGGGCTGACGCCTTAATTAAGGTACAGTCCCATCATGTGCTTGCTGTGAAATGGGAAACAACGGAAAACAATCCCCAGGCTTGTCGTCGGTGCAATTCGAACAGACCACCTCCCGAATACAAGCTCATAGATATGTGACCTCAACCGCGTTGGCAACATATTCTTATTCTTATTCGTATTCGTATTATTCTTATTCTTCTACTTCTTAAAGCTTTAGACACTGTAGCCCAAAGGCGGGCACAGTTCGGCTCAATGAGCAGCTCGAGCTCAGGCAGGTAAAGGAGCAGTGTACAGCCTAGCAGTTGCTTGCACGAATTTCAGTTACAACTAGTGAACGGGCACGTATCTAAACAGATTTAAACTTTTAACAGTGTTATTACCAAGCTCGATAGTTGCAGCCACTTCAGTGCGGCCAGTATCCAGTATCCGGGAGATAGTGAGTTCGAATCCCGCTGTCGGCAGCCCTGAAGAAGGTTTTCCGTGGTTTCCCATTTTCACACCAGGCGAATGCTGGGGCTGTACCTTAATTAAGGCCACGGCTGATTCCTTCCCACTCCTAAACATTTCCTGTCCCATCGTCGCCATAAGACTTGTCTGTGTCGGAGCGACGTAAAGCAACTTGTAAAAAATGTAGCAGAGTTATTGTGCCAAATGTCTCGTTCTACTCAGTGCATTAGATTATGGTCATCATCATCAATACCTTGTCGCAGTAGCCACGTCTGCCAAACTTCTGCTAGCCTATTCTTTTGCTGTATGAACCACATGCCAGTTCGCCGACGGAGTTCCTGATGGATGCCATCCTTGGTCGTCCCCTACGTCTCTTTCCCAGTACTTTACCTTCAATGAGCCATGTTTCAGTACGTGTCCAAGGAACCTTTTTTTCCCCTCTTCTTTACCGTAGTTCATAAACATCGATCCTCCTTTACCTTCTTTTAAACAAAGTCATTTGCTTTTTTTATCCATCCAACTTGTTTTCTTAATTCTTCTCCGAAACCATATTTCTGCAGCCTCAAGTTTTGTTTCTTCCTGTTTCCCTAATGTCCAGGTTTCGCATCTACACAGATTTTCCTATTTCGGAAGGCTTGTTTCGCTACCACTATTATGTTCTTAATTTCCGAAATGGACCTGTTATCAGAGACAATTACACTACTAAAATAGGAAAATCCTGCGTCTTGTTCTATCGGTGTGTTATATAATTTAAAAAATTTTCTACCTGTAGGCTTCTTTTTGTCTACTATCATGAATTTGGTTTTCTTTGTATTTATTTTTAGTTTAAGTAGATTATGATGAGGAAGCAGAATAAGTTATGTTTTATACATATGCCTTGTGCTAAGTAAATAAATGTAATTAAATTAATTTCATTCGGTTACCCGTAGGGAACAACATCAAGTATTTTCACATCTGATAACTAAATACTCCTTGGACTAATGGAAATGCAGTTGGCCTACTTTAAAGCTGGTGTAGGAATACAGCACAAACAATGAACGACAAACGAACTGTACGATTGTGTTCCCAGGTACATTGCTGTGGCTTTGCTTGCGCCTTCACTCGACATGTCGCCATCCAGTCTTTACAGCATGAACTATTAGAAGTCTGCTGCTCTTCCTCCGCCATGCCGTTAGTTCAAGGAGTGGGGCTCTCTTACTGCCCACGTATCCTGTGGCCTGTTACGGCTCGTTTTGCTGGCTCCGGTGATTGTGGTGATGGTGATTATTATTTTAAGAGCAAGTATAGTTGGACAATCATCCTCTCTTTGGTTCCAATTTACGGCCGGATACCCTTCGTGACGCAACTCTATGTGGAGGGATATAACCACTAGTGCGTGTTCCTGTGCTGATTGGTAGTGTGGTGTGTTGACTGAATATGAAGAGGAGACCATTCAGCCAATGAGTCGGACATACAATCAAGAATATAGTAAACTAGGGGACCCGTGCGACAAAATCCCGAATGTTCCTAAGCACATAAACTACTGGTGAACTAAGGAATACACACATGAGTAAAATATTAGACACACTTACCACTTAATGTAATCTGTGATTCTTTTAACATTTACGGCATCCACTTGAACGGAAGTAAACGCAAGTGCATTAATATACAGATGAATGATCCGGAAGTAATTTTTGGTTTTACTATCATACTTTTCTTAACTGATAATAATAATAATTTCGTGTAGCTATTTCTAGCCGAGTGCAGCCCTTGTAAGGCAGACCCTCCGACGAGGGTGGGCGGCATTTGCCATGTGTAGGTAACTGCGTGTTATTGTGGTGGAGGATAGTGTTATGTGTGGTGTGTGAGTTGCAGGGATGTTGGGGACAGCACAAACACCCAGCCCCCGAGCCACTGGAATTAACCAATGAAGGTTAAAATCCCCGACCCGGCCGGGAATCGAACCCGGGACCCTCTGAACCGAAGGCCAGTACGCTGACTATTCAGCCAACGAGTCGGACTTCTTAACTGATAATCACAGCATATTAAAATGATATAAAACAGCGTCCCAGCGGTCAAATTGTGAAGTGGACAGCAATGATGGCGCGTATTTTCCTACAGCAACAGTATTTGCAAATCGCACACTTCGTACATTTTTAAACTCATTTGTAAAGAAATTATTGATATTTAGGAAATGAGAGCTCAATTTCTCACTGCAAATGTCTATTCTCTTTCTTTTGAATGCTTATTTGTCACGATCGGTTACTTGTGAGTGCCGTAAAAGGGATCTGATACTGCTGAAATAAAATATATGATAATAGTTTGGCTAGGCATACAGACTCTACTAATCACCAAGCATCACAGACTAGAGAGAAAAGCCACATGTGCGGACAGATGTGAACCGCACACAAGCAGACAATACACTGTTTACTTGAATGTTTATTTTACACGCATGGAGAGGCATGTACAAACAAAGGCACGTCAAAACGCAGCTCAAAAATGCCACATGCAAACTACTCGCACTATGAAAATCAGGTAATCAAATTCCAATCACCGTAATACTGATATTTATTAGCGCAGCCTGCATTGCTTTACAGCCCGATTAAGATGGTTCTTATTGTCTTAATTTCGCTACCAAAGTAAAAATAAGCTCGTGTCCTCATACCGAGGTAGTGCAGCTCTTATTAGGCACACCCCCAATGGAGATGAGCTGCATGTACCTTTTCAACCACATACGAGCCCTCCTGCCATGTTTAAATTTCTGGCAGTGCCGGGAATCGAACCCGGACTTCCAAGGACGGTAGCTAATAACACTAACCGTTTCGCTACGGAGGCGGACATTTTGCCACTGATTCAGGTCTTCAATGATGGGACTGGGAAGTTAGTGGTCATCGCCTGAATTCAATCGACTATTGCAAGAAAGAACCTAAATCCGCGAGTTAAGACCGTTTTCGAAATCCTTGGGGATAAACTTTACAGTGAGCAAAGAATTCAGCACTTAATATGTGAAATGCTACTGGTTCTTTTTCTATTGCTACAAGGAAGTATTACCCCATGTGGGTGGGGGTGGTAGAATAACACCCACGGTATCCTCTGCCTGTCGTATGAGGTGACTAAAAGGGGCCCCAGGGGCTCTGAACTTTGGAGCGTGTATTGGCAACCACGGGAACCTTAGCTGAGTCCTGGCATTGCTTCCACTTAATTGTGCCAGCCTCCTAACTTTCATCTATCCTATCCGACCTCTCTTGGTCAACTCTTGATCTTTTCCGACCCCGAAGCTATTGGATTTGCGAGAGCTAGGGAGTTTTTCATTTTCACGCCCTTCGTGGCCCTTGTCTTTTTTTGCCCAATACCTTCATTTTTCGAAGGATCGGACCCCTTCCATTTTCCATTATGGAGGATGGTTGCCTAGTTGTATTTCCTCTTAAAACAATAATCACCACCACCACCACCACCACTGAAGAAAGGATTGCAGTTCAGGACTGGAGTAACTTTCTGTAATCAAAGGTTGATACCCATTTGCTATTTTGCTCCATAAGATGAATAATTCCAACTTTTCTGGCGTTGTATCCTTCAGTGACCAAAGGTGGAATGAAAACTTGTTGTAGGCCTGAATAACTCGTGCTTATTAGCCATTAACATTCTTTAGCTTAAAACATTTCAAGATAAAGGAGATAAAATTATTACAGTGGTTGAAGAGCATTAGTGACTCCATTTTGATGTGGAATATAGAGTTGTGGTGGTAATTATGGTTTTAAAAGGAAGTACCATCTATATATATCACTAATCAGACAGAAAAAATGGAGGGCATTCGACTCCGCGAAAAATGAAGGTATCGGCCAAGAAAACACAAGAACTACGAAAGGCGTGTAAGTGAAATACTCCCTAGTCATTCCTATACAGTACCGTCGAGGTTGGAGAAGAACAAGAATTGACCAATGGAGGTCGGATTGGATAGACGAAAGTGAGAAACCTGGCGTAAGAAAGTGGAAACAACGCCAGGACTCGGCTATAACAGCTTGTACTTACATTCAGTGCGGGAAACAGTAGTGCCAATTACTAATGGTACAGAATGTATTTCAATTCACTTCCTTGGAAATGAATGTGACAGTTAAGGACAAAGAACATGCCTGGGTGGGAAGTAACTAAGTAATGAATTGTTTAATTAATATCTGACATACTCTTAAGTAACTGAACCCACCGAAGTCTGTTGTTGCGGGGTTGACCTAAGTCCATTACAAACATTTTAAAAAAGTGTCCTCACCCTGTTTCCAGTCATTCGGCCAGGTCAAGAATGGCATGAATGAAGCTACCATCTAGCGGCGAGGATGGGAACTGTGCCGACTGCCGAAGCCTGTCGCACTCCTCTGGAACAATGATTAATGACTGACAGATGAAATGAAATGATAGTGGAGAGTGTTGTTGAAATGAAAGATGACAGAGTAAAGCGGAGTACCCGGAGAAAAATCTGCCCCGCACAAATCTCACATGGAGTGACCGGAACTCAGCGTTGAGAGTGCGGCATGCTGCCATCTAATCCATGGAGGTTCAATTTCAAACACTGATATTTTTAAATTTTTATTTCCAGTTTGCTTAACGTCGCACCGACACAGATAGGTCTTACGGCGACTATGGTACTGTATAGAAAATTGCTAAGAGTGGGAAGGAAGCGACCGTGGACTTACTTAAGGTACAGGCCCAGCATTTGCCTGGTGTGAAAATGAGGAAACCACAGGAAACCATCTTCAGCGCAGTCAGCATTGGGGTTCGGACCCACTACCTACCGAATGCAAGTTGATGGCTACGTGATTCAATCCGTGCAGCCACTGTTTCGATAAATAATAACCTTTTAACTATTAGAGACCTTCCTTTCTATAGTAGTTCAATCAATGGGTTTTAAATAGAGTTTCAAGGTAATGGCAACAGGAGAGTAGATACCGTGGCAAGAGTTGTGTGTGTCCTACATCTTGGATACAATTGTTCGGTTTGGGACAAACCTACAGGAAGCAATGGAGGTAGATGCCTAGAAAAACAAATATACGAGCCATGTCTTCCATACCTCAGCAAGCACTGCAACATCCCATTCAATAATGGAAAGTGAACCGTTTGCTACAACGAAAACGTTTTCATTCCTCCCCTGAAGGGGGATGCGGGTCTTTTACACGGTGACGCCGTCTGTCTGGCCGGGAGATTCGTTACGGTGAAGGAGATGCTCGGAGTTGAGGGGACTGGCGGCCAGGGGCCATACTAGGAACTGTCCCGGCAGGCCTTAGTGCAGGAGAGTGGAAAACCACGGAAAACCATCTCAGGACAGCTGACGGTTGGGGCCAGCCGTGAGGTCCAGCCCTGTCCCGTCTCCCGAATGCAAAGGCGTAGAGCCACGGTGCCAGCCGTCCTCTGCTCGGTTGGCCGGTCAGAGTGCAGAGCTGTTGGACCACGGACCAGCCGTGGCCACTTATGTGCCGAGACCCACTCTGCATCTACCAACCCACCGTTTACTTTTCGGATCTAGAGGCGGTATGTTCTCGTTTGTGTCTCGCGTCCTGGTAAAACTCAACGGACTTTCTGCGCGATATTGTCCTGACCTTGATAAATGACTCTATAACTACTTTGGCCACAGATATGTCACAAAAGGAACAAACTAGCGCGCCTACCTTACCTTGCATGGAGGTACCTCAAGCGCGCGTCCCTCGTTGCAAGACCAACCTGACGAAATGGGGGATCCTACCAGTAAACGCAGACACCTCGTGTGAATGTGGTTCTGAACAAGACTCAAGCCACTTACTTATCTGTTCCCTCCTGGACAACCCGGGCACATCACAAGATGTTGTTTCTGGAGGAATCAACAAAGCCATCGCAGTTGCAGTGTTTTTGGAAATGCTGACCAGACACGGAAATAAATGAATGAGAATTTTGTATTTCTAAATTTAAAGTGAACCGTTTGTTGAGACGTGGGAGGAAGCCAAGAAGCAGTACTTCGAACTACTGAACCAAGCAGAGGTCTCAGAATCGCCTTTGGAAAGACCAAAATAATAACGTACATTAAAAATCCTCCAAAATATTTGAAATTGGGGAACAAAAAATAGATATCGTCAGGGATTTCAAATACCTTGATGACTGGATCAGTTGGAATGGTCTTGAGAAGAAAGCAATGGAATCTCGACGAATCAAAATTGGACCAGATTTCCAGCTTACGAAAGACACCTAGGTCTATAACAAAAAATCCCTCTCCTGGAATTCCAAAATCAGATATTGTAATAGGCCTACAGTAGTCAAGCCTGAAGCCTTTTATGCTGCAGAAACACTGTCTGTAACTACATATGGTCCAATGGAAAAGTTGGAGAACAAGGAAAGGAAAATACTAAGAAAACTTCTAGGCCCCAAATTCGATAATAACGAACTTTCACACATCAGTAATGAAAACCTATGTAGGAAAACAGAAAGGAGAATTGACTTCTCTGGTCACACCCTAAGAATGGACCCGAAAAGGATAACTAAACGAATCTTCGACTATTTCCACAATAATAAAACCAAGCCGAACTAGTTTAAGGAAACTGAGAAGGACCTACGAGAGTTCCAAATTACAGAAGAGATGCTTGTAGAAGGATTTGCGAAAAAAAATAACCAAAGATAAAATAAAAAAGGTTTCAAGACAGGGTGAAGCCCAAACGACTATACAGAATTTCTGAAGAAGAGAGGAAGGCAAGATCTGAAAGGATGAAAAAGTACTGGGAGGACAGGTAGACACGACCCACTAACCATTGATTGATCTATCGCACCCCAGAGTGGCTGAAACGGACAAGAAGAAGAAGAAGAAGAAGAAGAGTATTTAACCCTTAATTGCGCAATTTATTATTTCTTTTAAATATGATGGTTTTTCATTCCAAATGTAACACCTTATTATCAGAAAATATTAAAAAATTATTTGTAGAAATAAATACCTTTTATTTATTTATTTAGATCAGTCAAAATGTAAAGAATTTTGAAAGTTTTACGTACCGGTATATGTAAATCTGTACGATTACTGTAGCTACAGGCGCACTTCAGTCTCAGTGATGTCCTGGCTCACGAATTCTCTGAGGTAAACATTTTATTTGGTTTGTCTTAACTGTTTAAAGTTTACAGTTCACTCCAGCTGAATAGCAAAGTAAAATATAAAATAAGATAAAATAAAGATTACTCGCTTTTTAATACACTAGTGACCCCTTGCGTATTCGTCTGCAAGGTGGAAGTAAATGTAAAACAGATATAACAAGTAAGTAAACTCTCCTGTGCACATATGCAATGATGTGCATTCGCTCGCGTAGACGGCACTTCGCACATTTTCAACAAAAAGGTACTCATATCTTCACTGGATGATACTAGAGCATTCGGAAGCGACAGTATTCTCAAGTTACACATAGGTCCGACAGAAAGCAGACCATTCCAAAATCTAATTTTGCATTTTTTTATCTAAAGTTTCTTTCCTTTCTAGTTTTGACTTTTTCTGCCAAAGTGCCTGCATTTTCTTTTCTTTTTTAATGTATTTCTTTCTTTCTTAATCTGTTTACCCTCGAACTCAGGGGGGAACCCCACCTCTACTGCCTCAAGAGACTTTGGGTCGCGGGGATACAACTGGATGGAGGATCAGTACCTCGCCCAGGCAGTCTCTGGTATGCATAACAGGGGCTTTGCGAAGGGACGGGAAGATTGGAAGTGATAGACAAGGAAGAGGGAAGGAAGTGGACGTGGCCTTAAGTTAGGTACCATCCCAGCATTCCCCTGGGGGAGAAGAGGGGAAACCACGGAAAACCACTGCGAGGACGACTGAGGAGGGAATCGGCACCCGCTTCTACTCAGTTGACCTCCCGAGGCTGAGTGGACCCCGTTCCAGCCCTCGTACCACTTTTCAAATTTTGTGGCAGAGACGAATCGAATCCGGGCCTCCGGGGGCGACAACTAATCACTACACCATTGATGCGGACTTTAAATTTAGTAAGGTATATTTATGTACAAGTTATTTAAAAACTGCCCTGTGATTTTAAATTGATACAATTAGAGTCACTAGTAAAACTACGTTCATTTAAAACATTTCTGCGATAATGGGTTTGTCTCACCCCTCAGATAAGTTCATTTGAAGTAATTTGAAAGTCCGCCAATGCAACCTACTGCCATTTATGGGCTTAAAGAGGAGTGAAGCCCATAAAAAATAAACAAAACGTGAGGGGACGCAATCAGCCACTTTGCGAAGGCTTGTGCGAATTAAAAGGGCGCGAGTGGATGAACGTTTAACATCTTCATTACGAATTTAATTCACAAATTCAAATTACTGTTCGCCTCTGTGGTGTAGTGGTTAGTGTGATTAGCTGCCACCCCCGGAGGTCCGGGTTCGATTCCCGGCTCTGCCACGAAATTTGAAAGGTGGTATGAGGACTAGAACGATGTCCACCCAGCCTCGAAAGGTCAGCTGAGCAGAAGCGGGTTTGATTCTCATCGCAGCCCTCCCCGAAGTGGTACCTGACTTAAGGCCACGGCCGCTTCCTTCCCTCTTCCATTCTTTCCGATTTTCCCATCCCTCAACAAGGTCCCTGTTCAGCATAGTATGTGAGACCGCCTGGGTGAGGTACTGGTCCACCTCCCCAGTTGTATCCCCAACCCACGCTCCAGGACACTTTTTTTGCTATTTGCTTTACGTCGCACCGACACAGATATGTCTTACGGCGACGATGAGATAGGAAAGGCCTAGGAATTGGTAGGAAGCGGCCGTGGCCTTAAGTAAGGTACAGCCCCGACATTTGCCTGGTGTGAAAATGGGAAACCACGGAAAACCATCTTCAGGGCTGCCGACAGTGGGGCTCGAACCCACAATCTCCCGATTACTGGATACCGGCCGCACTTAAGCGACTGCAGCTATCGATCCAGGACACTGCCCTTCAGGCGGTAGAGGTGGGATCCCTCACTGAGTCCGAGGGGAAAACCAAACCATGGAGGGTAAACGGATTAAGAAAGAAAAGGAAAAGAAAAAGAATGTTTTTCTTGTGGTTTGTTTGTTTGTTTGTTTGTTTTTCAGAAATGTACAATAGAAATCATTTGAACGTCCGCCAATCCAACCTACTATCATTTATGGATTTAAAGCAGAGAGCAGCACATAAAGGTATACAAAACGTGACGGGACGCACACAGCCGCCTTGCGAGGGGTTGTGCAAATTAAAAGGGCACGAGGGGATGAACGTTAAATATTTTCATTAAGAATCTCATTCCGCAACTTCAAATTAGGGAAATAATACGTTAATTACTTTGGATCCACGTGGTCAGCTGTATCTGCAGTCAGATGACTAAGTTTGTTTCATCTCTTGGAAAGGAAAAACTTTCTTTTTCATTTTTCTCGAAAGTGACCTTTATGGATGTATGAGCTGCTACAAACATCGATTGAGTTAAGATACAGCTTTGCCTGGTGTGAAGCTTCAGGACTTTCACAGGCATTTCACCATCCTCAGAACAACAACACCCGAATGCAAGTTTATTACTGGAGTACATTGGAACGGAGTTCGTTAACGCGTCATCAATCTACTGCCGCGAGTTTTTCACATTTAATCCCCGTGTGGGTGGGGGCGGTAAAATAATATCCACGGTATCCCCTGTCTGTCGTAAGATGTGACTAAAAGGGGCCCTAGGGGCTCTCAACTTAGGAGTGGTGACAACCACGAAGCACTTAAATGAATCCTTGCATTGCTTCCACTTGCTTGTGCCAGGCTCCTCAATTTCATTTATCCTAGCCGACCTTCCTTGGTTAACTGGTCTTCTTTTCCGACCCCTACGCTACTAGCTTCGCGAGACATAGGGCCCTTGTTGTTTTGTGTTATTGTTTGTTTTTTATCCATACTTTCTCTTTTCGAAGTGTCGTACCCCTTTCAGTTTTTCCCTCTGATTAGTGTTAATAAAGGATGGTTGCGCAGTTATACTTCCTATTAAAACTATAATCACCACCACTCTCCTCTCAGACACATACTCATTCTTAAATGTCAACTAGCTGTGTCAGGATTTGTTTTCGCAGCCTTGATCATACAAGACAAGCCACGAGACAATAACACAACGCAGCCGGTTACCACCCATTGGTTATGGATACTTACTTCCGACCAGAGCTCGATTTTGAGTAGGCAGCAACCTAGTGGCCCATGCCATTTTTTAAAATTGAGTCACAAGTCTGCTATTCGATCCAAAGATATAACGGAGAAGAAAGACACTCTGAATGCTATCAACTGCGTTGCCTAGGATATGGAGTCTATTATTGGGATATACCACTCTTTACTCGACGTTCTTAGAACCCTATAAGTATTCTTTTTGCTATATATACTGTGTTTTATTCTCAGCTGAACTGTTAACCCAGAAAGTTAGAAAGGGTTGGCATAAGGAAAGGCATCCAACTGTAAAACTTACCTGCCACAACCATACAAATACAAATATGGTAAGTTCTGTAAACATAACTTCGAAAACTGCTTGGGCGCTCCCCAGAAGTGACACGCAAGGGTCACGCCTGCCCCTTGTAAGAAAATAAAATGCCGTTTGGGACTGAGGAAAATGGAAACGACTTGTCAGAAACATCGACCCCGCATGAACGGGAAAAGAAGAAGAAGAAGAAGAAGAAGAGTCACAGTTCATAGTTAACAGCATTAACTGTTAATGATAATAACAATATTGAATTGAATTGAATTGAATTGAATTGAATTGAATTGAATTGAATTGAATTGAATTGAATTGAATTGAATTGAATTGAATTGAATTGAATTAGTTGATGTTTTTCCTGGTCTCAGCCTAATAATACCTCAAGATTAACGACCATGAAGAAATATAAATAATTAATTATTACTTCTTCCTTATGATTGTGTCTATAGAAGTATAGATGATATTATCTTATTTGAATCGACAGAAGATCTGGAGAAATTGTTGAATTGTATGGACAGAGTCTTGAGGAAGGAGTACAAGATAAAAATAACTAAGTCCAGAACAAAAGCAATAGAGTTCAGTCCAACTAAGTCGGATGTTGCAGGTAATGGTTAGTCCACACCAAAGTTAATAAACAATGTTAACGAAACAAAGTTAATGAACAATGTTAACGAAAACATTTCTCAAGATGTTAATAAACTTTTGTTAACAAACCTTTTTAACATTGTGTCCACACCAAATAAACTTTTGTTAACAAACTTCTTTAACATTGTGTCCACACCAAAATATCTGTTTGTGAGGTTACAATGGATAGGGTCAGGAAGAAGAAAATACAGCTGCAGCTTTCACTATTTTAATGAGTGCAATTAGAGAAAAATGCAGACGCAAAGTGTGGCAAAGAAAAATATTGGAAAAGTGTTTAAAATTAAGTTTGGAGAGGACACTTAGGCCTATGTCAGAACTTTCAATTCATGATGCAGCAGGCTTTCAAAACTTTCTGAGAATGTCCCCACAAGACTTTCAGTTCTTGTTGACAGTAATTGAGTCTGAAATTGCAAGAAATGATACAAATTTGTTGGAATGCCATCTGCATTAATGTTAGACTAAGTATAACTTGAAGATTCCTAGCGACTGGTGATTCCTACCAAGGATCATGTAAGAGTGTAAGAGAAATACTCCTACACTTCACTTATGTATTTGTATGGTGTATATGAGTTGCTTGCGATTCGACAGTCTATTTCGAAAAATTAATAAAAGAATTGTATTCCGCGCTACGAATTTGCGTGTTCTAATTGCGTCTTTGCGCATGTGCGAACCGAAATGTTAACGAAAACACGAAATGTTAATGAAAAGTTTCATTCACAAAAGTTAAAGAAATTTTGTTTATCAACATGCTCGAAAAGTTAATGAACACGCTATTTTGTTTATTAACAGACAGAAATGTTCATGAACATTGTTCATTAACAATGTTTATTAACAAAGTTAACGAAAACATCTTGGTGTGGACGCACCTTAACATGTTACGAAATGAAGTCTTAAAGGGAGTAGATAGATATTGTTACTTGGGTAGTAAAATAACTAACAATGTTAGAAGTAAGAAGGACATAAATGCACACTAGCACAAGCAAGGAAGGCCTTTCTTAATAAAATAAATTTGCTCGTTTCAAACACTAATATAGGAATTAGAAAGATGTTTTTGAAGACTTTCCTCTAGAACGTGTCATTGTATGGAAGTGAAACATGGACGATAAGTAGCTCAGAAAGAAAGAGAATAGAAGCGTTTGAAATGTGGTGTTATAGAATAATGCTGAAGATTATAGAAAGATCGAATCACAAATGAGGAGATACTGAATATAATTGGTGTAAGGAGAACAATTTGGCGAAAATTGACTAGAAGAAGAGATAGAATGATAGGACACATCTTAAGACACCCACGACTTGTTCATTTGCTTTTGAGGGAAGTGTGGGCGGTAAGAATTGTAGGAGTACACCAAGGTATGAATAAGACAAGCAGATACGAGCAGATGTAGGATGTAGTAGTTACGTACAAATGAAAAAAGTTTGGATAGGGTGGTATGGAGAGCTGCATAAAACGAGTTTATGGACTGATAACTCAAACAACGTAAGTTCACAGCAAACCAAGTACAGTACAAACTGAAACTGCTCACTGTTAATTAAAATATTCGTGAAATATTCAGGGAATTCACGTCTTAGTTCTAACACTGACATTTTAAATCTCCTTCAAATGTTTAGCATTGCGTTGTGTTTGTTACAAAGTGAAAATAATTACGTCCAAACCAGAAATATTAAGGTTTTACCGTCAATAAAGTATTACTTGAAAGAAGAAATATTGCACAGCGGAGCAACATTCACTATGATGACACCCAACGGAATTCATACAGCGCAAGAGGAAGAAGAACCGTCTACTTTCCCCGTGGGAAGGCGAAAATATCTTAAAAATGTGCTTCACCGTAGCTAACAAGCAATGCTTCATCGAGCTGAATCGTGCGAGGAGTGTTTGTATTAGTATGATACCAGTTCACCAGATGGTAGCACAGAACTGACGTGAGAACTGCAATGATTGTTCCTTTCTAGTATAGATAGCAGCACCTCCCGTTCCTGACAACAGAGTGAATAAGAGGGGAAGAAAATTGTATAGGCTGGTAGGCTATTACTACTCACAATTAAAAGAAATTTACCCAAGATGTTTTGTAAAATAGTTTATATTATTTTAAATGAAATAACATACAGTCACTGCATCACTAAACTATAAAAAAAAGGAACCAGAACATTCTTCTTTCTTTTACCGGGCAAGTTCGCCATGCGGTTAGATGCGCGCAGCTGTGAGCTTGCATCCGGGAGATAGTGGGTTCGAGCCCCACTGTCGGCAGCCTTGAAGACGGGTTTCCGTGATTTTTCATTTTCCCACCAGGCAAATGCTGGGGCTGTACCTTAATTAAGGCCACGGCCGCCTCCTTCCCACTCCTACGTCTTTCCTATTGCATCGTCGCCATAAGACCTATCTGTGTCGGTGCGACGTAAAGCAACTAACAAAAATATATATCCCTAGGATGTGGACTTTTCCCTCGGACTGAGCGACAGATCCCACTTCTACCGCCTCAAGGGCATTGTCCTGGACCGTGAGACAATGGATCGTAGATAAAACTGGGGAGGAGGACCGGTACCTCGCCCAGGCGGCCTCACGTGCTATGCTGAACAGGGGTCATGTGGAGGAATGGGAAGATTGGAAGGGGTAGACAAGGAAGAAGGAAGCGGCCGTCGCCTAAGTCAGGTTCCATCCCGGCATTTGCCTGGAGAAGTGGGAAACCACGGAAAACCACTTCGTGGATGAATGAAGTGAGAATCGAACCACCCTCCACTCAGTTGACTTCCCGAAACTGAGTGGAGCCGTTCCAGCCCTCGGACCACTTTTCAAATTTCATGCTAGAGCCAGGATTCGAACCCGGGTCTCCGGGGGTGGCAGCTAATCATGCTAACCACTACACCACAGAGGCGGGCGAAAAAGTGTCATAATAAACAAATCTCTTATCAAAGAAATATTATAAAATTAATTTTTATAAAATATTTTCCCGTTACACTGTTGAATATTTTATACAACATATTTTACAAAGAGTGGTGTAATACTAGCCATAAAAAAACTCAAAGAAAACTGACAATGTTTTCACAAATCCTCCCATGGTCCGATATTTATAACATGGTCACACAGTATGCCCTTATTTTGGATGAATATTTATCTAATCATTCAAAATTTGATACTGTATTTTCGTTGCTTTGCGTTGTAACTGCATGGTGATGATCCATTTCCAAACAACTATGTTAGGGCTATTATTTCAATGTATCTGCAATCATGAGAAGACAGATATCGAACCCAGAATCCTCTGCTGACCACTCAGTCAGGGAGCCAGACGTTAAACCTGATAACTTAACCTGTTTTGGACCGCCACTTACGTCACTTACTTGGCCTTCAAAGTTAAAAGTTTATTCCAGTCTTATTTTCATTATTGTGTCCGACTCGTTGGCTGAACGGTCAGCGTACTGGCCTTCGGTTCAGACGGTCCCGGGTTCGATTCCCGGCCGGGTCGGGGATTTTAACCTTCATTGGTTAATTCCAATGGCACGGGGGCTGGGTGTATGTGTTGTCTTCATCATCATTTCACCCTCATCACGACGCGCAGGTCACCTACGGGTGTCAAATAGAAAGACCTGCACCTGGCGAGCCGAACCCTTTCTGGGATATCCCGGCACTAAAAGCCATACGACATTTCATTTCATTATTATTACACGATTACAAACAAAGCTGATGAATATGACCATGAAAGAAACATTACGTAAGATTTATTGTGTATCCATACCATATTTACATATATTTGTTTATGTATTTACATTATATGTTGCAGATTACACTGACTTTGTCAGCATGACGAGAATCCCAATAGATTGTATGAACATTCTTCTTCTCCACTTCTCCTACCGCGTTTCCCACACCTGTGGGGTCGCAGGTGCGAACTGTGTCGCACATGTGGATTTGGCCGTTTTACAGCCGGATGCCCTTCCTGACGCCAACCTTATATGAAAGGATGTAATCACTATTACGTATTTCTGTGGTGGTTGGTAGTGTAGTGTGAAGAGGAAAGTGTTGGAACAAACACAAATACCCAGTCCCCGAGCCAGAAGAATTAATCAAACATGATTAAAATCCCCGACCCGGCCGGGAATCGAATCAGGGACTCTCTGAACCGAAGGCCTCAACACTGATCATTCAGCCAATGAATAGGACAGAGTGTATGAACATTACAGAGAGAAGAAAACACGCATAGATGTGAAGTTAGTATGTTGTACACATTGCTGCCAGGAAATAAACATTTCCCCAACAGAACCAGTTAGAAAGCATTCGGTTAACTTCAATGCTTTATTCAAATTTGGTGTAATAATTCGCAATAAATCATGTGTCATATGGAGCGAGAAACAAATGGTAATGATTCCTTGTTTGAGAGGTACTCTACAAACTCGACAAACTCGAACAGTGTGGACACCTTGACACCATCTCTAGACAACTAGTAGAACTACGCTATCCGCATTCTGAACACTGATATCCACAGCGCCGCAGTGAGCAGGAGAAGAACTACGTAGGTAGAGTCGGTCGATCGCCGGGTTGCGTCATTGCACGGGATTCCGAGGTAGTCTCGACAAGCGCAGGCTTCAATCGTGTACGCACCCATCGTCTGCGACTCGCAGTCGTTGTAAATTGCATCACCATCGTCATCCATCATCTTCCCTTTGAAGTAGGTAATATTCACCACTGCAACACGAAAAAAATGTTCGCATTAAACCTTTCAACACCACTTGCCAAGTGATTCTGGTGGTGGTGGTGATTATTCTTTTAAGGTCAAATACAACTGGGGAGAGTGGAATGAATGAAGCATGTCATTTGAAATAGGGTAAATAATTTAATTTTTCACAAGATTAAATAATGGCAATAACATTTATTTATTTATTTATTTATTTATTTATTTATTTATTTATTTATTTATTTATTTATTTATTTATTTATTTATTTATTTATTTATTTATACCTTCACCAAAGCTTAAGCTCCAATTGAGGACGTTTTTTTAACTCGCTCCTTGCAAATCATAATTTTCAAGAGAGACAAAAGAACTTGTTAGACAAGAGAGTAAAAAGGACATTTTTACAAAGTCCATGTTAAACAGTTTATTTTTTAGTTACAGTCTGATATAAGTATAGCCAAAAGCACAAATTTGAATGGTTTTTACAAAATAATCTTGGACAAAATGTTCGTTTCTTTTCAAAACTCGCTCATGCATAATCCCATTAACTAAACATTTCAGTGGCGTATACTGAAGGCTACCAAGGCTATCAGTGAAGCCCAAATCTCAGTTGAGAATGATGGAAGTCTAAAGCACATCATTATGTAAGCATCTGACACATTGTTCCATTTACAGAACTTGAAAGAAGTGAGAGAAAAACGTCGCACGTATTTCTGAGACCAAGGCATCGGAGACTGATATTGCAGCCCAGACTCTCGTCCCTCTCCCCTCAACTCACCCTACGCACCGTGCTGCTGTATGACGGTTAGGAGCGGGACGGGGGAGAGGTTTGCTAGGCTTCGGTCCGTCAGATCGCCACTGCTTTAAACCATGCATGCCTTTGCTGGCAAGACCTAGTGTTTACAGTGCACTATGTCTTCTGGTATGGGCTAGAGCATTTTTTTTTTTTTTTTTACTTTCATTAATCTGTCTCTGTCTTATCCTTGGCTTTGACAATATGAAAGTGACTGAGGTATGAGCGATGCTAGTAATGCCATTCCTTGTGCGACCAGTCCCTGCTATGAATGGTATGAAAATGTTGCTCATAGGGTCGGTCGGGGCATACATTTCAGTGGGCTTGGCAGACTGATGTGCAATAGCAACTTCTAGCTCGGTGAGGAAGCAACGGGAAACTACCTCACTCCTCATTCCGCTAGTACGCCTTTTCAGTGATGCCTAGGCCATCTATGGCAGCTGATGGCAGATCTGTTGAGGATCCAACCAGCCTTAGGGCTGAAGACTGAATAAACATACATACATACATACACCATGCGTTACTCACCGTATATTATACTTCCTCACCTCAACCTTCTGACTTAATTATATAGATAACAGTGTTGTTATTTCACTCCCGTTTCCTTGTACATGCTTGTAGGAAGACACTGCAGGGCTGCTGTTATAGGAGTAATATTGTTTTTGTTTTTATTGGTAGATCTGCTAATATGAAATGCAATCTTTCAGGTTTAGTATTCCCTTTTGTTGGTTGCCATCGAACCCGTGATCATGGGTCGGACACCACCACTGACCTCCCGAGGAATCAAATTAACCAGTGAACGATGGGTACGACCGCTGTAAAATTCAACATTTTAATGAATAATAATAATAATAATAATAATAATAATAATAATAATAATAATAATAATAATAATAATAATAATAATAATAATTGTACCGATTGGTACACCTCTTCGCCGCACATTTGAATTTTCCGCCTTAAATTACTTTCTACCGGAGAAACTCTGAACTTTAACAACTGAATTAATTCAACAGTTCCTCAGAAGATGCCACTGTGTGTATTTCGAATTTTTTTTTTTTTTTGGTTGATCAAGAAGTGTGGACCTTCTCTGACAGATGTCTCTACTAAAAAACTATGATCATGCGCCCTGGTGCGAAGGGAAGGAACTTTTTGAAGAAATATTGTATTCGAAAGTTTGTCTTTACTAAATTTCGTTCTTTCATTTTTTGGGTTGGCAATATTAATCTTTCTTTCCGCCAGTTTTGAACTCAGCCAATCCCGAATTTCTTTAATTAATTTTTGACCAATAGTGTCTTTCTTCTTCGATGTTGATGTATAACTTTTAGCTACCCAATAAAGTTGAGTGGGTGTGTCTTAATTATTCATGAAAGATCTCGAAGCTTCCACGAGGGTTTAAAAACTGCTGATTTTCTCGGCTATTCGCCACTCGTACAACATCTAGCGTAGTGTGTGGATATGTAGCAGGGGGCGGGAAGCGCCTCTTTCTTCAGGAAGCAGCTCTTCAATAAGGTAATGGCCGTTTAACATCTTTTCTTGCTAGCTCAGCAGTTTAACTCGCGGGGAAGGTTCGAAACCTTTAATATGTAACCCATATCTTTAAAATGTAAATCCCATTTCAGTCTATGTAAAAACTACAAATTTCTTTAACTGTAAATTGGGGATAGAGAGTGCTTTACCCTCTCGAGCTCCCCTTCATTTTGAAGTTGAGGTGATTACGTTTTCATAACTGAGTTTCTCTTCCTTAAAGTGTTAAAGTTTTCCCTATACGAGTCACCTCCCTAGCTTGGGATTAGCCCCTGTGTAATTGGCCTAGCGCCACTTAGGTATTTTACAAGCGTTCATGTAGGAGTGCAAGTCTCGCCTCCTTTCACCTTGTTTTTGGGCCATTTATAATTAATCACATATTTTTCTTGTAAGGCCCTGTAGGTTGGGTACAAGATAACCCTGTTTCCTTGTAAGTGTGCCTTGAGGGCAGTTAGAAGTAAAGTTTGTTGTGGCCTTTGATAGGCTTGTAAAATTGAGAGCGGGTCTGCTCTTTCTTGTATTTTGATGGGTGCCTCTAGGAGGCTTGACATTACGAGGTGGGAGCAAATGCTCCATGTAATTAGGGGTTTTCTGCCCTTTGGTAATTTGTAGTTGTGAGCTGAGAGCTCAGAAATTGTTAAACTTGGGGGCTCGTAGCCCAGAATTGTAAAAACCCCTTCACTTGTGCTTTCGATTTTTCTAAATTTGTAAAGTTGCATTGTACCTGATTTTTCTTTGTTATTTCCCCTAGTGAAAATTGTTAAATCTTGTTATCAGTTGAAAATATAACCTTTATTTAAATTTTAAATTCATCTTTCGGACTTGTAGTTAGACCCATTCCAGCCCGCACCTTCTTTCACCTCTGCTGATCCACCAAAACCTCGGAACAATAATAATAATAATAATAATAATAATAATAATAATAATAATAATAATAATAATAATAATAATATTAATAATAATAATAATAATAATAATAATAATAGTGTATGGCATCTGTATAGACTTGGTGGTGATCTAATAAGTATAAAATGAATGGTGAGGACGTCGTAAACACCCAGTCACCAAGCCAGGGGAGTTATCAGTATGAGGGGTTTGATTCTGAGAACTGAACCGGGGCCATCGGACCAAAGGCAAGCATTCCGTCCATTTCGCCACAAAGCCGGACTTTAATTTACTAAACCTTACGCTACCATCTCCACTGATCAGGTGTTGATTGCTGATAGAATCAGAGGCCAGGGCAGCAGCTTGTGAAACAGCCTTGAAAACACAGCAGGTTACTCCGTTTGCTATTGGCTGCAGCTCAAAACGCTGAAGGCTTGACGTTCGCTAAATCAACCATCGAAAAGGGGTAACCTAAGACTAGTGGTAGCACACGTCTTGATCCCAGCGTACGCCACTGAAACATTTCCTCATCAGCATACATAAAACAAATGTGAAAACATGTCACAGAATTTATACACAAACATTATCACAACACTATAGATGAAGAATGGTCGTGGTAACAGAGTATAAAATACCAGTGTTTCAAAATTTCTTCTTCATCATCTTTATCTGTTTACCCTCCAGGATCGGTTTTACCCTCGAACTCAGAGAGGGATCCCACCTCTACCGCCTCAAGGGCAGTGTCCTGGAGCTTCAGACTCTGGGTCGTGGTATACAACTGGGGAGGAGGACCAATGCCCCGCCCAGGCTGCCGCATCTGCTATGCTGAACAGGGGCCTTGCGGGGGGGATGGGAAGATTGGAAGGGATAGACAAGGAAGACGGAAGGAAGCAGCCGTGGCCTGAAATTAGGTACCATACCGGCATTTGCCTGGAGGAGAAGTGGGAAACCACGGAAAACCACTTCCAGGATGGCTGAGGTGGGAATCGAACCCACCTCTACTCAACTGACCTCCCGAGGCTGAGTGGATCCCGTTCCAGCCCTCATACCATTTTTCAAATTTCGTGACAGAGCCGCGAATCGAACCCGGGTCTCCGGGGGTGGCAGCTAAGCACACTAACCACTACACCACAGAGGTGGACCTTGTGTATTTCTACGATGGTTAATTCACCACTATATGTGTATCTAACAGCGACTTGTACCTTGAAGTTTTCATGTTTCCTGGGTGTTTTCAAGATGTTTAAATACATTTTCCCTTTCGTAATCTATCTTGATTTTATCTTCAGATCATAGATGTTCCAATCTTCTTGCAATATTCTCACTTGTCCATGATCACTGAGTAGGCTATGATACTCCATACCTCGGGCGAGACGGCCGTGCGGTTAGGGGCGCGCAGCTGTGAGCTCGCATCCGATAGATAGTGGGTTCGAACCCCACTGCCGGCAGCCCTGAAGATGGTTTTCCGTGGTTTCCTATTTTCACACCAGGATGTACCTTAATTAAGGCCACGGCCTCTTCCTTCCCACTCCTAGCTCTTTCCTGTCCCATCGTCGCCATAAGACCTATCTGTGTCGGTGCGACGTAAAGCAAATAGCAAAAAAAAAAAAAAAAGATACTCCATAGATGAAACAATCTCTTCTTTCTCTCTGTGCTTTTTTCTCTACGTATCCGAACACTCAATCTGGCGGCATAAAGCTATGACCTCGAACAGGAAAATAATGTTCAGCTGATTTGAAAACTTCAGACTTTTCGAGGAATCTTCCCACAGTTGCTAATAAAATACTGTTCTTATTTTGGGACACGTAAGGGTCTTAAAATAGCGTGAATTTTAATAAAAATGAAACCAAAAAATGCATACTATAATAAAACAAAAATGGAAAGAATTTTTAGAAAATATTTGAGAGAAATACAATAGACTATGAAAACAGTCCGTGGTGTTAATAATACGTAAGTTCCATACACACTGAATGTCTTAATTAAACTTACTGTACGTAAGTTACACTATCGCTCGGATATAACGTAGGAACTACGCATGTTCACACATAAGACAAGATTACATATTACATTCTGTTGTTGATAACATATTTTGTAATCAGAGGTGAAAATTATTTACAACTAACATTATTGTACCCGTTCCTCGGACGGGAATTTGCAGCGGATTACATGTTATCTTCAGAAATGTATGCGAAGTAACATGGCTCTTTTCACACGCTTAATGCCTCATGTTAAAATGATATTTTCGTACCAAAGCGCATGGCAGAAACGTGAAATATGATGAAATTGAACAAAGTTGAGAGAGAATGATGACGATTTCCGAATTTATTTTACGGTACGGTTCCTGGTCCGAAGTTGTGCGAAATTCTCCATGATTCTCAGGTTGCATATTGTATTTCTGACTACTGCCGTGGAGCTCTGACATTGATGATACCCAGTAGCGGCGATTGGGAGGTAAAAGTGGGGGGGGCACAAAAATATTTTTAAAAAAGTACCCGGGTCTAAGAGCTATAGTAGTGAGACGGCGGAGGGGGGGAGGGGTAGGACATCAAAAATGGAGAGAAAAACAACCTACAAAATGGTACGTTTTTTTAATGCTCCTTGAGCAAATTTCGATTGAAACGTAAAGTACTATACAATAACACTCACCAATAGGACAATAATTGCATATGTATTACAATTAAATAGAAGTTTGATGCGATTATACAGTTAAAATATCATTTAGTATTTGACTGCACACTAACAAAGTAAGACTCTAGATAGAACTACAGACACATTTAGAGAGTGAAACTGGCAGACTAACGAATGCGCGCGGCAAATAGATGAATCATACCTCAGTGTACATTACCTTGGCAAAAATACACCCCTGCTACCCTTAATCAGAGTCCATACTACACGCTGCCGCACGAGTTTCCGCTACTTGCTGTGGCGTTGTACGAATCGGTTAGCTGCAACGAACGACATTTTGTGCGTATTTCCACTGAGTATTTTTTTCTTAATAATTGAATAAATTAAAGGAAGGAATTAGTTGAAAAAATAATAGGGACTGGGAGGAAGGAATTATTTGAAAAAATAATAGGGACTGTACAAATTGCTTTTTTCTTACAATTCCTAGTTTGAGGCGATTTTTTAAGATTACTGTTAGGTTCTTCAGTCTGCTGAAACTTAAAAACAGTCAGTTGGCTAAAATGGAATTTAAAAAAATTCCCTCCAGAAAGTGGGGGGGGGGAGGGAGATTGCCCCCCTCGCCCCATCCCCAGTCGCCGCTACTGATGATACCTCCCTTAATATCTGCCCTATCGAAAAGAGTAAAATGGCTCCGAACATTTTTCCGTTGCCCACCCTGAAGTGACATGAACGACATGTACCACGGGACTTCGAATAAAAATTCAATTTTTCGTAATCCTCTGAATTATTATTCGTCCTACGATAAATACGTACATGGCAGAATGGAAGGGAAATAATACATTCTTAAACGTTTGTTGTATACAGTCTTTTGATAGATCTAATGTTAACGAAAATATTTGAGAATAATCTTCTTATAAATTCCAACTCCATGTTATTACCATGACATCATATGCACCTGATAACACAATCCTGGGTGAGTAGAATCCAAATACGTAGTTTGGTTGAAAAAAGTCCAGCAGTTTTCCGCTTTTAGGAATATACAGACAGATAGATAACTAGATAGATAGATAGATACACACCAAAGGGAAAAGTTCTACCTCATGTTACCTTGCTGTTCAGGTACATTAGGTCGGGATAATTTTAAAGCCGACAGACAAATGATGCATCCTCTGATTTTCTCCGGTTATGGATCCTTCAAATAACTGTACGTCAACGGTGGTGTCCGTCATTGCCGCAGAGCATGAAGCCTGTAGAGAATAGTAATTTTCTCCGTCATGTGAAGAGTAAGCGAAATTATGTACAATAATTATTTAAAATGAATTCCGGCTCCATGGCTAAATGCTTAGCGTGTTGGGCTTTGGTCACAGGGGTTCCGGTTTCGATTCCCGGCAGGGTCGGGAATTTTAACCATAATTGGTTAATTTCGCTGGGGCGGGGGCTGGGTGTATGTGTCGTCTTCATCAACATTTCATCCTCATCACGACGCGCAGGTCGCCTACGGGAGTCAAATCAAAATACCTGCATCTGGCGAGCCGAATATGTCCTTGGACACTCCCGGCACTAAAAAGCCATACGCTATTTCATTTCATTTAAAATGAAGGGGCATTTCACATATAGTCTTCAGATTTTACATATAATCTCTAGTGTAAGAGAAAATTAAACATCTCTTCTGGTCTTCGCATAAATCCCCAGTCTATTCAGAGATTTTTAAATAATATGCTTATCAAAACCTGCTCCTGGATGAGTAGACTCTAAATATAAGTTTGGTCGATATCTATCCAGCCGTTTGCCCGTGATAGTGGAACAAACAGACACGAAAGATAAAAACTACTGATACAATCTTAAATTTACCTGAAACGGATAAAGATACCAACATTTATCGAAATAAATGAGATTACAGACAACGAACTCTCTGGAATGTTTTAATAATGACAGCTCTTAAGACCTATCTGTGTCGGTGAGACGTAAAGCAACTTGTAAAAAGAAGAAGTTAAGGCGGCATTCTGATATTGAAATTCACTGCGAAACTGCGATAGTATACGGATCAAATGTAATGTCACATCCAGCCATCGTGAAATGCTGAAAGGCTGCACATACCTGGATGATACTGATCGAACGGCAAGAACATCAACGTCGACGACAGAAGACAATGTCCTGCAATCGACACAATGGTTCGCAACAACAGCAGAGCGCGATGGTAATGAGCAAGACATCGTCCGATACACGCTGGATTTTCGGAAATTATACTTATGTTGGGTTCTGCGATCATTGACACCTGAACACAAAGCAGCAAGCTTTGTGTGCCTTCTCTAGAGTATCTTCAGCGTTACTCCATGGTAGAGATGGTCGACAAATCGCAGCCTGCTACTTTGTCACCGATATACCATATACGCTGTCACGGAAGTACCTCTAACAAAATATCGTTTGTGTACTTGGATCACGATCACATGGCTATGTTATCCGCTGTAGCTCAAGGTCTATGTCCGTTTTTCATTTATCACTTACCTACGGCGATATTAACCCTTAAATGCATATCATTGCATATGTGCAAAGGAGAATATACTTGCTTGTTATATCTGCTTTATGATTTTAAAGGTGTCCATTTACTTCTGCCTTGCAGACGAACTCTCTAGGGGTCACTGTGTATTAAAAAGAACAACAGTCTTTTATTTTATGACTTTTTCTTGATGATGAGCTGAAGTGGTGTAAACTTTAAATAGATAAGATAAAACACATAAAATGCTGTTTACCACAGAGAATTCGTGAGCCAGTACATCCCTAAGACTGAAGTCTGGCTGCAGCTACACTAATCGTACAGCTTTTCATATACCGGTGTATAAAACACACAAAGCTCTTAACATTTTAACTGATCCAAAAAATATAAGTATATTAATTCTGCCAAATACCTTTTTAAATATTTTTCTGATAACAATCTATTACTTTATGAATGAAAAACCGTCGTTTTTAAAAGAAATAATAAATAGCGCATTTAAGGGTTAAAGGTGTTAAGTCATACATTTTATCACAGCGTATTTGTGAGCACAGTAGAGAGAATACCTATCTAGCAACTCTGCATGTCAACATCTAGCTCATGTTTTATACGCAGCGCGAATTGAACAGGGCAGTCCTCAGCTGGCAAATGAAGTACGTTTGAATAAATCATATATTTTCGAGAAGTACTTGTCCGATTTTCAAAATAATCACGGTGCTGAATTTGTAATATTTGTAGATTTAAGACTATGTGTGCAAAATAGTGTGGTACCGTTTAAAAAAGCCAAGTTAGTACCATGATCTCAGAAAATATTAACGCCATGAAACAGTACTCTAGTCGCATTACTGAAAGTGAAAACAAAATTTCAATATCTTTAACTGTTCACGTTTCATTTGCATAACCCTGTATATGGGAGTAATCATTGTATTACGTTCATAAATTTCTTATTTGTTGCTATCGAAGATAATTATTATGAATACGATATAATATGCCTGATTTTCAGTTCAATTTTCTTTAATCTTTAATGCACTTAGGTACTGTAAAGTAGGTGTATAACTGAGGTTAAGATTGTTATTGTAATGAATCTGCAGGTTCAGTACCAGATCCTGTCGTATGTTGTACTTGTGTGATATTAGGTAAAAGTTAGTCATTTTATTTTTAAACTTACATTAAGTACCGTAAATAATTGGTATTCCGGAGACACGATACGGGTAATCATTATTTATGCTTTAAAACGATAAAGGTAAATATAATTTTACCCATTTCTAATGATCCGAATCTTACGAAAAATACTACCCGACATTGGCATCATATTGAACCCTTCAACTTACCGTTCCATTGTTGGTCGTCTGCCACAGCCGCTGCAATATAGCAATATTGAACTCAGATCTTGCGGTCGTAGCGGATTTATTTTGTCACTATATTGACCAAACGATGGAGTTCAGAAGAGAGCCTAACTACTTTAAATGAGGAGCAAAAATGTGCTAACTAAATTTTATTCAATTATCAATGCAAAATATATTTATATAAAATCATCCTACAAATCATTTAATCATTTATAATATTTTTTGACGCAGTCACAATACATTATGTGAATGTTGTCTTCTTATTATTGTTTAAGATTGTTTCACAGGAACGTAAAAATATCATGAAATTCGTGGACAGCTAAAACTAGCAAACGAAAATTAAAAACCTTAAAATCGGGCACCATTGATCCAAACGATAACTGAGAATTAATCCACGCGATTCTTGGAAAATCTGACCTTCAACAAGTAGAATTCCAGATTTACATTTAATTAAGGTTATCCACCACTCTGATACCTTTCAATGGTCTCTAGGTCGAGTATGAAGGAGCCATTGAAAGTTATAGTAAGAACAGAAACCGTGCAGAAGTATACGTCCAGCGAGAATACGTCCAGTCTATACGTCCAACTAGGTCTGTAAACCGAGATAACTCGCTCATTTAAGAGGAAATTTAATGGAAATAAAATGAGGAGAAATTCATAAACTCAGAACCCCGTGGTGTAGGGATAATTGAGTTAAGAAAGCATGAATTGGGATACGAATAGAGACCAGCAAATAAAAGATTACATCAACAGCTGAGAAGAAGTCAAATATTGTATGTAACATTCAGGTCTAGGAACGTCACGCGGTGGAGGCCATGGAACGGTTTTGTTTAAGTTTAATTATCAAGAAGGCGTATGTGGAGTAATGGATTGTATCAACACCTCCTAGATAACAAGGGCTAATAACAGCGTGGTGACGTCACGCTAAGGAGGCGATGGCAATGCAGAGAAACGCAGAACATGATTAAACACAGACATGATTTTAATATTTTTTGCCAGTGGAATAATTTATTTACTAACAAATAGCGTTTAAATTTTAAAGGATATTGAATTATACAGTCGCTATTGCCGTATTTTAGTAACTCTGCCATTAAAGATAAACAGCAAACAGTTGTAAAACACGACAGCATTTTGCAATGTTAACTTACTTAGTCCGAATTGGTAACAACACAAAAGGATGTTAGAAACATATTTTAATTTAATTAGGCATTACATGATCTTGAAAGAAAACTAGCACATATAATATTAGCATAGGCCTAACATCTAAGCTGATGTAGCATCACTGGCAGTATTTGCACATAGCCTAAAATGTTTCCTCCCTTGAAGTTCATGTATGGTTTAATGAGAATTTCACTTACCATCGATGTTACCAATCTGTCATTCTGTTCGAAACCTTGAACATTGTTTTATGTTTTCCAGAAAGTATGTAAGTTTCTGTCCTTATACTGGACTACCATTCAGACTGGAGCCTACTCTTGTAAAAAATATTGACATGTGGCAACATTAAATTGCTACTATGTCTCATAAATTTGTAAAAATCGCACGGCGCAACAGCCCTGAAGGGCTTGGCCTTGGCCCTGCTCAGCCCGAAGGCCTGTAGATTACGAGGTGTCTTGGATTCGCCAGGACGAATCCTCTCGGCCGTTATTCTTGGCTTTCTAGACCGGGGCCGCTATCTCACCGTCAGATAGCTCGCAAATGTAATTACGTATGCTGAGTGGACCTCGAACCAGCCCTCAGATCTAGGTAAAAATCCCTGACTTGGCCGGGAATCGAACCCGGGCCTCCGGGCAAGAGGCAGGCATTACATCCCTTCACCACAGGGTCGGCCATAAATTTGTAAACAAGGGGAGATATCAGACAGAAGGTTGAACAAATGACAAGAAAATCATACATACTCCTTCATTAACTAAGAAATGTTTTAACTGTGACTATTAAATTAACTGTGGGGACATCATCCTCAGTGTTCAATTCACCAACTCGGACTAGAATTAACTTATTTCTTGAATCTTTCTACACATTGTTACACTCATTCCTTGTAATGCAAATATGATGTTTTGTAACTAAAGAATATACCGCATTTGTATTAGTAATTTTGTCCACATATACATTAGAAATATTTTATACATTAATAAAACCCGTTTAGAATAAAGGCCATGTCCTATTAGATGATTACATATGCTATGCAGTATGGTTGCCTTGATGTATCGCCGTACAGAGAAATTACTTACGTTCACTTCATCAGAGTACAACAACCAACATGTATACAGTATTGTACTTTTCAACCGTGTAAGATTGTGGATTGAAATTCTGTGTATGAGATACGTACTATCTTCAACGGCTCTGTTTGTTGCTCCTCTTTCTATTCTACTTCTTTGCCTGGTTCTTCTCTTCACCTGCCAGAATATGACGGTAAATATGATGGGCAGTTGAGAAAGATATAAGGCACTGCAGTCTCTGAAAGTCATGGTCTTGGAAGAGGAGTAGTTAAAAGTTTTTCCTGAGGATCAGTACCAGTTACTTCCCATAAAATATCACCGACTTTGAAATGTATGTGGCATACCTGTAAAATAATGTATCACCGTGAGCGAAATTCGTGCATTTCCAGGGTGAATCGGCCTACACCAGCAGCTCTTGTAGGTGGTATGTTTTAATGCGTATAATAATAACAGAAATAATACCGTTGAAATAATGTATCTGATGATTGTGAACTAACATAAGGTTATATCATTGAAGAGTAACTATGCCTACATATCACCAGCTGTTGCGTGTAGTTAAATACGTCATAGGCCTATGCTCATTATGATTGTGTGAGAATGTATTAATAATAGTTACTCACCATTGAGTTATTAGTAAATCTGTAGTATTGTCTTGGAATTGCACGTAAACATATCTGCCGCATAACCTCGTATTTCGGAAAGTTAATGCATGCACTTCGTTATCACTATCGCGATTCTCCTTACAGTTGAGTACGCAACACATCAGTACCATTACGTACAACGGTATTAGCAATTGGCACCATTAAATGAATTATAACTATTTTAATTTCAGCGTTTCATGGCCAAACTCATTGCTGTGTTATTACTGAAAAGATTCAAGCTTGCCTCCCGTTGCTGACGTCACAGTATATTCCCAGAACAGTTGTGGGCCTTATATTTAGGAGGTGTTGATTGTATGCATTAAGAAGATGAATGAATAGCAGAATGTGTTCATTTACGTATTTCTTGAAATGAAGAGAGTGACCGTGTTAGATAAAATGTTCCTCAAATGTTAAAAAGAGATGGAAAGGAGATTACAGTATGGTAATTTTGGTAGGAATCATGAAATGTGAACTGATGTATTATTGTAAGATTATAAAAGTGAAATGAAATTAAAAAAAATAATTAAAAAATAAAAAAGATTTTGTTTTTATGACAATGAAAAAAATAGCGAAGAAGGTTGACTAAACGAACAGCTCTGGTACACGTTGAGATAAGGAATTGATGAAATTATAAGGAATAGGAGGATATTATAAGATATTAAGAGGTCAATAACATTGTGTAACATCAATACGCGAAAATAAGGCAAGTGCCGTAAACAAAATTGAGATACTTAAAAATCTTATTGCACTGTATTAATATTACTTGTACAAGTTTCAGATTGGAAGGACGACGGACCTTGTATATCATTATAATTAATCCAAATAAGACAGAGATGTAGGCCTAAATCAAGACTAGTGTATTGATAGGTCCGAATTCATATGGAATTACCTGAGATGACATGCAAATGAATGTCCATGGCTACAGCAACCAAGAAGATGGGATGAAACACCAGAGTTGTCAACAATAAGTACCCAGGCATTGTCTTTCCTTTATTCTATCTGTAGAGAGCTTATAGTAGTATTAGATTTTTGATCATGTTACAAGGTGATTTTAATGGTACACAACTTGAGTAACCTAATGTGATCGTCATTATGTATCTGTCAGAGAGTGGTAACGAAAATGTTCCGTAATAATAAATTTGGAGCTTAATCTATAAGGAAAATAATTTATTGTGCAGGAATATTTCCTAACACCATTATTGAAAAAACTTCCAATAGACTAAAAAAACATTCACCTTGCGCTCTTCACGAGTGTCATCTTTTTTAGAAACAAAACTTAAGGGAGGGCTGTCATGATACCAACCACTACAAACACATAACAGGATAGAAATCAAAATTCTCTTAACATCCTCCACACCTTGCAATTTTCGTTTACACTAATCCACAGATAAAATTGCAACACAATGAAAATAGACAGCAGCATTCTACAATAAAACATTGCAATTTTTCACTTGACACTGATTTTTCACCCAATGCTTGTCTCTTCTGGAATATTTATAAGTCCAAACGTTTTGGTGTTTTCACTATTCTACCACTTCTTGTAGACTTCACTCGTGGATTTGCCACTGCATCAGATGATCCGTGCAAAGCCTTCTCTGGCTGTATCTCCAGGATAGTATCTGGTCGATTGCTCTGTACTACTGCAGATTCATCTGATGAGGCGACTTCTAAGGGATAAAGCCTTTGAACTAGCCGCACCCTCTCGCCCGCAGCCGTTCTCAGTTTACAAACCTGACGACGCCATCCTTACCAGGATACACCTCCTGGACTACACCTAGTGGCCACTCGACGCGTTTGATGCCATCAGCTCCCATCAGCACAATGTCTCCAACGTTCACTTTGTTGGATGTCCTACCTCCCTGTTGAACAAGAAGAGCCACGTATTCTTTGCGGAACCTCTGCCGAAGATCGTCCCGCAGTTTCTGTAGATAACGCAATCTTAATTCCATTCCTTTTCTATCGATAGCATCCAAATCTGGCACATCAGTACTGGGTATCTCATGAAGAAAATCAGCTGGTTTCAGTGGTTTCAGATCGTGCAACTCATCGGATACATGTCAATGGCCATGAATTTATAATAGCTTCACAGTCACATAGTATCGTGCTTAATTCTTCGCATGTAACCGAAGCCTTGCCCAAATTAAGACGAAGCAGTTCTTTCACCATTCCAATAAGCCTTTCCCACCACCCACCCCACCATGCAGCAGTGGGAGGGTTGAATTTCCAAGTTATTCTTTCTACGACACAACTGGAAACTATTTCTTCTCACTTTAACCCTTGCAAAGCGTGTTTAACCCCTGTGAAGTTTGTTCCATTGTCGGAGTAGATAACCGACACCCTGCCCCTGCGAGCAATTAATCTTCTTGGGGTTTGTAGGAATGCGTTTATTGACAGAGACCTGACAAGCTCAATATGAACTGCTCGAAAGACGGCGCAGATAAATAACACGAGCCACGCCTTCTCTCCAGTCTTCAGATACAATGGTCCAGCAAGATCTACCCCGGTGACTTGAAATACTGCGCTGCAGTTAACTCGCTCCTTAGTAAATGGGGCAGATTGTGTCTCCATTGACCTGGACCGATACCTCTTACATCTGACACAGCTCATTATGATTCGCCTAACCAACTTTCTTCCTCCTATGATCCAGAAGTCTTCTCTAAGCATTGTTAATGAAGTTTGAAGTCCCATGTGCTTATACAGACAATGTTTTTCCATCACCATTCTCTCAACGACGATGTTATCTGAAGGCAGCACAATGGGGTAGTTGAAGTTTTCTTTATAATCACTGTAGGCCAACTTTGTTCGCAGCCTTAGAATTCCATGACTATCTTCAAAAATCTGAGTTTTCCTTTTCATCTTTTGCTCTATGATCTCTCTGTTCTCTGTTTGAACACATCTTATCAGACACTTTTCTGCCTCGACTACTTCTTCTACAGATAGTTCTCCCTTCCTTTTGGCATCTCGGTGTCGTATGTTGTAGACAAATCTCAGTGCCCAGCCAATCATACGTAACGTTCTATGGTAACAAGAAAAATAGCAGAGTCTCGATGTAAACTCTTCCTTATCAAATACTGCATTCGTTACGAGAACCTTTCTCTTCTCCTTGTATTTTTTCAGCGAATTTCCATGTCTGTCCTTTGCCGAGGCATTAAGCACAGGCATAAACTTGATTCGTTCATTACTTCTCTGTGTGGTAAATACTGGCCTGACGTCTCGTCATTCTCATTTACAGTCTCCACGACTCCACATTCTATCCACTCCTGAAGCACATCATCATAATCTTTAAGCTTGTCCAAGTTTATCAATCTTCTAGTGACTGCTTCCAACCTCTTCTCAGCTAACTTCCTGTTATCCAACAATTCTGAATGGCCATCCTTCCAGGGGAGACGAACCTCGTATCTCCCTTCTTCATTCACCCTTACAGTTTCATTGAAGTGTTTCACGACTTCCTCTTCCATCTCTTTCTTTGACTAAGAGTCTGCAGGGTCCTTTATTCCAATGGTTTCTAACTTCCACATGTCTGATATATCCATTGCTTTACCACAGGTGAGACTGACTAGTGACTGATTGCTCTTAGCCAGATCTCGCTGACCCATCACTGTC
Organism: Anabrus simplex; assembly: GCF_040414725.1. NCBI lineage: Eukaryota > Metazoa > Arthropoda > Insecta > Orthoptera > Tettigoniidae > Anabrus > Anabrus simplex. The sequence goes on from NC_090267.1 coordinate 482,780,383, forward strand.
CAACCTAACCTGGTTTCCAGTGGATACATATTTTCATCCAGCTTAACCAGAACTCCTGTAAGCAGCTTCCCCAAAACATCTGCTTCAAGCAACAAATGCACCTCTGGAACATTGACCCCAACTTCTGTTAACTGAATGTTTCTAGTTGCAAGAACAGAATAAACATGTTGAGTTTCTAACCTTGGAACATAACCACATATTTTCTTCTTATCAAGTATCGAGACTGTGCATTTGAAATCCCCTTTTAGTGCTTATAGTGTTACATCATAAACATTATGGGTCTCTTTGCTAATTTCAACACCCCCAAACAAACAATGAGACATCACTTCCTTTCCCAGTTTTTGTAGTCCTAACTTCCTAGCGCTTTCTTTGGTTATGTAAGACATTTGTGACCCAGAATCTAATAAAATTCGTGCAAGCTTGACAGGTCCTTCACTACCAGAAACTTTCACAACAAGAGTTTGTAATAGCGTCTCTGCATTTTGATGGGCAGTTAAAGTCTCCGTGTTTTGATTATTTTGATTATCGTTTCTCTTTGAATTTTCCATCTCCTCTTTCTTAGTAACTAAATCAGGACATAACCTCCACCAACAGATAAATTCACTTGAAAATTATTTTCGAACCTCACCTTAGCTTGTAGCCACTTCTCCCGGTACGTTTCTGCCGTGTCGAATTCCTTGGCCTCGTCTTCTTCTGTTGTTTCTTCGACACCCCTAAGTGCTTGAACCTTTTCATCCAAAGAAAACATGATCCCTTTTTAAGCAAGTCATACACTTCACAAATTCTTTACATTTGTTCGAGTTATGCCCCTTCCTTAAACAACGAAAGTAAGCACCCCTTTTCTTCAAAATATCCTTCTTCTCTCCATTCTGAATATTGCTCACTTTAAAACAATGAGCACATCTATTGAAACTCTTGTCACACCAGATACAACCTGTTTCAGTTTTCTGACCCTCACCTGAGTACAAAGCAGCAGCAGTGGGAAGTCTCTCTTGTTTACCTGGCTTGCATAACATGTCCTCCCTTTTCACAATAAAACTAGAGCGAGCAAGTGACAAATGTTCTTCGCTCTCCACTTCTTGTTTTATAAACAGTAACAACTTGCTTAGGTGATGATCGTGATCATTTTCTGATATATGAGACACACGAACTCTCTCCCATGCCTTCATAACATCTTCTGGTAATGCAGACTGAACCAGAGGATACAGCATTGCTGCATACTTATCACTAGTGGCTCCTAAAGATTCCAAAGCTCTCAATTGTGTTTCTAATGTATCGCAGAGTCTTCCAATACTAAGGCTACTACCTTCGGTAGCTTGAAGCAGAACAAGATTTAGAAGTTCTCGGACATATATTTCTATAAGTAATTCTTCCCTGGCATACCTGGATTTCAGGTGAAATATTGCCTTTTGATAGTTCGCTCCGGACAGAGGGAACTCTCAACTAGCTCCCTGGCCACGGAACCTGGAACAGTAGCCCGTAGAAGATACTGAAATTTGTCTTCCGGTTCGATTTCACTATCGTCGTTTATCTTCTTAAACTGTCCCCCAAAAAACCAATCCAGTTTGTTATATCTCCATCGAACTGTTGAAGCTGTAGCTTGGGTAAACTGAAATTCCTTTTCTTCGTCGTCTCGATCTCACTCGCTAAGACTTCACCTCCACCAACAGATAAATTCACTTGAAAATTATTTTCGAACCTCACCTTAGCTTGTAGCCACTTCTCCCGGTACGTTTCTGCCGTGTCGAATTCCTTGGCGTCGTCTTCTTCCGTTGTTTCTTCGACACCCCTAAGTGCTTGAACCTTTTCATCCAAAGATAACATCCGCATTGCCTTATCTTCTAAAATACGGAAGTATGTCAACATTCCTTCCGCATCTACGACTGCTTCACATATTTTTGTTTGAAACTCTCCATATGCTCTCGCAAATAGTCTACGTATTTGTGATCTTTCCTTATTATACTATTTAAGCTCCTCCATCTTAACTATGTCCTACCACGGTCGCCAGAAAATGTTCTGTAATAATAAATTTGGAGCTTAATCTATAAAGAAAATAAATAATTGTACAGGAATATTTCCTAACACCATTATTGATAAAAACTTCCAATAGACCAAAAAAACATTCATCTTGTGCTCTTCACGACTGTCATCTTTTTTTGAAACAAAACTTAAGGGAGGGCTGTCATGATACCAACCACTACAAACACATAACAGGATAGAAATCGAAATTCTCTTAACACCATCATTGGTAACAGTAGCAATTCGGATTACCGTGAATGCTCAGGTGATGAAGGCATACAATTATGGAAATTCCTGATACTGTCCGAATGTTTGCAAGAGTCTATTTGTAAATAAGGTACTATTGAGTGCTGCGTGTGCAATTCTAGTGAGTGATTATATGTAGTTAATGTGTCTGTGTAGAGATCTTCTATAAAATGATTTATGTTACTTAATAACTTGGTGAAGTGCGATTATGCTGTCAATTATGAGATGATTTTATACGCGAGTAGTTATGAGGTTCTTCGGATACATGCGCTTGTATATTTAGAATGATAGTGTAGGCATGGTGCACATTTTGAGGTAAGGTATGGTAAATGATAGGGACGTCGAGAATATTATGGTGATGTAATGCGATTATTGTGATAATGTGGTTTGTTGAGATTGATACTACGGCAATGTAGTAAGTCTTCGAGAATGTCAATGAACCTAGATTGATGATGGTTTAAATGAGATGTTCATCATGCAATGTTTAAAGGATTTTCGGATAGGCGAGCAATAGGATGTACCGACAGTATTTCAAAAGGTATCCCGGAGATTATGAATGTCGAGCGTGTGGGGAAAATAATCGAAATATGAATTTATGGTACGACAAGAAGGTAAGATGAGTGTATTAATGGATGAATTATTGAGCGGATCTTCGATAAATGACACGAATAAATAATGAGATGTATTGTTTAGGAGGTTAATGTCACCTGTTGCAGTGCGTTAGCATTCAGAGTAGTTCTCGTAGTAGTTGATTTCTTAGGCAGTAGAGTTATTTACAGGAAATATTTGGAGGAGAGCAGACGCTGTGAGGACATCTCAATATTACCGTTTACATTGATTATGTCAGTAGTTAGACGTTGTTTATTCATGGTACGGCAAAGCTGAAGATTCCAGATGTGTGCTGTTATTACCATGATTGATTTATTTATTGAATTTGTTTGGTCACTTTGGCTGATTAGCCGATAATTATATTATCACGCAATATTAGGAAGACAGGATCGTTGGGATATTCAAGTTGTATGTTAGATAGATAGATAGTTGGACGATCAAATACAGATAGAATATGGGAGGACAAACTTTGGGCCAATATGTGACATAGATGAATGAACAAAGTGAATGTTTACAGAATTAACTTTTTTATGATTGGCGGATTTTCAAAGAACTGTTAAATAATTCATTATTTCATGGTTAAGATTTCAGAAATGTTGTGATGAATTTATTTATGGAATGTTAAGAAATTAACGTCAGATAAATGTTCATGATATGTTAATAAAAACCAACAAAGGTTAATCAATATGATATTTTCTTATTCTTAATCATGTTGTCTAGTTGAATGATGATGATGATGATGATTATTATTATTATTATTATTTTCTTTCATGTGAATGGTTAATTAAAGTGGAATATCCTTCCAAAATTATATTGCGATCTTCTCATTCTATAAAATTATGATTTAATAGCCTTATGTAATTAGGTGGGACGTAGAATTTACTCTGTGTTTATGAGCCTGACGTTGAAAAAAAAAGGATATAACCGGTACTCGCCGAATGACCATGCCCGTGAGTGGAATCTCTTGCAATCCGTTGACGCTAGCCGAGGGTTAATTGAAAACAAAATATATCATTTCTAACCACCCACATCCACGAACGGTTACAGATACTCTATCGGATATTGGAACATACGCCGAATGGACCCTTAATCGAACCAAATTGACTATCAGTTGCTTTGGATAGGTTGCGAAATATTACTAGAAAGCATGGTGTTCACTACAATTTAACAGCAATAGTCACAATAAAAATAAAATTCCACCATGTATTGTCATCTCGTGACACCTTTAAGTTACGGAATAATCCCGATGCTGAAACATGCATCACCCAAACAGCTGTTCAGAAGGAACCAACAACAACTTGATCCCAGAGGATCGTACGTTACGTCGTTCTGAAGGAACAAAACTGCGAAATGCAGGAAACACTTACTCATTAAGTATTTAGAAGAAATGCTAAACACTGAAGCTAAAGAAAAGTGATGTCATTTGAAAATATTCTTATAGAACCAACTTTCAGGTTATAAACGGTTATGTTAAGTTTAATAAATTTACAAGTCCACACGACAAAATACATCAAAGTAAACCTTTCCATTTTCAATAACTACGACTGCCATTACCAATATCTGTCTACTTACGCTTGTCCCACTAAACCAAACTACAAGTAATTGGTAGACCAGTGTCTCGCTTAATATAAAGTGACAGAACGAAAATTGAAAATAAAATGCATTAACAGCTGACGAATCGAAACCGCATTTGTAACCCAAGTCCTACATAAATCAGCTAAGTGTCAACACACGACACTATCAATGAATATCGGGCATCTGAATGATAAATCAAAAGTGAAGAAAGAAAATAAAGAAACTAAAGCTCATCGAACCCGAATGTGCGTGGCTGAACAGCAATTATCAATCTCCATTAGCTAAGTATCCATGCTGGACAATCCTCACATTTATGCCACTACTGGTTCCATGCTATTGTGGAAATATCTTCTGGCTAGTAAGAATTATGCCGAAACATGGCCTCAATAATACTTTGCTAACACTCTTCGCATTTGCATTCACTACTGCAGACACTAACATCGTTCAAGTCAACTCGCAAAACAACTAACCTAAGACTTGACAATATACAGACGACATCCTAATCCTGTCATCGAGCCTACGTAGTGTCTATACATCCTCACAATAAATTTATATAACACGCAGAATCCTAAATCTATAGTTGAGCGGAAACTGGGATGTCTGCTCATCCGTATCTTCATATGATATGCTCAACATCCTAAACCTATCGTTGAGCGGAAACGGGGATATTTACACATCCTCTACAATGTCAGGGGAAATGAAACTTCAGACACAATCGCTGATATTTAACTTTAAACTTTGTTGAAACTCTTTCACAATGTAATGAAACTTGCCACAGAATGAACTCAAGTCTGGAAATATAACTATGTACATTCCTTCCAATACAACGTGAAATCGAAATTAAACAACACGCGGCCACTTTAATCTATGACTCAAATACAATCTCAACACACGCAGTGAAGTTCGGAACATAAAGTATAAATTCAATACTCGTCTAACTTTACGTAAATATTGCCAAAACAGTAAACGCCACAATCACGAAATTCACAGTGTAATTCAAGCATGAGATTTCTAAACGGCCTACCATCTCAACGTTCCAAACCTTTCTATCCAGTGAAGCAACTTACCGTCGATCTACACAAGCCAGACTATCACTCTAATAACGTCCAATATTCTATCCCACAATGTTTCCAATTAAATGATAATTTCGTCTCGTAAAATATACAGAATGTAATTTTGTTACAATAATCAAATAACACCTCGACCGTGTTTCAGAATGCACTTTGTTCGTGAGGTCAATTATCATAAAATGCACTACGCTGGTTTTAGATAGAATCGTCATTTGGACTTAACTGCCAAGAACTACAATCTTCTACAGAAATTGGTTATCATGGGAGATTCTCGACTTGAAATCATAATAGGCGTTACAACGCGCTCACTTTTATTCTGACCACTATTAAATCAGTCAGCTGTTCCGGATTGCTAACAGGACATCGTATACAGCCTGTGTCAGAAATATCACATTTTGACATACAGCCTGTCTCAAAAATTGTTCTCCATCGACAAACATAACCTATCATCACGGCTACGCGCATAAAATACAGGCTTCCTCTGCCTTCAAGGTCTTTCTAACTATTCTCATAACATTTCATTTCCAACACAATCCACTTCTTCTTGTCCAAAACTTTTCAAGTACACATAATCCCATGATAAACAACGTTATAAGAATATTTGAATTTACTTCATTACATCTTTCCGACCTCAAGGACAAAAATAACATACCGTGATTTTCTGTTTTTACCAATACACGGCGTCACAAAATTTAAGCTTTCCAAAAATAAATGTTAACTCTATCAAACTTCACTGGATTTCGGAAAAGTCGCATATCTCACTTGACATTACTATTAAATACATGTTTTAACATAGAAAAAATTTCCTGATGTTATTATTATTATTATTATTTCAATTATTTCTATCTGAACTCATATGATACACTGACTGACAGAGCAAATGCAACACCAAGAAGGAGTGGTCAGAACTTTATGCCAATTGCAGGGTAGTCTGACGTCACTGAGGTATGCTCATGATGTGAAATGCGCCGCTGTGCTGCGCACGTAGCGAACGATAAATGGGACACGGCGTTGGCGAATGGCCCACTTCGTACCGTGATTTCTCAGCCGACAGTCATTGTAGAACGTGTTGTCGTGTGCCACAGGACACGTGTATAGCTAAGAATGCCAGGCCGCCGTCAACGGAGGCATTTCCAGCAGACAGACGACTTTACGAGGGGTATGGTGATCGGGCTGAGAAGGGCAGGTTGGTCGCTTCGTCAAATCGCAGCCGATACCCATAGGGATGTGTCCACGGTACAGCGCCTGTGGCGAAGATGGTTGGCGCAGGGACATGTGGCACGTGCGAGGGGTCCAGGCGCAGCCCGAGTGACGTCAGCACGCGAGGATCGGCGCATCCGCCGCCAAGCGGTGGCAGCCCCGCACGCCACGTCAACCGCCATTCTTCAGCATGTGCAAGACACCCTGGCTGTTCCAATATCGACCAGAACAATTTCCCGTAGATTGGTTGAAGGAGGCCTGCAACTCCCGGCGTCCGCTCAGAAGACTACCATTGACTCCACAGCATAGACGTGCACGCCTGGTATGGTGTCGGGATAGAGCGACTTCGATGAGGGAATGGCGGAACGTCGTGTTCTCCGATGAATCACGCTTCTGTTCTGTCAGTGATAGTCACCGCAGACGAGTGTGGCGTCGGCGTGGAGAAAGGTCAAATCCGGCAGTAACTGTGGAGCGCCCTACCGCTAGACAACGCGGCATCATGGTTTGGGGCGCTATTGCGTATGATTCCACGTCACCTCTAGTGCGTATTCAAGGCACGTTAAATTCCCACCGCTACGTGCAGCATGTGCTGCGGCCGGTGGCACTCCCGTACCTTCAGGGGCTGCCCAATGCTCTGTTTCAGCAGGATAATGCCCGCCCACACACTGCTCGCATCTCCCAACAGACTCTACGAGGTGCACAGATGCTTCCGTGGCCAGCGTACTCTCCGGATCTCTCACCAATCGAACACGTGTGGGATCTCATTGGACGCCGTTTGCAAACTCTGCCCCAGCCTCGTACGGACGACCAACTGTGGCAAATGGTTGACAGAGAATGGAGAACCATCCCTCAGGACACCATCCGCACTCTTATTGACTCTGTACCTCGACGTGTTTCTGCGTGCATCGCCGCTCGCGGTGGTCCTACATCCTACTGAGTCGATGCCGTGCGCATTGTGTAACCTGCATATCGGTTTGAAATAAACATCAATTATTCGTCCGTGCCGTCTCTGTTTTTTCCCCAACTTTCATCCCTTTCGAACCACTCCTCCTTGGTGTTGCATTGTCACTGTCAGTCAGTGTATTTGTAATTATCATGTTCACCACGACTATATTATCGTTATCATATTCATAACTGTTATCACCCTGAACAATATTTCATTGATTTTTAGCACGATAATTAATCTTCGCATTTTACAATTTCTTAACGCGATTTTTACCGCACTTAAGAGTTTCGCACGCCGACAAGAACAATAGACACTTCGCCTGAACATTTTGAAATACTTATTCGACACACGCAGTGATAAATTTAGTGGGACAAGCAAATTACAATCTAACTACAACATCAATACAAAGTAGATAGACCTGTTAATGAAGTCATCCTGGAGTCCTGGCTACATGTTAGCCAGCTTGTCTCAGATTCAGCCACATATGACTGGAGAATACATTATCTTCTTATACATTACTTACAATTACACAGATTTTACACTCGGTATTGATTTTAAAACACAAATGACGCACTATTCTCGCTAGTTATCACGCGAACGTACTTCCCGTCTGCTGGACAGCAGCAAACTGTTTGCGGGAACTACCCTTTCTCACACTCCAGTCTAGTCCAGGTGTTCAAAAGATATCCGACTTCGAACTTATCTCTTGCTAGTCTCCACACTCCCTTCATTGATTTATAACACACAATAGTAAAAACGAAAGCCAGCTACGTACTTTAGTGAAAAATATCTATGTCCTCACGGTTTTCGTCGGAGGAAGTTCAGGAATTTTATATCAATTCCACTAAATATTCTAACTCGAATCACCTACATGAATACATATCACAAGTTATTCTGAGGAAACAATTACCGATCTTCTTCTCGGAGACACCCGACGCGGGTTCCTTCGCCCGAACTTTCAAAGAGAGTGTGTGAATGTCCATGGGGGGTCTATTTATAAGATCTGAGATGACGCTACCCTGGTCATGAAGTCTTGTGGTGCAGTCCTATAATTTCATAACCGCTGGACCAATCTTCCTGAAATTCACTCCAAAATTCAACCATAATTACAATTCACAAAGGTATTGTTTTCATATTTTCCCATACTTGCAACGGGCGTGATTAATTTCATGCATGCGACTTCGCGGGCTTTTTGAGGGCTTGACCTTTGCACGTGTTGTTAATCTGCCGATACAGACGCCAACTATTCTCCAGGCTTAATTACATTCATTTTCACCCTGTGGATTCTATCTTCATTTAGTATTTGTTACAAATGCCAATTCTTTATTCCTTGATTAACTATGTTGCCAAAATCTCTCGTTGTGAAGGTTTACTATAGATTGTTAATTATTTAATACTCGAAATCAGCCGAAGTGTCCCAACATTTTACGAGCGGCTGGCTCACTTGCCACGGTGAGTACGGTCCCACGGTAACTGCTCACGGCTTGAAGGATGAGATAATCTCGCAATAAAGAATATGGCTGCACCAATAGTTACTTGTAGCTGCAATATTTATCTGCTATATTTATCATGGTAGAATTATGGGTTCAATATTAACTAGAAGTATTTCCATACTGGCCGCCCGCGGCCAAAGAGTGAGCGTGACTAAATAACAGACTAAACTCACAAATACCTTTGTGTTACAGATACGCCAGTCACAGATATTCTGAAATATAATTTAAGCTCATCTCCACTCCGTAGAAGCCAATGAGTTTCTAAGCCGCATTATTACGGGCATGAGACACGGGTGCGTTATTTACTTAAAGCATTAATATACATAGAGTGCGCATAGCGCCACTTCACCCAACATCCATGTTGCAGCGTGAAGCTAACATCACTATCAGCTGATCAGGGATTAGTTCGAAGTAGGTTCCAAGAGGATACAAGGAGAATCCTCAAACAGAGACGTTCAAAAAGGCCACGAAATGGGAACATGAGAGGTACCATGCTTGGCTGTTGTGGTTAAAACCGAAAGGGACCTACGATGGGTTACAACCTCATGATAATCGTATTTTTGTAAGTATTACATCCCCTTGAGATCATTAGTTCAGCCCGGGGGCCACTCACGCGTAGCGATTGTCGTTTGTTTCCTCGTTCGCGGCCTGCACGGAAAGGATGTTCTCTAGCAGTGCTCGTGCTGCCAACCTCTGTACTTAGGAACAATGCTTGCTTCGCTAGCTGGTGGTGGTGATTATTACATTCTTGCTTCTGGACGGAAGACGATTGGTCTGGACGGTTAGGATTCTTGCCATGGACAAGACCATTGGTCTGCATAGTTAGGATTCTTGCCGTGGACAAGACCATTGGTCTGCATAGTTAGGATTCTTGCCGTGGACAAGACCATTGGTCTTGACGGTTAGAAGCCGCGAAGCGGCCCTAGGCTTCTAGTTTCGTGAGCGCGGCCACTTGCGCTTTTATTGTGCTGCGGTTGGTAATGCATTATGATTACCTTCCTTCACGGGAAGGAGATCACGTGCCATTTTACATTGGCCAATAGGAATACAAGAAGCTACTTGAGAAATGAATATGGCGTGTAATAATCTTAATTAGGTTATAAAAGTAAATGTACTTCTTGGGGAGGGTTGGTGGGTTCCTGGACATCGCAATGAACACATCTCTCCTCTCAGACGCTCTCCAAGTAAGATTGCATTAATTTCCACTCACTTATAACATTACAAATGTAGTGGCCCCCGGGCTGGATTAATACCTTGAAAGTTGTTCGTGAGGAAGTGTACCCTAATTTTAAATATTAATGCGACTGACATCTACGATAAACACTTCATAACTTTCACAAACAGCTGTAAAATACTGTATTTAGCGTGCCTGGTGTACTTTTGACTGAAATAGGCCTACATCAAAGCAATGCCCAAGCATAAGACACAAAGAGTGACACATACCCTTCAGTGAACCATACACCACCAACAGATGGCAACAAAAATGAGCTTTCAAGGGCAAAAGATAAACAGGCAACAAGAAATTTTCACTCACCATAAGTCAGAAAAGATCACAATAACAGTAGCGAGATCAATTGACACTAGTTGTAGTACCTATATGTATAGAAGCACGGGTCTTTTATATTATTCTGCTTTAACAACAAAATATAATCATAACAATGAAGGTATGGATAAAAAGTCTATTACCACCTACTAAGTTAGTCTTAGTTTAAAGCCCATTATAAACTAACGCACATGCACATTTGAATTAGGCCTACAAATAGGAGGTAATATCTGAAGAAAAGAAAACATCCTGCTGGTAAAAGGTGGGTTGGAGAATTGTCGGTACCGGTACCGAATTTGGCTTCGGTTTAACTCCCACACCAAATGCTTCATCATCATAACATTCCGGTGAAAAATGCTTATAGCATAATCCTAAATGCTTTCCAGGAAAGAAATTCTCCCTTCTTAATGCAACTAGGTACCCATTGCTTTTTCCTTGTCTCCGCAGCAGGAAAGCTGAAATCAAATAAAGTACAATATTCAAAAATGCAGTACCCGGGAAACTGGAACGTTAACCAATAAAATAAATTACACGTAATTGTATGTATTCTACAGAGACCTGACAACTACTTTATGAAACATATAAACCCCTTGCATCGTCATTCACTGGGCCGGGCTGAGTGGCTCAGACGTTTAAGGTGCTGGCCTTCTAACCCCAACTTGGCAGGTTCGATCCTGGCTCAGTCCGGTGGTATTTCAAGGTGCTCAAATATGACAGCCTCGTGTCGGTAGATTTACTGGCACGTAAAAGAACTCCTGTGGGACTAAATTCCGGCACCTCGGCGTCTCCGAAGACCGTAAAAGTAGTTAGTTGGACGTAAAGGAAATAACATTATTTAGTATTATTATCATTCACTGGCGCAAACAAATATCCAAACACCATTAAATAAGGAAAATAGAATACAGAAATTTTGACAATATATTTGTCGACGTAACATATTTAATTTATTAAAGGTACAAGACTACAGGTTAATATCCGCGCGAGAAAAGCCATCGCAAATGTGTCATGCTGGTCCATTAATAACCGGTGTATTCCCCTGAATGTTGAATGCAGCCATGGAAACCTGCATGCATTGTGTCGTAAAGGTGCCGAATGTCAGCTTGAGGGATGGAGTTCCATGCCTGTTGCACTTGGTCGGTCAATATAGGGATGGTTAATGCCGGTTGTGAATTACGCTGGAGTTGTCGTCCAATGATAACCCATACGTGCTCGATTGGGGACAGATCGGGGAATCGAGCAGGCCAAGGCAACATGTCGAAACTCTGTAGAGCACGTTGGGTTACAACAGTGGCATGAAAGCGTTGGAAAACACCCCCAGGAATGCTATTCATGAATAGCAGCACAATAGGTCGAATCACCAGGCGGACGTACACATCTCCAGTCAGGGTGCGTGGGATACCACGAGAGTGCTCCTGCTGTCATAGAAAATTGCTCCCTAGACCAGAACTCCCGGTGTAGGTTCAGTGTGTTGATGCCGCAGACTGGTGGAATGCAGGCCGTCACCTGGCCTCCTTCTAATAAACACACGGCCATCACTGGCACCAAGTCAGAACCGGCTTTCATCGGAAAACACAACGGACCTCCACTCCATCCTCCAATGAGCTCTCGCTTGACACTACTGAAGTCACAGTCGGCGGCGGTTTGAGATAAGTGGGATACACGCCGCAGGGCGAATAGCTCGGAACTGTCCTTCAAGTAACCGATTTCGAACAGTTCGTTGCGTCACTGCGGTGTCAACTACCGCTCGAATTGCTGTTGCAGACGGAGTCCACTGCACCACATCCGTATGCCGAATACGGTGGTCCTCCTTCTCGGTGATGCCACGGGGACGTCCGGAGCCCAGTCTTCCTGCGAGCGTACCTTCCCGTGACCACTACTGCCAGCATGCATGCACAGTGGAGACATTCCTGCCAAGTCGTTCTGCAATAGCGTGGAAGGAAAATCCACCTTCATGTAGCCCTATTATACGGCCTCGTTCAACCGCAGTGAGCTGTTGATACGGGCCTCTTCGTCGTCATAAAGTCATTCTTGATCCACTCACAGTCACTCCATCCAATCTCACAAGTAATGAACGCTCTCGCACAGTACAGCCTTTATTAAAGCAAACCTGATGTGCAACGTCATGGGGCCGCTACAAGCGCCAGGCTAATGCGATTTGCGGGAAATTTGAATCAACGTCATATTCCAGATGTATAAACACGCCTACAAACTTTCGTTAATCTAGTACAAACCCTTCTTGGTGTTTGGATATTTTTTTACGCTGATCACTATTCCTGCCTATAACACAATATTCAAAACTCTCGCGCTACTCCCTAGTCAGTTGATTGAGCCCTTTACAGATTAAGAGGCGGGGAAAGTTAAGCAAAGGCATTATTCCCATTTACAACAAAGGCGCGCAACAAAACAAGCTTTGCTTCAGCGGTTTCGATAGGAGGTATGACAGCATCCGGCATACAGTCCGGATTTTACACCATGCGATTTACAAGAGACTGGTAAGCTAAAAGAGCATCTGGGTGTAACAAGTTTTCCCAACGATGAGTAAATTCAAACAGCGGTTGTTCGATTATTTCAGTACAAAGGAATCGATTCCTATCGTTAAGGAACGGAATGATTGGTAGAACGTTCCGGCAGTTGTTTGCAGAGACCGTGTGACTACATCAAAAAGTAGTGCGGTGTATCCGTGACCCTTTTTATTGTGCCGAATAACGCAATAAACGATCAATGACCTCCTAAAATACGGGTAACTTACTTTTTGAAAGTATCTCGTATGAAGTTTGAAGAATGAGTTGTTCTGGCCGAAGTTTTCGCAGATATTTGTTACAATAATAAGCTTGCACCCAAAAGTGAACAGGGTATTACTAAAGAGATTGGATCACATTTCCAAGCCCCTTGACTGATTTCACACAGAAAGTTACATGTTCTATTGAGCATTAGGTGATAATTATAAGAAATCACAACACCTGGATACTTACAGGATCCATCAAAGTAGACAGACCATTTAATACAGACTTCTGAAAAACTGAACGGCTTGGCGATTGTTTCGATATCCCCTGCTGCACTAAATTGCTTCCACATCAGGGAGGTATCCGGAGGAGTTCCATCGTCTGAAAATAAGAAGAAACTCAATGGTAAGACTTTCATTGGTGATTAGGAGAAATCTATTGATATGGTTTAGAGATGAGATTAAATATCGTTTCTCTTCGAAACGCAATTATTGAAGTTTTATCACTAGAGTCCGGAAGTTCGGCAAAATGCCTTTTTTATTTGGGTGTTTATATCGAAGTGTCAAATAGACACAAGCATATTTCCGTACTTTTGGGAACAGTAGGGCCAGTATCTATTTTGCTTTTTTTATGCCTATTTTAGCTTCGTGTGCCTGTTTGCCTCTTTTGAGTTGTTGTGGATATTTTCTGCTGTTATTTATATTGTGCCATTTCACTGTTCTAAGATTATAATTCAGTGGAGTTAAGATGATCTCAGTTGCCGATTTCAAATTTAAACATAACACCTAAACTCATTCATATCAAGGAGATACGATATAGCGCAAGATCGGAATAATAAAGATCAACATGGCAGTGGCTGAGACAAAAGAATACTCAGAATTGTTAAACCAAGACCAACTACAATATATCAGACCTTAACCGACCTATCGAAACTGTCCATAATGGCGGCAGCTGGAGTGCTAGCATGCGTTTGTTTTGATTTGTGTAAGCCGTGTTGTTACCAAATATTTACGGAAATTTGAATATTATTAATCGTATATTATATTTATTTATAGTCTTAAGAAGGTTACAGATCCTCTTTCAGTGCCGTAAGAAGCTATTTGTTCTCAAAGAGCTTATTTATTCCAACAATATCGGTGGTGATAAGGTTAATGTTGATTCTCGTGTTCTTCTCTGAAAGTTTTTTCCTTAATTTTTAATTACCTATGCAATATGTTTATAGTTTAATGTGCTGTGTGCCTGGATGTAAGTAAGAGCTTAAGTGTTCCCGTTTCCAAAAGACCTAGTATTAAAACAAAATTGGGTTAAGAGCATTCGTAAGGAAAACTTCGAACCGAATCATAGGACTAACAATGTTGTGTGGATTAATCATTTTATCATTTTTGAAATCAAACGTATTGTTAGGGAACACATTATATACCCATAGAAGATGGTGATCTAATTCGAGTGCCGCGCAAACTTCCGAATTTTAAACTAATGATGCCTATCCTAGCATTTGCCTTATCAGCCAACGTACTACAAAGAACATTAAATCAGTCCCAGAAATCATGACTAATATTTATGATAAATCTTAAACGGTGGCGCAAGAATGATGTAATAAATTTTCAACGTTTTACAATGAACATGCGTAAACTAAACCTAACCCCCTTTCCCGTGGAGTGAACATGAAGATTGTGTTCTTTTATATAAAATACAATTATGCCATAAATTCTGGTGAGTTTTAAGCTGACGAGTGCTTTAGATGGTCAAGTGGAACATCCTACAAATATCGCTTGTACCTACTCAACAATATAGGTGAATTTTGGAGGGTTGAAATTTTGTTGTAGAAATTTATTTGCGTGTTTTACGTAATGGGCTGTGGTTAATGGTGGTGTGAAATCTATATATCGTATTTGCTGACCGGAGATTTTTATGTGAAATATTTTTATACTCTCTGTCCGTTCCAACCTGACGTTGATACAATAATTCTTCCTTCGTTATTTTCCCCTCTGAAATTTCATTTAGACTTACAATACGCTATAACGCTAATTTTGGTGTTTAATTATTCATATTTTGAGTTAGTGAGTTGCATTTCATGACGTTCGACTTGTGGTATTTTCTGTAGGTGACTCGGAATAAACATGCATAACCTTCCCCTCAACCTCTCATATTGCACGCCGATGTCCGCCATGTTTATTCTGGATTACGGTCTGATGTAATTGTAGTTGGTCTTGGTTAAGCACAGTACTATTGCAAAATGATAAATGAACAAGCGATTTTAAAGAGCGGACGTGCTCATTTGACGACGCTAGAAACGCATATATAAATTCAAGATTTAGAAGGAAATCAGTAGAAGAATAAAGATATGCAACGTCAGAAGTAGCTAAAGAACATATAATTACAAAAAAATTCTAAAGGAAATTCACATACGGTACTGAAGTTTCATCACTGCGAAGACTAGACCTTGACTCAATTAAAAAGAAAAGAATTCAGTATAATGCGGCAATCACGATATATAAAGCTGAAATAAGGGTAGACATATTGGTGATCTGCAAACGTTGCTACGATTAAATTCGAGATAAAAGAATTACCAATGAAACTATAATGTTAGAAGGCGTTGAATTCAACGTAATGTCACAACTAACTTCATATATGTATTTTTGTATCCCAATTGCGCAAGATCTGGCTGCCAAGCATTTCTAAGAAGACTATGGTGAGATTGTCCGGAGGAGGCTAAGCTGAGATGACGGCAACGAAGGACCACACATCCCAGAGCATTCCACTGACCAGCGGCAGGATGTGAACGCCAAACCCGAGCCGCAGATGTCGAGGCAGACATAATACAATCCCGGAGCCGAAGGAAAAAGATAAGTTTTTCATTAAAGTAAGGTAAATAAGTGTTATAAATTCCAATGTAGTCATCTCAATTGTTTGCGATTATTATCATTATTATTATCAAATACAGTAGAGACAATACGCGACACATCCGGATTTAGCCTTATTAAAATGGGAGACAAGTCGCAAGTGGCGCTCCTAGCGGCTTGACCTGAAAATTCGCGCTAAATTCAAATATCAATGTAAATGTATATACGGAAATGGATAAATAAATTACGTCTAGAAAGAGTTACTAAGATATTAACTTCAAAGTTGCTAAAGCAATTATGGATAAATGAATGAAGAATTATTTGACAGGTTATTATTTAAAGACTGAAATGAGACATATAATAAAGATGTGAAATGGACTACTGTGAAAGGGCTTGAGCTTTCATTTATGCATTACATTTTTAGCTGTAGAATTCCTGCCTGAACGTTCACAGCTAGATTTTTCTTTTTTTCTCATTTAAAAGCATTGTATTATTGTCAACAAAAATATCGGCACATTCCTTACACACATGATTCAATGAATTTACATTTAAGAGCTGGACAATTTTCCTTTTAACTTGAAGCCTACCAACAGAAAGAAAATCTATAAATTTAGCCTCAAAAATATTCAAACTTTCCCTATAAGCAATACTTGCCATAATGCCATTACATTAGGGTAAAACAAATTTGCATCATCATATTGTTTCAACAAAATATGTACATTTCTTAAATCACCCATATTTCCGTCAGTGCTTGACAACGCATTACGTACCGAGCTCGATAGCTGCAGTCGCTTAAGTGCGGCCAGTATCCAGTATTCGGGAGATAGTAGGTTCGAACCCCACTGTCGGCAGCCCTGAAAATGGTTTTCCGTGGTTTCCCATTTTCACACCAGGCCAATGCTGGGGCTGTACCTTAATTAAGGCCACGGCCGCTTCCTTCCCACTCCTAGGCCTTTCCTGCCCCATCGTCGCCGTAAGACCTATCTGTGTCGGTGCGACGTAAAGCAAGTAGCACAAAAAAAATAGCAACGCATTACGGCATTCCAAATGGGGTAACTTGGAACACAACCAGCCACACTCATATACATATGTATTTTCCTGAATTAAATCAAACCCACAGATCACACCTACAACAACTCATTGGTATTGAAGGTCAACTATTGCACTATACAATAAAATATGCGTATTCTATTTTAAGCCAGTTAAAATATGGGTCGAGCAGGTCAGAAGATTATGAAGTACTGTAAAAATCTCTTTGTCACTGGAAGAATATATATGCAAACACAATATTACTTACATTTTCTTGTCACGAGGGAAACTGAAGAAAGACCGCGCACTCTTCTCTACTTCATAGTTACTGCAGCCAAACACAGCCCATACTTTTCCCGTCATGTTGAGAGGAGATATCAAGGAATGACACACGCTACTATTTAATTATGTCAACTCAATGAAAACGCATAAATAACACCAAAATCTTCACACACAAATGCACGTGCTCTTATGACAGAATCAGTAGTTCTCAGATCAATCCGCTAGAGCAAGCTCTAATAGCTGTCCCTCGATATCTCGCTGAGTGTCGCGTATTGTCTCTATTGTATTTGTTATTATCTTTGAGATGGTTCAAATACACTGACTGACAGAGCAAATGCAACACCAAGAAGGAGTGGTTCGAAAGGGATGAAAGTTGGGGAAAAAACAGAGACGGCACGGACGAATAATTGATGTTTATTTCAAACCGATATGCAGGTTACACAATGCGCACGGCATCGACTCAGTAGGATGTAGGACCACCGCGAGCGGCGATGCACGCAGAAACACGTCGAGGTACAGAGTCAATAAGAGTGCGGATGGTGTCCTGAGGGATGGTTCTCCATTCTCTGTCAACCATTTGCCACAGTTGGTCGTCCGTACGAGGCTGGGGCAGAGTTTGCAAACGGCGTCCAATGAGATCCCACACGTGTTCGATTGGTGAGAGATCCGGAGAGTACGCTGGCCACGGAAGCATCTGTACACCTCGTAGAGCCTGTTGGGAGATGCGAGCAGTGTGTGGGCGGGCATTATCCTGCTGAAACAGAGCATTGGGCAGCCCCTGAAGGTACGGGAGTGCCACCGGCCGCAGCACATGCTGCACGTAGCGGTGGGCATTTAACGTGCCTTGAATACGCACTAGAGGTGACGTGGAATCATACGCAATAGCGCCCCAAACCATGATGCCGCGTTGTCTAGCGGTAGGGCGCTCCACAGTTACTGCCGGATTTGACCCTTCTCCACGCCGACGCCACACTCGTCTGCGGTGACTATCACTGACAGAACAGAAGCGTGACTCATCGGAGAACACGACGTTCCGCCATTCCCTTATCCAAGTCGCTCTAGCCCGGCACCATGCCAGGCGTGCACGTCTATGCTGTGGAGTCAATGGTAGTCTTCTGAGCGGACGCCGGGAGTGCAGGCCTCCTTCAACCAATCGACGGGAAATTGTTCTGGTCGATATTGGAACAGCCAGGGTGTCTTGCACATGCTGAAGAATGGCGGTTGACGTGGCGTGCGGGGCTGCCACCGCTTGGCGGCGGATGCGCCGATCCTCGCGTGCTGACGTCACTCGGGCTGCGCCTGGACCCCTCTCACGTGCCACATGTCCCTGCGCCAACCATCTTCGCCACAGGTGCTGCACCGTGGACACATCCCTATGGGTATCGGCTGCGATTTGACGAAGCGACCAACCTGCCCTTCTCAGCCCGATCACCATACCCCTTGTAAAGTCGTCTGTCTGCTGGAAATGCCTCCGTTGACGGCGGCCTGGCATTCTTAGCTATACACGTGTCCTGTGGCACACGACAACACGTTCTACAATGACTGTCGGCTGAGAAATCACGGTACGAAGTGGGCCATTCGCCAACGCCGTGTCCCATTTATCGTTCGCTACGTGCGCAGCACAGCGGCGCATTTCACATCATGAGCATACCTCAGTGACGTCCGTCTACCCTGCAATTGGCATAAAGTTCTGACCACTCCTTCTTGGTGTTGCATTTGCTCTGTCAGTCAGTGTATGTTAGATTCTCGCGAAATAATTTTACATTTGTATCAAAATACATGGATATAGGTAGTCATCTTAAAGTTATAAGCAGTCCTAGTTAGGGAATGTAAAGCGAATTATACATTAATGCCATTGCTATGAAATCAAAGAATATTAGAAGGTTATACTATGCGAACTGTGAAGTGTATGTTGATAGAATATTTAAGGTTATATGTGAAGTGATGATTGATATTTTGGAATATGAAGGTTAGATAGTGTCACAGGAAGTCATAGTAGGATAATATATGGATATATAAGAATAATTAGAGGTCATGATGAGAATAGATATGAAGAAATCAGTGAAGTGAATAATTTTAAGATGAGTTACATCTGAGAATTAATGGAAAGAAATGGAAGAGATATGATATGATATATGAGAAGAAAGTGATATTGTAAGGTTATATGAGTATATTGAAGGATAGAATGATGGGATATATGTTGCTACGTTGATAAAGAAGAAAATGATTGTTTTTAAGAGAAAAATGAGGATATATGACGCAATCCAGGATCATTGATGTTCGTGATAGTATGATGATATTTCATTGACAAGAAATCTATATCCTACGATAGTGACAACATGTTGAGGTAGTTATAATGAGTTATGGCATAAGTAGATCATAGCAATGAATCTTTCTAGGAAGTGCTGAGTAGTAATTTTATGAATTTTAACCTAGTATCTTTTCCATAAAGTTATATTTTCCTTAAAACTGAGCAAGCATAGGCATTGTTATTTCCTTATAAATAATTCCAAGAGGTTAGATAATTTCTAGAACCGTCATGAAAGATATCCCTTACATATTTTAATAAATGACACAAGGTAATGTGTTAGTATTCAGACACTTGTATGAGAATATGTTTCATTGGTTAAATTTGATGGGCAAATTGAATCGAAGATTAATGCGATGAATGATATATATATATATTGATAAATGATGTTAGAAGTTAAGGTGAATATTAACATTTTTTTTGCCAACCAGATATACTTTCTTTTTCCTGACGCGTATAAATAACTTGATAATCCTACAACAAACGAAGCCTAATTCTCATCCTAAGTTATCACGTGAAGAAAAGTGAAATATGATGCTGATAAAGACTAAACAAGTTAACATTATCCTATACTCTCCAAGTTGATTTGTAATTGATTTAAAGAGACATTAACTTTGATTTATGTATATTTTCATCATTTGATTGATGATATGAAGATGATACATGAGTTCATTTCGAATTTTCGAATTTTATGGTACATAATTAACATAATTTTTTATCAACGTTCATAGTTACGACATCCAAACAGATTAAATGAATTTAATATGAGATAATAATTTTCCTTAGATTTCATTTTCTTTTCTCAATTTTAAGACTTTGAATAAATGATTATGATTAATGTATATTGGGATACCTATTCATCAATTAGTTTAAGCATTTTGAATATATTTAGACTTAAGCAGTAATATAAATTATATTATTGTGGAAACCAACGATTCGTAGGATGGATACGTCCATCATTACTACTGGCAGGCAAAGCACTCGTCGAAAACTCTTCTTTTTCGGAACTCACGTTAAAATATTAATCGCCGCACCCTGAGAGTACGCTGGCCCGGATTTATTTTACGGCCCGCCCTGGACGCAGGAAAGGCGCAATATATTAAAATTAAACAATGGAAATTAAAGGAAATCTGATTCCAGTGTACTGTGTTAATAATAAGGAATACAATTTCATTTTAACTTAATTGATTAATTTTTTAAATATTACATCCCAGCTGAAAACTCACTCCATAAGCCAAATGGTCGAGAGAGTTGCCAGGACCCGCTCCTGCTACGTAAGATTAAGTTGTGGTGGTGATTATTGTTTTTAAGATAAAGAACAAATTGGTAACCACCTTCTATTAACACTAATCAGAAGGAAAATGGAAGAGGTCTGACACTTCGAAAAATGAAGGTATCGGCAAAAGAAAGGAAAGAGCCACGAACGGCGTGAAAATAATAAACTCCCTAAGGTCCGAAAACCTAATACTGTCGGGGTCGGAAAAGAACAAGAGTTGACCACGTGAGTTAGGGTACAAAAGATAAGAGAGAGGAACCTCACAGAAACAATTGGAAGCAACGCCAGACTCAGCTAGGGGAACCGTGGTCGCTAACCCACACTACCAAGTTGAGAGCCCCTGTTCCCCCTTTCTAGTCGCCCTTACGACTGACGGGGGATATCGTTGATGTTATTCTATTACCACCACCCACAGCGGGACGTAAGATTAGTAAAATGGAATGCAGATGTGCATTAAGTGTCTAACATTAAACCATTTGTATTATTTTAGGGCCCATTTTTGTCATTATAAATCCCTATATTAATTATCTTACTGCCAATTTCCTCAATTTTGAAGTGCTCATTTGCCTCCCAATTTTAGCAACCACTCTAGCCCATCAAGTGCCGAGGTTCCGGATAGTGGAAGCTCTTACCTTCCAACCCTCCAAGGGCCTTCATGGCTTGTACGGTGATGACTTTGTTTTTTGCTATAGTATCAAAACAAGCCATTTAAGTTATTTTGTCTGAGGTGTTTGAAGCTTTATACAACAATCTCAAGTAATTGGTAAAGGTACGAAATAAAGTAAAGCTTCATTTAACCTAGTTAGGACAGTATTATTTTGATGATTTACAAGTGATAATGCAAGGTTAGATTTTTCAGCGAGGAGCGAAGATGGAAATGAAACTTGCATGTGCGTACCGAAATGTTAACGAAAACACGAAAAGTTAATGAAAAATGTCATTCACAAAAGTTCAAGATATTTTGTTTATCAACATGCTCGAAAACTTAATGAACACGCTCTTTTGTTTATTAACATCCAACATGTTCATGAATATTGCTTATTAAGAAGGTTAAAGAAAACATCTTTGTGCGGACGCACCTTTCGGAATATGACTGCTTTTATTGTGAAGTAAAATAGTATGATAATGTTAGTTAGGGGTTAGAAAAGCAACCTGGATCCAGTGTCTTGGGATGATTGATTTTGTAGAAAACTTCGCTGCCTATATTATATATTTGCTTAATAATATCACTGGGATAATGGTTTTTTTAGGTTTGTAAAAGTATTTGGCATCTCTAATGATATGTTTTCTACTGGGTAAAATTTTGAGTCTGTTATGAATTTCTTTGTTGGTGATGTAAACAAGATACATTCGCTATCATTCGAAGTACTTTATTTTTGAAGACTTGAAGCCTGTTAATATAGCAATATTTTGCTGTACCCCAAACTGTAGATGCATATAGAGTAATAGTGGAGATGAGAGTATTGTAGATTAGAGTTTTGTTCTTAATGTTTAATTTAGATATTTTGGAAAGAAGACAGTACTGTATAGAGGTATAGGCTTTTTTATATTTATCTAGAATATGTTGAAAATGAGATATTTGGCTTCTTGTTCCCATTGGATAATTTGATTATTGAAATGTAGATTGACTGTAGGTTTACGTTGTAATGAGAAAATGTGGTTTCACAAAATTTACAACAAAGTTTTTCACAAATATCAGATGAAATAAAACCTTGGTGTACAGATCAAGTGTAAGTTGCTTCAAGCTGTATTGATGGTTCATAACGATCAGATTAATTTTAAAGCTATGAAGTTTGAAAAATAAGCGCTCCGTTGTTAAAATTTTAACTGGGTACGATAAATATTTAAAATTAAATTTTTAATTTTAATGTAGTTTGTTAACCGGATCCCGTGAGATCTCCGAAGTTAAGCAACATTGGGCGTGGTCAAGATTTGGATGGGTTGCCACGCGCTGTTGTGGGGGGGGGGGGGCGGTAAGGGATTGGAGGAGCGGAAAGGAACTAACCACCCTACCGTACGTAAACTCCGGCTCAGGCACACCTCTACCGGACTAGAAAACCAAGAATAACGGCCGAGAGGATTCGTCGTGCTGACCACACGACACCTCGCAATCTGCAGGCCTTTGGGCTGAGCAGCGGTCGCTTGGTAGGCCAAGGCCCTTCAAGGGCTATAGTGCCATGGGGTTTTTGGTTTGTTTGTAGTTTGTTAGGTGGGACAAAGGATAAACGTTTTATTATCGTATAAACTGGGGAGTCTATACTTTTTTCCACGACAGTAGGACCTAAAATTACGGATATTGGCATAGACTGTCTAGCGTTTGCTGGTGATATGGCACTAATTGCCAAAGACATCTCTGATGCACAGAAACAGATGCTACACTGGAGGAGCAAGCAGCAAAAATAGGAATTAAAATCTCATATGAAAAAATTAATTCATGACATATATCAAAAATGCTCCACCTGAAGTTACAATTAATAAATTATCAAGAGTAAAGGAATCGCTCGCCGAGAATGGCAATGAAAATAAATCAATAGCCTCAAGAATTCAGGAAATGTGAATTGCTTTTCAACATGGTCTACAAAGATGTTTATAACAAAAAATTCTTGTCCTGGAACAATAAAATTCGTAATTACTCAACAGTGCTCAAACCTGAAGCTCTTCAGAAACGCTCAATTTACATCATAAAAACTTAAAAGAAGAAATAGATATTAAAGAAAGGAAAACCGGGAGAAAAATTTTTGGGTCCAGAATTTAAAATGGAATAAATTAGGCCTACCTCAAACCAAACTTGGAAACGTATTTAAAAATGTCTAAACTTACTGATACAAAGAGACTGTGATGAAATAAATTTTTAAGCCATTTGAAAGAAATTAATCACAACAGATTTACTTATCGAATACACAAATTTCCTCAGATCAAACGTACGAGATCAAACTGGTACAAGAAAGTAGAGAAAGACATCACTGAATTACGATCACCAAATTTGCAAGATAGCAATGTAATCAAGAAAATGGTTCACATAAAGGGATTTGAGGAAGATGAGAAGAAACAAACACTTCGTACCTGGTTGGAGGAACAGAAATGACAACAATCGATGAAAATGAAGAAGTATTCGGCAAGGAGGAAACTCAACGAATGTTGATTCCGCGCGTTCCTAAGAGACACATTCGCGCAGAAGGAGAAATAAAGGTATTACTTTAGCCCGGTCGATACCATATTTCTAATGTTATATTATAAGTAAGTGGAAATTAATGAAATCTTACCTGGAGTGCGTCTCAGAGGAGAGATGTGTTCATTGCGATGTCCATGAACCCACCATCCCGCCCCAAGGAATACATTTACTTTTATAACCTAATGCACAGTATTACACGACATTTTCATTTCAGAAATAGCTACTTGCATTCCTATTGGCCAATGTAAAGTTGCACGTGATCTCGTTCCCGTCAATAATGTTGATCATAATACATTACCAACCCCAGCACAATAATAGCGCAAGGAAATGTAACATGTTGCTTGCCCCTATATCACAGGTTTTGTCCAGATCGTATCCTAACCGTCCGCAAGGCAAGAACCACTCCAGACCAATGGCCTTGTCCAGGTCCTATCCTAACCGTCCGCACGGCAAAAACCAGTCCAGACCATTCGTGTTTACACACGAAACTAGAGTCATAGGGCCGCTTCGCGGCTTCTAACATGGGGGCTTACGCCCCCAGACCCCGTTTGCTTTTCCCTATATTACCGGTCTTGTCCAGATCCTATCCTAAAGTCCGCACAGCAAGAACAACTCCACCAATCATGTAACAATAATCACCACCACCAGCTATCGAAGCACCACTCACGCATTAGTTCCTAAGTACAAAGGTTGGCAGCTCTGAGCACCGCTTGGCAACATGCTTCCCGAGAAGGCCGCGATCATGTAAACTAACGACAGTCGTTACACGTGTGTGAATGTCTTGTCGACATCTTGGAACTCATGTTCTACAACTCTACATAGTACATTATTCACAGGAACAGTACGTACCAGCATACGACATGACTCGTCCTTACGTAAAGTATTCAAAATACCCTCTGTTAGCATTGACATATGCATACTCAATACTCCAGGGATACATCAGCGCAGCCGGGATTCAATTCGTCGGCGGGTTGGTGACGGATCGTCATTTTTTCTTCCCGACCTCCTTGTGCGTCGTCTTGTGAGTTTCTGACTTCGTAAAATATCTCAGCCGTACCACAGTCGTAATGTTAATGAACTACACGGGATTTGTTTTTATTTCAATAATAATAATCTGTATTAATGACCTTTTTGAGTGGCCGGCGGGGCGACGTCATGTAGGTAGTGTGGGAGGTCTGATTAGTGAGCTATCTATCTTCCCGTTCGCTATCTCTTATCTCGCTTGTAGACACGTTGTGTTCAGCCACTGCGAGCGGTGCTTAAAAGGCCGGTACAGACAAGCGCGCCTAACTCTGTGACGTAACTACGTCGCGCGCCAAGGTTAAACGGGGCAATGTTACGCATCGCGGTTGCGAGGTAAATTTTCTACCCCGCGCCACAGGTCGTAACGCGTAACCTACCAGCGTTCAGCCAGTTGAGACAGTGCAACTTTGAAAGACTGGCATAGCTGCAGCAGCATATATTCAAACATCGCAATATAGTACCGTACACACTGTTTAAAGCGGAAAGCTTAAGAATGCGTCGTCGCATTTAAAGTCTGATGCCATATTATTACCGTATTATTATTATTATTATTATTATTATTATTATTATTATTATTATTATTATTAGAGCCCGGATTTCCATGCAAATGCATGTTTTTAAATAAACTGGTTACAATTCTCAAAATTTGCAAATATTCGTTTCATGGTTTAACGATTCCAAATAACCGTTCTTTTTCCGTGCATGTTTGCATGTTTTGGCCTTTTTAGGACAAAATTCATGCATAATGCATATTTTGAAGATTTTGGATTTAATAGCGAATATTTGGACGTTTAATATTGCATAAAATGACTTTTCTTGTAACTTTGGCGCATATATAATGCTAACTTGCATGATAGTGCCTTTTAGGAATGTTGGTTTGCAGAATTTGGGGTCTTTCTTCCACGTTATACAGAATGTCTATTACTGAGAAACGGAGAGAATGTATTCCTGGCATCCTACATGACAACCAAAATTAGTACATAATCCAATTAACCAAACACTTTCTTATCTGCTGCTTGACTAAACATTGACGTAAGCCTGAAGGCCCCACGTCGATCTCTGTAATTCTTGGGACTAAATTGTCCCTGTTATACATTGTTATAAATCGAACCATAAAATGTGCATTACTCATTGACGGCTCATTCTTTCGTCTGTGTTAGACGAACAAAATAAAACTTGTATCGCATTTCTGTGACGCCGCATTACTGAGCTAACAACTGGTTTTGCACTGAACACTCTTCCGTTCTTATCCTGGATTTTCCTATCGGGAACTGTCACTCGTCACTTTGTTATCGCAGCAGGCAATCAATGCCAGTTATTGAGGAGATTCAAATTTGTCTACCATCATAGCTGTGGCAGCTAGATATAAGTTGAAAAAAGTGATCCGTTCAAATCCTGATTTTGATTCGTCAAGCTTATATAAGACGTATTGTAGTGAAAATGCAAAAGACGTACAATTAGACCTCACGTTGTCCCAAATGTCTTCAGTTAACTATGCACTGTCACTTCTTGTGACGTAGAACTTCTGTGCTTAATGATGTGCTGACAGATAAACGGACGAGCTTAAATCAAGGCAATTTGGAGAAATTAGTTGTTGTACAAATGTTTCAAAAGGAAGTGAATTTTGATTGTGCATATTTCCAGTTTATCGTGCATGTTTTGCTATATGATAGTGCATGAATGCATGCATATTTTGAGATTTGATAGTGCATGGAAATCCGGGCTCTAATTATTATTATTATTATTATTATTATTATTATTATTATTATTATTATTATTATTATTATTATTATTATTATTATGCTATTTGTTTTACGTCACACCGACACAAATAGGTCTTATGGTGACAATGGGTTAGGAAAGGGCTAGGAATGGAAAAGAAGCAGCCGTGGCCTTAATTAAGGTACAGACCCAGCATTTGCCTGGTGTGAAAATGAGAAACCAAAGAAAACCATCTTCATGGCTGCCGACAGTGGGGTTCGAACCCACTATCTCCCGGATGCGAGCTCACAGCTGCGCGGCCCCAAACCGCACGGCCAACTCACCCGGTGTTGCCATATTTTACAAGTAATTTTACATAGTTTTATTTATACACACCTGACCCTGTTCACATGCTCTTCTTTAGTATGCCTTTCTTCCTTCGGAGTGACGAAAGCAAGGACGACATTTTCTTCCGGCATTCCTAGGCCGTTGTGTTCAGTTACGTCGCCAACTCCTCCCATGCATCATTCCGTAAGATTTTGTTGAAATGCCTGGGATGGCTAGCTAGCCACAAAATTTCCTTAGCTCTGTACATTTCAATAAAACGCAGTATCCAGCTCCATGGCTAAATGGAAACCGTGCTGGCCTTTGGTCACATGGGTCACGGGTTCGATTCCCGGCAAGGTGGGGAATTTTAACCATCATAGGTTAATTCCCCTGGCACGGGGACTGGGCGTATGTGTCGTCTTCATCATCATTTCAACCTCATCACGACGCGCAGGTTGCCTATGGGAGTCAAATCAAAAGACCTGCACCTGGCGAGCCGAACTTGTCCTCGGACACTCCCGGCACTAAAAGCCATACGCCATTTCATTTTTTTTTTTTTTTTTCAATAAAATGCAGTGTGTTCTGCTCTATCCACTCCATGTTTACTGATCAAGCAGACAGAGGCAAATGCGTGTTACGCGCCGAGGTCCTGTGTACGTCCAAGCTTGCTGTAACTTCCGCGCGCGCAGCTCTTTGATGTGACGCGGGAAAACCGACAAGCAGTGGAACGCAGCGAACCTCGTTCCGTATCGTTCGTGTTGCGGGCTAAGGTTGCGCGACGAAGTTAACGCAGTACCGTCTAGACAGGAGCGCGACGCGGTTGCGTTACGATGTTCTGTTGCAAGTCTGGACGCGCCTTTAGACTATGGTTACGGAACAACTCAAGGTTCTTAATAGTGATGAGCAATACCGTGATTTGTGATTTTTTGGACGTGACGTGATCACAACCACTGGACCAGCCGTGCTACTCGTTACTATTGTAGCTTGTGATCACGAGAGGGCCTCGTTATTGTTGTCTTCTAGGCGCATAATGGTTTGTTTTTTGCATCTAAATTCGTTTTTTGGACATGCTGAAAACCAACCAATATGTCAAAAATACTAGGACCAACATTGGCAACGGTCGTGTTTTGTACCGTAACCGATTACTTGTCCGCCTCTGTGGTGTAGTGGTTAGCGTGATTAGCTGCCATACCCGGAGGCTTGGTTTCGATTCCCGGCTCTGCCACGAAATTTGAAAGTGGTACGAGGGCTCGAACGGAGTCCACTCAGCCTCGGGAGGTCAACTGAATAGAAGTGGGTTCGATTCCCACCTCAGCCATCCTCGAAGTGGTTTTCCGTGGTTTTCCACTTCTGCTCCAGGCAAATGGCGGGATGGTACGTAACTTAAGGCCACGGCCGATTCCTACCCTCTTCCTTGCATGTCCCTTCCAATCTTCCCATCCCCTCACAAGGCCCTTGTTCAGCATAGCAGGTGAGGCCTCCTGGGCGAGGTACTGGTCATTCTCCCCAGTTGTATCTCCCGACCCAGGGTCTGAAGCTCCAGGACACTGCCCTTAAGGCGGTAGAGGTGGGATCCGTCACTGAGTCCGAGGGCAAAACCGTCCTGGAGCTTCAGACTCTAGGTCGGGGGATACAACTGGGGAGGATGAGCAGTACCTCGCCCAGGCGGCCTCACCTGCTATGCAGAACAGGGTCCTTGTCGGGGGATGGGAAGATTGGAAGGAATAGACAAGGAAGAGGGAAGGAATCGGCCGTGGCCTTAAGTTAGGTACCATCCCGGCATTTGCCTGGAGGAGAAGTGGGAAACCACAGAAAGCCACTTCGAGGATGGTTGAGGAGTGAATCGAAACCCCTCTACTCAGTTGACCTCCCGAGGCTGAGTGGACCCCGTTCCAGCCCTCGTACCACTTTTCAAATTTCGTGGCAGAGTCGGGAATCGAACCTGGGCCTCCGGGCGTGGCAGCTAATCACACTAACCACTACACCACAGAGGCGCACGTCCTCTATGTTATCTATCTATCTATCTATCTATCTATCTATCTATATATATATATATATATATATATGAAAGGGTAACTCCGAATGACTGTAATCAACGACCAGACAAAACTACCCGACATTAAGAAATGAAATTTTGGGGATACATTTACGTTACAGTGTTGGTACTCACTAAGGGAGAGTTTTTGGATATTCCACCGCTTAAGGGGTAAAAAGAGGGTTGAATTGTTTAAATGTTTATACTGCATATATATATATATATATATCAAAAAGTTAACTATTTACCTCGTACAGACGTAAAAATGGGTATTTCGAATCTCATTTCCCTCAAACCGTTCGACATATGCGCTTGAAATTGCACATGATGGTTGTCCTATATGTCTTAGATATTAGTATAACAGGTGATCTTAAAATAATACACCCATGAGGTGTTTTGACCGAGAGGGTAAGGCCTGAAAGCATAATTATTCACGTCTCTGAAACTCTTTGACGTACTAGGTCGAAATTGTACATGATAGCTGCTCCTATACCAGGTAAGTCAGCCGCGCCTGACGTTTCTGCTTCTTGGCATCCCAACGAACGTCGGTGGGGTGATAGTCGATTTTCCTTTGCCATATACTAAGCTACAGTCGCCTTTAAAGCACTTACTGCGTCATCACTGCACGACTTTTTCAAAAACATGTATGCGACAGGTATTTACACAACACACCAAACTGTCATACGGTTATGTAAAATCTACGCGCCATTTACAAGCTTTGGATTGGTTGTAAAATTATCGCTAAAAGCGATGGCACACTGATAGAAAACGTGAGTTTGTGAAGCGGGGCGTAGATTTACACCCAGTAAGCTCTCTGATAAACTGCAAGCAACTGTCACTGTGGTTAGTGGACTAACCACAGACGTTTTGGCGCATGTTGCATTTATTTATTTATTTATTTATTTATTTATTTATTTATTTATTTATTTATTTATTTATTTATTGTCTTGTTTTATATGTCGGGACTCAGACTATGAAGCCTGCTATTCTGTCCGACCGTACATACACCTACATGAAGAGTTAAATATACACTAAATTATCTACAGTTTAATATCTTAAGGTATCAATTAAATGTTTTAATTAATGTAATACTTAGATATGATCTAATCCTACTATGTTATAAGAAATTTGTAGGTGGGTTCGAATCCCACGGGCTTTAAGCTTTGAGGAGAGGCCATTCGTGACACATTCGACCAATAACATGCATGTTGAATGTGTAGTGGCCTGACACTTGGTGTAGCCTAGCAGTCCTGGTCATTTCTTCCCTATGTATTCAGCAGAAGAGTATGTTGACATGCTTCTCATCTACGGCGAAGCAAGACAGAACGCACATGAAGCACAGCGCCTGTAGCAGGAAATATTTCCACACAGACAACCAAACTCAAATGCGTTTAGGAGGGTAGAACGAAGTTTGCGTATAACTTCTTCACTTTCCCGAACAGGTCCTGTTAGAGAGGCACCAGTTACGTCCGGTGAAACTGCTGAGATGGTTTTGGACCAACGAGCTAGAATAACATAGAGAGGCGGGAGCGCTGCCTGGGTGAACCTAATAGAACGAACGCCCGCCATGTTTCCTGTTGTCACACAAGCAAGGGGGCATGGCCTTTAAATGACGAAAAGTGTAGAAAATGCGCATTTTAGAATCGCTGGGGGAGAAGTCCGTTGCCGAAAGCTTGAAGCATGAAAGCGAATACCGCCACTTCATCATATTGCGGCACGAGGCCAACATCACGATCAGTTGATTGTAGGGTAGTTCGAAATCATCGCACAGTGACATACGAATAGGCCTTGAAATCGGAACAAGAGCGTTACCCTGCTTGGCTGTTGTGGTTGAGCGTAAATTAGAATTAAAACGATGGACATAAATATTTATGACAGGAAACCTTAAAATCATAGGAACCTATAATAGGTTCTGTTAATATTTTTAAAATTATTGCATCCTCATGAGTACTGTGTTCCTGTCTTAATCTGTTTACCCTCCGGGGTTGGTTTTTCCCACGGACTCAGCGACGGATCCCACCTCTACCACCTCAAGGACAGTGTTCTGGAGCGTGAGACATTGGGTCGGAGGATACAACTGTGAGGGAGGGCTGCACCTGCTATGCTGAACAGGGGCCTTGTGGGGGGGAGAAGGAAGCGCCCGTGGTCTTAAGTTAGGTACCATCCCGGCATTTGCCTGGAGGGGAAGTGGGAAACCACGGAAAATCACTTCGAGGATGGCTGAGGTGGAAGTCGAACCCACTTCTACTCAGTTGACCTCCCCAGGCTGAGAGAATCCCGTTACAGCCCTCGTGCCCCTTTTCAAATTTGGTGGCGGAGCTGGGAATCGAACCCGGGCTTCCAGGGGTGGCAGCTGCTCACGCTAACCAGTGCACCACAGAGGCGGCTCATGAATACTTTACCACAATAATCGGTTAGTGTAATTATTTATTATTACTAGCTTAAAAGTTGCCCATTATGAAGTGTGGCGTAGTTTTAAAAACCAAGGCAACAAACATCTACAATAAAGGCTGTATACATTTCAGAAATAGCAGTAAAATGCTGTATTTATCATACTTGGTGTACGTTTGAACGAAATAAGTGATTGTTTGTGGTTACGTTTTCTTGGTGGTGGGCGTTCCATGTCCTTTATTTGTAAATGTGAATGAAAATTAAATAGGGCTGGAAATGTACAGAGCAAAAGCAACTGAATTGAGTTAGATACCATTTATCTCTTTTCGCCCTCACAACGCATTGTCCATTTAATTCTTTGTTCTTTAAACGAAATCTGAAACAAAATTCGACAAATAATTACCGTGGCTATCCGTACTTTCGCTAAGTAAACAATAAAATGGATTTAATTACAAACAGAAATTACAAAAAGGAATCTCGGCTATAATTCAGCAATACTTACTTAAAGTACGATATATCCTTGGTTTTATTACTCCGATTAGTACAACCATACGCTGAGCTTACGGCTGGCATTCTTGAAAGCGAGGAATCTACATTTCACTTCTTAAAACTTAGGGAATTAAATGGGCATGCATGATCTCCCTGTCACCTCAACATATGCTCTCGCGCCAATTCGCTTTGTTTTGACAACTGTTAACATGGCTGCCCCTTATCAACTTGCTTCAAGCAGGGAGCGCTGATGTCAGGTATACAGCCCCTCTATGTTATTCTAGCTCGTTGTTTTGGACACTTTCCGGGAGAATCCTCACACGAGTACCCGGACAGTAGCACAACAGGCCAACATCAGCCAGTCACCTGTCGTAAGGATATTGCATTCCAGTTTGTTTTTTTTTCACCTGCAACTACATCAATAACTCCACGGACGGGATTTCGAAACTCATGTTGATTTCTGAGCGTGGATACTGACGCAGGTGGCAAATGATCCAGCGTTTGTATATCATATTTTATTTTTGGACGAGGCACGATTTCATAATAATGGCTCTGAGAAGCGTCATAATATGCACAACTGGAATGTCGAAAATCCTGACTGGGTAAGGCAGGCAGCATTTCAGGCACGATGGGGAGCAAATGTCTGGTGCGGTATACTGGGTGATCACCTAACTGGACCATATTTCTTTGAGAATCATTTGACAGGAGACCAGTACCTACAGTTTCTTCAAGACCAACTACCATTGCTGCTAGAGGATGCGCCCCTGGGCGGGCGTGTAACCATGTGGTATCAACATTACGGAGCTCCCCCTCACATGTCACCAGATGTTCGCAACATCCTGAATGTTACACATCCCGGTCGATGGATTGGAAGGGGAGGACCTGTCGCCTGGCCTGCTGGACTTCTTCTATGGGGCTATTTGAAGGATGTAGTGTACGCTCAGCAGCCGGAAAATCCCGAAAGCCTTCGAAACATTATAACGGAAGCCTGTGAATCAGTAACGCCTACAATGCTACAAAGAGCCTGAATGGCAGTTCAAGGGTGTGCTGAAACGTGCATCACTGCAGAAGGCCATCTATTCGAACACTTACTGCGCTAACAGGCTGTTGCTCAGTCAAGCGGATTCAAACCCCCAACCATTTTATCCTCGTCCAGCCCTACTTATAAAACATCCACATAAGCAGCCCTAATGGCCTAGAAAAGTGCCAAAATAAATAAATAAATAAATAAATAAATAAATAAATAAATAAATAAATAAATAAATAAATGAAGATCCGCTGCTGTGGTGTAGTGATTAGTGTGATTAGCTGCCACCCCCGGAGGCCCGGGTTCGATTCCCGGCTCTGCCACGAAATTTGAAAAGTGGTACGAGGGCTGGAACGGGGTCAACTCAGCATCGGGAGGTCAAATGAGTAGAGGTGGGTTCGATTCCCACCTCAGCCATCCTCGAAGTGGTTTTCCATGGTTTCCCACTTCTCCTCCAGGTAAATGCCGGGATGGTACCTAACTTAAGGCCACGGCCGCTTCCTTCCCTCTTCCTTGTCTATCTCTTCCAATCATCCCATCCCCCAACAAGGCCCCTGTTCAGCATAGCAGGTGAGGCCGCCTGGGCGAGGTACTGGTCATCCCCCCCGTTGTATCCACCGACCCAATGTCTGACGCTCCAGGACACTGCCCTTGAGGCGGTAGAGGTGGGATCCCTCGCTGAGTCCGAGGGAAAAGCCAACCCTAGAGGGTGAGCAGATTAAAAAGAAGAAAGAAAGAAAGAAAGAAAGAAAGAAAGAAAGAAAGAAAGAAAGAAAGAAAGAAAGAAAGAACAATTAAATAACCCACGACGTGAGGACATTCGGATACATTGGCTCTGTGGATGATTCTCGTAGTACAAAATGCGGATAAAATTTACAGGTTCAAGTGGGATTCGATCCCACCTACCAAGCGCAGCTGTATTAACAGCACCGCACTTAACCTAACACATCACAGCGACTCCAGCGAGTAAGTTTTTAGAAAGCTACTAACCGGGCGAGTTGGCCGAGCGTGTAGAGGCGTGCGGCTGTGAGCTTGCATCCGGGAGATAGTAGGTTCGAATCCCACTATCGGCAGCCCTGAAAATGGTTTTCCGTGGTTTCCCATTTTCACACCAGGCAAATGCTGGGGCTGTACCTTAATTAAGGCCACGGCCGCTTCCTTCCAACTCCTAGGCCTTTCCTATCCCATCCCATCGTCGCCATAAGACCTATCTGTGTCGGTGCGACGTAAAGCCCCTAGCAAAAAAAAAAAGAAAGCTAGTAGATGGACTACTACTTCCGCTTCACAAATGCACACACGTTTTCTATCAGTATGCCATGGCTTTTAGGATTCGTTTCATACCCTACTGAAAGCTCATAATTGGCACGTACTTTTTACATAACCGTATGATAGTTTGGTGCATAAATGCCTGTCGCATACGGTACATGTTTTCGCAAAGGTAATGGTGCAGTGAGTGATTACAGGCGATTGTTGCTTGGTAAACGGCAAAGGAGAATAGACCATAACGACACCAATGGGGTGCCTAACAGTATAAAACGTCAGGCGCGGCTAACTCATTCGGTATGTAATAGATTTTAAATAAAATGTGGTCTTAAAAGAATACACCTCGAAGGAATTTTGACTGGAGAGGAGGGGGTTGTGACGCCCGTTGACAAAAATATTCATTTCTCTGGACGAATTAGAGGAGAGAATCAGAGTTGTCCTCGGAAATGTACCTCATATTTTCCAGCAGAAGTCAATTGATGACATTTCTGTAAGTTTACGTTGTTTGGCCGATAACACAGGAGCATATTTCGAATTTTAGTGTGGTACACACATTCTCATAATCCTGAGAATCGACCACATCTTGTTCCGTGTGAAAGTAACAAAAAACGTATGGGCATTTAAAACTAGGGAGCTACATCGCACCCACCCTGCAGATATTTTCTAACTGTAATTAGGCTAGCTATTTTTAATGTGTGTTGACAAAGCAGTTTTGCTGAAAACAATGAATGGCAAGATATTGTAAATCTGTGTGGTTATTGAAAACCGAACCTCAAACATCCTCGCGGTCATAGTTAGAAACTAGAGAATTTATATCTAGGTTAATATGCAGCTCTGCCAGATCATACCTAAGTATTGTTCCAAAAACTAATTACGCTATACCAGGGGCTCCAAAGCTGTGTTAGAAGCCGTTTAAAAACAATTGATCGCATCTGGTACGGTCGCTTCTGGCATGTATAACTACTACATCAGTGACAGATGATAAGATTTAAAAAAAGGGATTCAACTGTCAGTTTCACTGCGGAAATGACTGACTTGTTTCTGATAACATTCTTTGAGAGTACAGGCGTTGCATCACATCGTAACCTGTTTTAAAGGTTGTACCTCTTTGTGACGACTCGACATTACGAAATATTTCAGTAATAATTCTTGTGTGATAAGGCATTTTTCTTACTATTGTCCGTTAAATATAGATGAATCTTTACTGTTCCCAGAACACAAGAGGATACTTCTCGCTTCAAACCTGCGGGACTTATATTCTAGGAAGTATCGTACTTTATTTTATTTAGTGTAGGGCTTTTGGTAGGGGCTGCCTGGCCGAGGCGGTAAAGGCGTGCTCGGTTCGCCCGGAAGGATGTGAGTTCGAATCCCAGAATTCGAATTTAAGAAACGAGATTTCCACTTCTGGAGGTGCAGATGGCCCTGAGGTTTACTCAGCCTACACCAAAAATGAGTACCAGGTTAATTACTGGGGGTAAGGCGGCCGGACGTAGAGCTAACCACTCTACCCCATCAAGTGCCGAGGTTACAGATAGTGAAAGCCTTTACCTTCCACCCCTTTGGTTTGCTAGGGGTTTTGGCAGGGAGTGTCTGAGGACATGGTATTCACCCGGAATGCACCTGAAGAAACAGCTATTAATAGTTCACTTATGTTCCTAAATAGACTTCTTCTTCTCCTCCAGCCTCTTCTCACTAATCTGGGATCGTCTTTAATGTGGATTAAACCCTGTTTTATGGCCGGATGCTCTTCCTGACACAACACCATGAGGAAGGATGTATTTACTATTGCACAGTGTGGTGCGCTGTATATAAATAGACGAACAAAATCACCCAACAGCGAGTTACAGAAATGTCGCTTGGGAAGGTAATGCGAACGACAGGAAGCATGAGCAACAAACGGCAAATAAGTGAATCTGAATGAGAAAGGGATGGAACCTATTCTGGACGTGGTGCTGGTAAAAACCAGATTAGCTCTATAGAAGAACTGAAGAAATAGGTGGTATAAGTGATCACAAAGCGGTGTTGTCGTAGTTTAATTAATGTGATAGAAAGGAAGGTCGTAAAAGTAGGACAATTAGGCAGTGCCATGCGGCTGATAAGACAGGCATGAGGGAGTTTAAAAATAATTATTATTATCGGTGGTAAACGGTAAGTAAAAATGTAAATAGACTGTGGAATGGGTTTAAAGAAATCGTTGAGGAATGCGAAAACAGGTAAAGATGTAAAGATGGTAAGGAACGGTAGAGACCTACTATATTATCACAGGGAAGTAAAGAGAGTGTCCGCCTCTGTGGTGTAGTGGTTAGTGTGATTAGCTGCCACCTCCGGAGGCCCGGGTTTGATTCCCGGCTCTGCCATGAAATATTTGAAAAGTGGTACGAGGGCTGGAACGGGGTCCACTCAGCCTCGGGAGGTCAACTGAGTAGAGGTGGGTTCGATTCCCACCTCAGCCATCCTCGAAGTGGTTTTCCGTGGTTTCCCACTTCTCCTCCAGGCAAATGCCGGGATGGTACCTAACTTGAGGCCACGGCCGCTTCCTTCCCTCTTCCTTGTCTGTCCCTTCCCATCTTCCAATCCCCACACAAGGTCCCTGTTCAGCACAGCAGGTGAGGCCGCCTGGGCGAGGTACTGGTCATCCTCCCCAGTTGTATCCCCCGACCCAATGCCTCACGCTCCAGGACACTGCCCTTGTGGCAGTAGAGTTGGGATCCCTCGCTGAGTCCGAGGGAAAAACCAACCCTGGACGGTAAACAGATTAAGAAAGAAAGAAAGAAAGAAAGAAAGTAAAGAGAGTAAGAAAGAGGTGCTGGTTGAAAAGAAATAGAGTTAGAAATGGTTGTGGAAGTAAAGAGAAATTAAAGGATCTTATTAGGAAATTGAATCCAGCGAAGAAGTCTGCTAAGGATAATATGATAGCAAGTATAATTCTTTTTTTGCTAGTTGCTTTACGTCGCACCGACACAGATAGGTCTTATGGCGACGATGGGACAGGGAAGGGCTAGGAGTGGGAAGGAAGCGGCCGTGGCCTTAATTAAGGTACAGCCCCAGCATTTGCCTGGTGTGAAAATGGGAAACCATGGAAAACCATTTTCAGGGCTGCCGACAGTGGGGTTCGAACCTACTATCTCCCGAATACTGGATACTGACCGCACTTAAGCGACTGCAGCTATCGAGCTCGGTGGGTATAATTCAAGTGAGAAATGGAAGGGAATATATAGGTACTTTAAGGCAGAAACAGGTTCCAAGAAGGACATTCCAGGGATCATTAATGAACAAGGAGAGTGTGCATTTGAGTATCTACAGAAGTATTTAGTCAGCAGTATGCAAACATTGTTGTTTACAATAATTATGCCCAGATAAAGGAGGTGACAAATACTAACGAAGTACTGAAATGTAAGTAAGATAACAAAGACATTTACAACAAGATACAAAACTTGAAAACTACAAAAGCAGCTGGAATTGGTACGATTTCTGGGGATATGCTAAAGACAGTGGGTTGGGTTGTAGAACCATATCTGAAGTACGGGTACTTATATGATTGCTGCTTGCATAAATGAGCTATACCAAATGAATGGAGTAGCAATTGTACCCTTTGTGTACAACATGTGTTTAACATGTGCTGCATGTAAGCTTTGGGAAAGCATTATTCATGATTATATTAGACGCGTTTGCGAAATGAATAACTGGTTCGAGAGAACGCAGTTCGGGTTTAGGAAAGGTTATTCCACTGCAGCTCAACTTGTAGGATTCCAGCAAGATATAGCCGATATCGTTGATTCAGGAGGTAAATGGACTGTTTCGCGATTGACCTACCTAACGCTTTTGATGAGGTATATCAAGGGAGACTACTGGCAAAAATTAGTGCATTGGACTAGACATAAAAGTGAATGAATGGGTGATATATTTCGAGTAAACGGAGCTCAGAGAATTAGAGCAGGTGAGGAATTGTCTGATCATGTAATCATTAAGAGGGGAATTTCTGAAGGCAGTATTATTACAACTTTATGTTTTCTATACATATACATGATGTGAGTAAAACAAAGCAAGTGGCTGTGTAGTTTGGGTCACCTAGCTATTATCTTGCTTTCGGGATATAGTGGGTTCGAACCCCACTGTCGACAGCCCTGATCACGTAATGAAAAAAGGTTATAATCCAGATTTACTGTACCTCCCAAGAAGTATCAGATATTACCTCTCAAAAGACGGGTGAATCATAGTCGTATTTATATAATGCGCTAGGATTGGTTGGAAACGAAACGAGTTTTGAACGTCTCGCGAGTTACGTGACTGTGCAGGGTGCTGCACATAGAACCGGAGGCGCCTTTCCCGACGTTTTTCAATTGCAGCGATGCCCATTTGCCGCCGAACTGTATCATTACTGATGTGATGGATTAAGGAGATGCCTATGGACCAGTGGAGCATTCGTCTCCTTGTCGTGAAACTGGCATTCTGTGTTTTTATTGTGCGAGTCGGTATTCTATACATACCTTCAACTTCAAGCGAAGAGTCATTCTTTTGTCAGAAAGTGTGCCAGTGACTTCCCTCCACCGTACCCAGGTCTTGTTTATCCTTGCTTGCACTTTCTTGCTCATGCCGCTTTCGCTCTGCAGATGAAACCCAAGGTATCTGAAGCTATTTTGTCTATGCTAAGCTCTCTCCTGACTTGGATGGTGGTATCACTTGAATTACTTTCCAGGTTTTCCTAATGTTAGGTGGAGACCTAGTAGGGAGAGGTGGTAGTTCCATTCTACACCTTGAGATTGCAATTGTGATTGGGTGGTGTCAGCGAGGGTAGTACCGAACTGGTCCGACAGTCAAAACATTCCAGATATTTTTCTTCCATAGCGAGAGGAAGTCATTCTCGAATGGGTTAGTAACCTAACCACCTGCCCCTCAATAACTACCATAATTCGCTAGACTCAGTGTCAGTTCTCAGACAGTCTCAGTGCAGCGCAGTACCAGCACCAGTGTGCAATGTTTTCCATATAAGGGCACGTGTAGGTGAATTATTTTCAAAAAATTGAATTTCTGATTTTCGTGTATTATTATTAAGAATATTTATTTTACCATCTCAGTAACCACTGAAATTCGGCACACGGTTTTAGTGTGCTATTGTCTGAAAAGTAGACTACAATCATGAACGTAGCTCTTTATTTATGAAAAGTAGGCCATAAAATATTCAACAAAATTTATGAAAATGTTCGTAACAATTTTGGAACTTTTCCCACAAAAGAACCATTTTACCACATATCATGATTGTAGTCTACTTTGTAACTACATGCTGTGGGTAGCATTTGTAAAAATATCATTCAACAAGTAGTTTTCGAGTTTACCCTTCCGACAGCTTGGAGTGATTTCGCAGTCTTAAAAAACATCATAAGAAATAAATTCTCATAAAAATGAACAATGAACTTTAACCAACAATTAATGATATAGCAACAATAATCAATGTTCATTCATTGCACATAAGAATATTTGACCACCTAGAACAAGTGTACCTGGTCAAATTATGATGGCAAGTATAGTGATTTTGCATTATTTTACTATGGTTTTTACAGACCCGTGATTTAAATATTCAAAAGGTGACCAGATACAGTAGGGTCAAAAGTGCCTAAACCTAACCTAATCTAACCTAAAGGCCACTACATTAATGCGTTATTTGACGAGGCCGAAATGCCGCTACATATTTTTACTATATTGCCCTGTGTGATTTCCTTGGGACAGTTGGTATAATATATGAGAGAACGATAAGACTTTTTAGATACAAGGAAGAAGTTATAAGTTATTAGACAAGACCGAAAGGCCGCTACATATATTTACTATATTGTCCTGTGTCATTTTATTGGGGCAGCTGTTTATAATATATGAGCGGACGATACGGCTTCTTCGAACCTTGGTTTTGATACTTTAGCGTAGGACCAGTTCGACCCCACCCCCTGTGCTAACCGTCGGATTTGTTCGACCCCACTAATTGGTTGATCTCCAAATTCCTATAACCAGTGGACCAATTCGACAATACCCGTCTGCGAATACAGCATCGTCGGCGTACAGGAGGGTATAGTACTTGCGATTTCCTAGTTAACGATCTGCACGCTTTTGAAGCCCAGCTGGAGGGCTGCATTTACATTCCTTGTCAGCGGAGGGCCAGGATTTCCCCAAATCCAGACAGAAATATGACAGCTTTTAACAATATAACCGCTGAAACCGAGCAGCGATAATGGACAGAACTTCGTGTAGTGTACCACTGACAAGCGAGCCAGCTCCAGGACCGGCACGCTTTTGGAGTACTACACGTGGGCTGCCACTGACAAAGCAAGCATGCAATTGGTCAAAAGCCCTCTGCTATTGGTCACAGCAAAGATGACTGTAGACGGTGGTTACTGTCAGGGAGTGGTACTGCTTAGCGTTTGAGTCGCTGATGGTTAAGGAGGAAATAGAGAAAACTAAACAAGAAAATATCCGTTGCTAGTCCCTAGTGATGGTATCCATGACGATGAAAAAGAGCTGCGGCAACACTCCTACCACAAGACTCTACCTGTCAGAGAAAGCGTCAAAATGTTAAATAAATATAAATAGTTTAATTGACTCACCTGTAATGACGAACGGGTTGAAACAAGGTTGAGATTCAGTAGAAGATAGAAGATCGGAGCAGGAATAGTTCTTCTCTATTGTTATATTATCTGCACTAGGACCAAGCCAAGTGAACTGGAAACACCAGCGATCATTCTCGACAGCTAAGGTCCAGGAATGAAAACCTTGAAACAAACCAAAATTATTTCCTCAGTCAAAAAAGTACTAGAGAATGCAAGGACTGTTTCATAAGTATATAAGTATAAAACAGCAGCAATATGTGTTTGAAGGCCACTGGAATGTGCTTATAAAGGCTAGTGCCAAATTTGTTCCGGGTACAAGAAGTATTGATCAGGGTCAATCCAAGGTGGTGGTGGTGGTGGTGGTGGTGGTGGTGGTGGTGGTGGTGGTGGTGGTGGTGGTGGTAGTAATTACTGCCTTAAGAGGAAGTACAACTGAGTAACCATCCTCTATTGTTGTTATTTGAGTCATCAGTCCATAGACTGGTTTGATGCAGCTCTCCATCCCACCCTATCCTGTGCTAACCTTTTCATTTCTACGTAACTATTGCATTCTACATCTGCTCTAATCTGTTTGTCATATTCATACCTTGGTATACCCCTACCGTTCTTACCACCTACACTTCCTTCAAATACCAACAAGTCCTGGGTTCTTAAGATGTGTCCTATCATTCTATCTCTTCTTCTCGTCAAATTTAGCCAAATCGATCTCCTCTCACCAATTCGATTCAGTATCTCTTCATTCGTGATTCGATCTATCCATCTCATCTTCTGCAATCTTCTGTAACACCACATTTCAAGAGCTTCTATTCTCTTTCTTTCTGAGCTAGTTATCGTCCATGTTTCACTTCCATACAATGCCACGCTCCACACGAAATTCTTCAAAAACATCTTTCTAATTCCTATATCAATGTTTGAAGTGAGCAAATTTCTTTTCTTGATGCTTGTGCTAGTCTTCATTTTATGTCCTCCTTACTTCTGCCATCGTTAGTTATTTTACTACCCAAGTAA
The DNA here is from genome assembly GCF_040414725.1 of Anabrus simplex. NCBI lineage: Eukaryota > Metazoa > Arthropoda > Insecta > Orthoptera > Tettigoniidae > Anabrus > Anabrus simplex. The sequence continues at coordinate 482,822,574 of NC_090267.1, forward strand.
CAATATTCATCTACTTCCTAAGACTTCATTTCCTAATCCAATATTTCCTACATCGACTGCCTTCTTTCGACTGCACTCCATTACTTTTGTTTTGGACTTATTTATTTTCATCTTGTACTCCTTACCCAAGACTAAATCCATACCATTGAGCAACTTCTCGAGATCTTCTGCAGTCTCAGATAAAATAACAATATCATCGGCAAATCTCAAGGTTTTGATTTCCTCTCCTTTGACTGTGATTCCCTTTCCAATTTCTCTTTGATTTCCTTTACTGCCAGTTCTATGTAAACATTGAAAAGGAGAGGGGACAAACTGAAGCCTTGCCTCACTCTTTCTGGATTGCTACTTCTTTTTCAAAGCCCTCGATTCTTATCACTGCAGATTGATTTTTATACAGATTGTAGATAATTCTTCGTTCTCGGTATCTGATCCCTATCATATTCAGAATCATAAATAGCTTGGTCCAGTCAACATTATCGAATGCCTTTTCTAGATCTACGAATGCCATGTACGTGGGCTTGTCCTTCTTGATTCGATCCTCTAAGATCAGACGTAAAGTCAGGATTGCTTCACGTGTTCCTACATTTCTTCTGAAGCCAAATTGATCTCCTCCCAACTCAGCTTCAACTTGTTTTTCCATTCTTCTGTAAATAATACGTGTTAAAATTTGCAGGCATGAGATACTGAACTAATGGTGCGGTAGTTTTCACACCTGTCAGCACCGGCTTTCTTGGGAATAGGTATAACAACATTCTGCCGAAAATCGGATGGGACTTCTCCTGTCTCATATATCTTGCACACTAAATGAAATAAGCTTGCCATGCTGGTTTCTCCTAAGGCAGTCATCCTCTATTAATGAACACTAATCAGAAGGAAAATTGGAAGGAGCCCGACACTTCGAAAAATGAAGATATCGACCAAGGAAAGGCAAAGGCCAAGAAAGGCGTGAAAATGGGAAGACTTCCTAGCTCTCGGAATCTAAATAGCATCGGGGTCGGAATAGACCAAGATTTGGCGAAGGGAGGTCGGATAGCATAGATGAAAGTGAACAGCATGGCACAAGTAAGTGGGAGCATTGCCAGGACTCAGCCAAGGGCTCCGTGATCGCAACCAACGCCACTGGGTTAAGAGCCACTGGAGCTGTGTTATTCTATCACGCCCAACCACAGGGGAGTTCAATCCAGGGTATGTCAATAGAAGTCATTGTTTTATTATGGACAGAATAAATAAAGGCCTCACGAATCTTCTAGGACAGTTGCAAAATTCCCAATATTATCTACATAGAAACACTCGGATGGTTAGATATCCTGCACAGTCTAACGCCTACCATCTCTTAAGCATTTTTCGATAATGGCCACTGAAATGACCCGTTTAAGCAGACTCGGGACGTCTATTCTGCTACAATTCAGAAGTTACGAAGCGTCTGCATTTGAAGGTCTTCGCAATTTAAGGTGGCAAAGTTCTATCACACAACGCTTCTTTTCACTCCGCATGACACTGAAGTGAATTTCTACCAAGGAGAGCTGCAGTTTTCGCGTGCTTCACTGTACTTACAGTACATCCATCTTGGAGAACTGCCGGCAACATGCTAAATAAATACCGAAACACACAGCTCCGAGGCGGGACGATGGTCTCTGCATCCGTAATACTGGGATAGGAAAGGGCTAGGAGTGGGAAGGAAGCGGCCATGGCCTTAATTAAGGTATTGCGTTGAGTGAAAATGGAAAATCACGGAAAACCATCTACATAGCTGTCAGTATTAGGGTTCGAACCCGATATCCCCCGCATGCAAGCTGAGAGCTAAGTGATTCAGACCGTACAGCCAATCGGCACCTCGGTAGTCAAGTGCTCTGTCAATGATAGCTAAAATCTCGGATGAAGAGGCAGAAAGGAAAGAAGAAGCAATTAAGAGGGGAGGGGTGTCCTACAGGGCGGTATTAATAGACCATTATAAATGATATAGGTAAAAAACTGGAATCTATATATATAAAAATAACATGTCCTAACTGGCTGATTCATCATCGCAGAGCCGAAACTTAAAGGAATGAAATTTTGGGGGTAAATTTATATTAGAGTGTGGGTGCTCACTAAGGGAGGATTTTTGGATATTCCGTCGCTAAGAGGCTGAAAAGGAGGTGAATTGTTTAAATGAGTATATCTATATCATAAAAACTTAAAAGTTTACAGACGTAAAAATTGGTATTTGAAATCTGCTTTAAAATAAAAAAATATTTACCTTTGTTTTCGGAAAACCCATCAACGGGGTGTAAAATGTTGAAAAAGTGGTTAAATACCTTTTATGAGGATACTTATATCTCAAAAACTGAAGATGTTATAGACATGCAAATTGGTATTCGGAATATCCTTTAAAAATAAAGAAGCATGTATTTTTTTGTTTTCGAAAAATCCAATTAATGGGCTGAACAGGAGTGACAAGTGGGGTGAATTTTTAAAAGACAAATCTACAGTATATTTCAGAAACGTAACATGTTGTAGACGTGAAAACTGGTATTTGGAATCTTCCGTAAAAGTAAAGAAACATAGATAATTTGTTTCCGGAAAATCCACTTAAAGGGAGGTGAAAAAGGGGATGATTGTTTAAAATGAGCATATCTCAAAAACGTAACATATTACAGACGTGGAAATTGGCAATTGTAATCTTTAAAATGTCAAGAATAATTTTTTTTTTCAGAAAAACCGCTTAAGGGGTGGGGGAGTAAAAACGACTGAAAGGGGGTTGAATTATTTTATTAAGATATTGATATCTCAAAAACTGAAGATGTCACAGACATGAAAATGGTATTTGGAATCGCCTTTAAAAATAAAGACGTATTTTTGTTTTCAGAAAATCCACTTAAGGAGGGTGAAAGAATTGAGAAATTAGTTGAATTCTTTGTAAAAAAAAAAAAAAAAAATTCTGAAGATGTTACAGACGTGAAAATTGGTATTTTGAATTTCCTTTAAAAATAAAGAAACCGTCTTCTTTTATTTTCGAAAAATCCACTTATGGGGTGGTGTGAAAGTATTGAAAAATGAGGTGAATTATTTGTATGAGGATACTTATATCTAAAAAACTAAAGATGTTACAGACGTGAAAATTGGTATTTGGAATCTTCCTTAAGAATAAAGGGACACATATTTTTTTGTTTTTCGGAAAATCGACTTGACAGGGGTGAAAAGAAGTAAAAAAACGAGTTGAATTCTGTTTATGAGGATACTTATATCTCAAGAACTGAATATGTTACAGACGTAAAAGTTGGTATTTTGAATCTCCTTTAAGTAAGAAACACGTACTTCTTGTTTTTGGAAAGTTCACTTGAGGGGGAAGAGGGTTGAAAAGAAGTGAATAAAAAGTTAAATTATTTTTCACTTGGTATTTGGAAAGACTTTTATAAATACAGGGACAAGTATTTTTAGTTTTCGGAAAAGGCACTTAACGGGGGTGAAGAGAAATTTAAAGAGTTGAATAATGTTTGATGGGGATACTTATATCTCAAAAACTGAAGATGTTGCAGACGTGGAAATATGTATTTGGAATCCCCTTTAAAAATGATGAAAATTGTTTGGGATTTTTTTTCGACATGAGTGAAAACTGTTTCTCACATGTACAGTTCTATGTCGCATGGTCATCTGGGTCCGAAAAGGCAATATCACAAACGTGATTTACAAAGAGTCTTTATTAGGATATTGATATCTCAAAAACTGAAGATGTCACAGACATGAAAATGGTATTTGGAATCGCCTCAAATTTTAGGTGACTTTTTATACTTTAGGAATTTTCAGATAATGTCTTACAAGGGGGCATTCCCTACTCGTCACCACCGATTTCGCTCAAATTTATAGAACATGCAGGGCTTGGCTAGAAATGAAAGTACCCGAAGTGGGAATTCCAGATAGCCAAGCGTATAGAAAATAAAAATAATAATAATGTTGACGCGGCTCTCGCACCGTATAAGCCACTTACGTTAATGTGCACGCCGCGCAATAGGTGACGTAGCGGTAAGGGCTTGGACTAGTAATTCGATGGTCGTGGATTCGACTCCCCGTGTGGAGAATATTTTTTCAATTTTTATATTATTCATTTATTTGTATTTATTTTATTTATTTGTATGCAAAAGGCATATATGTCGTCATTTTTTTTCTGAGAAGACAATTGCAGAAAATTTGGAGTTGCGAACTTTCCTGACGTGTTCAAACAGAAATTCTTTTTTCTCCTTTATTGGCTATCTCCCTTCCTTGGGGAATGTGCCATAAACGTGAGTAATCGTTTTGCTGTAAGATTCGTTTTCACCTGACAAGTGAAGGTTGCTCCTGGCGGCTGTACACAAACAATAGATTCTTGGCGTAGGTAGAAAACATTTGACAGTTAAATCCTAATTTTTTTACCTTTCTATGCCTTTTGCGTATAAATAATAATCATCATCTGTTTACCCTCCAGGTTCGGTTTTTCCCTCGGACTTAACGAAGGATCCCACCTCTACCGCCAAGGGCAGTGTCCTGGAGCTTCAGACTCTTGGTCGGGGGATACAACTGGGGAGTATGACCAGTACCTCGCCCAGGCGGCCTCACCTGCTATGCTGAACAGGGGCCTTGTGGAGGGATGGGAAGATTGGAAGGGATAGGCAAGGAAGAGGGAAGGAAGCGGCCGTGGCCTTAAGTTAGGTACCATCCCGGCATTTGCCTGGAGGAGAAGTGGGAAACCACGGAAAACCACTTCCAGGATGGCTGACGTGGGAATCGAACCCACCTCTACTCAGTTGACCTCCCGAGGCTGAGTGGACCCCATTCCAGCCCTCGTACCACTTTTCAAATTTCGTGGCAGAGCCGGGAATCGACCCCGGGCTAATCACGCTAACCACTACATCACAGAGGCGGACGCGTATAAATAAATAAAATGAATCATTCGCCTCTTTGCTTAATTGAAAAATGGATAATATAAAAGTTGACATAAAACCAGTCTCCACACACGGAGTTGAACCCACGTCCATTGAATTATCAGTCCGAGCTCTTACCGCTACGCCAACAACTGCTCGGCGTGCGCACTAAAGTGGTGAATACAGTGCGAGAGCCGCGTCAACATTTTTATTTTTATTTTCTATACGCTTGGCCATATGGAGTTTGAACAATGAAGGTATCGGCGAAAGAAAGACGAGGGCCACGAAGGGCGTGAAAATGAAAGTCTCCCTAGGCCTTGAATGCTCTAATACCGTCGAGGTCGGAAAAGAACAAGAATTGACCAAGGGAGGTCGATAGGACATTAAAATGAGGAGCCTGGCAAAAGTAAGGGGAAACAATGCCAGGAATAAGCTATGGGCCCCGGGTCACCAGCTTAAGAGCCTCTGGGACCCGTTTTAGTTGCCTCCCACAATATGCAGGGCATACCGTGGGTGTTATTCTACCGTCCCCACCCACAGGGGAAGCACTAATGCAAGTCTCAGGCAGGCTTTTTTCTTTTTTTCTTTTTTGCAATTGGCTTTACGTAACACTGACACAGATAGCTATTATGGCGACGATGGTATAGGAAAGGCCTAGGAATGGGAAGGAAGTGGTCGTGGCCTTAATTAAGGTACAGTCCCAGTATTTTGCCTGGTGTGAAAATGGGAAACCACGAAAACCATCTTCAGAGTTGCCGACAGTGGGGTTCGAACCCACTATCTCCCAGATGCAGGCAGGTCTCTGATAGTGATGATTTTAAAGGGTCATGTAAAATAATCTTAACAGGAGCGCAACGTTAGGGCCTACAGGCGGGGGCCCTGCAGACTCCTCAGAAACGAATATATGTTGCTTAATGTCACTCTGCCCGAAAATGGCCATGGCGGTTTTGTAAAATCAGTCGAAATAATTCGCTTTTACAATGTGTACACAGAGGAATTGCCATTTGGTTGCATCTAGCAGCACTTGTAATTGTGTTGAGTGTAAAGGTGCGTCCACACCAAGATGTGTCCATTAACTTTGTTAATAAACACTGTTCATGAATATTTTTGTATGTTAATAAACAAAACAGCGTGTTCATTAACTTTTCGAGCATGTTGATAAACAAAATTTCTTTAACTTTTGTGAATGAAACTTTTCATTAACATTTCGTGTTTTCGTTAATATTTCAGTTCGCACATGCGCAAGGAAGCAATTAGAGCACGCAAATTCGTATCGCGGAATACGATGATTTCTTATTCCTTCTAAAAATTGACTATCAAATCGCAAGCGAAAGTTCTAATATACCCCCCCCCCATGGCACTACAGCCCTTGAAGGGCCTTGGCCTACCAAGTGATCGCTGCTCAGCCCGAAGGCCTGCAGATTACGAGGTGTCGTGTGGTCAGCACGACGAATCCTCTCGGTCGTTATTCTTGGTTTTCTAGACCGAGGCCGTTATCTCACCATCAGATAGCTCCTCAATTCTAATCACGTAAGCTGAATGGACCTCGAACCAGCCCTCAGGTCCACGTAAAATTCCCTGACCCTGCCGGGAATCGAACTCGGGGCCTCCGGGTAAGAGGCAGACACGCTACTCCTACACAACGGGGCCGGCAGTCCTCATATACAACACCTTTAATTCTGTATGATATTCTTTTAGCTGTGTTCTAATGTAGTTTCATTTCCAGCTTCGCTCCCCACCTCCCATAACCGCTTGTCTATATAAATAAAGTTGTAGGGGGTACGCTGTCTGTAATTTCTTATGTTTTGCCAATTTTTCAGATATTTATCCGTTTTAGGTCAACTCAAGACCGAATCGGTGGTTTTACTTTTCGTGTCTGTTTGTCTGTTTGTCTGTTCCACCATCACGTCGAAACGGCTGGATAGATCTCAACCAAACTTCATATTTAGAGTATACTCATCCCGGGGAAGGTTCAGATATGCATATCATTTTAAAATCTTTGAACAGACGGGGGTTTATAGGAAAACCAGAACGGTTTTCCTCCATTTTCTCTTATACTATTGATTTTCTGTAAACTCTGTCGACCTTACGTGAACATCTCTTCATTAGGAACAACTTTCTTTATGTTCATAATTTACCTTACTCTTCAAATGACGGAGAAATGTACTATTTTATGTGGGTACCATGCTTTGCACTGAGTGACCGACAGACCGACAACAAACCTACAGGTTACCATGGCAACGTCTCTGACTGCTTGCCAGCAGGGAAGTAACGTATTGCCATTTTCCTCATCATGCTTTTAAATTCGTGGTTGTTCCTTGGGTAAAAGGCAAGAGAGGCGTCAATCGGCCTATCTACGGGATATTGGCGGAATATCGTTGGAGGTTATAACCGCCCTCGAATAGATTAAGTAATAACACCATTAGTCATCATCTTATCTGTTTACCTAAGAATCACTGCGCCTAAATTTCTTCTCTGTTACCGCTTTATTATATCCATAACTCACACCAGCATAATTTATTGAGGGGCATTTGATTTTCCAATGCATTCACTTGCCATTTACATATTTTTCGTTATCCGGCTGTCCTCAATTATAATCCATTTTCTATTAATTTCAACTTCCTTAACTGTATTATTTTCTTCCTTAATTACTCCGTATGTACGCGAGTGCTAGAATCTACTGGATATATTTCCACCAAACTTCATATTTAGAATCCACCTGACCTTGGGTAGATTTTAGGGCAAATATTGTTTCTAAATCCCTGAACTAACTGGGGGTTTATACGAAACCGAAACCGTAATTTTGCACTCTCACAAAATATACACAACCAAACTTAATGGAAATCTGCCTACCTTAATGGAAATTCATTTCTAAACCTTTTTTCTCATGTGCATCATTTCGATACGAGGATTAATAAGGGAGATATCATGAACTGACCGTTTTTCGGTACAAGTCCCATCGGACTTAACTCAAGAGCGGGTGCATGTAAAGCGTATTTCTTACAACTTGAAAACTACTGAAGATGTTCGAACCAAACTTTATATTTAGCATCCACCTGTCCAAAGGTAGGTTTTAATGGTCAATAACATTTCATGTTCGCGGAATGGACTGGTGGTTTATAGGGAACCGAAATGGTGATTTTACTCTTCCACAATATATACAGTACAAGACCAACCTGACTGGAAATCGTCCAAACGTGATGGAATTCCATTTCCAAAACTTACTTTTCATGTGCATTTTTTTCTTCAGGAGGATTAATAAGGGAGATATCATGAATGGTCAGTTTTGCAGATTAAGTCCAGCGGACATAGCTCAAGAGGTGTTGTACGTGGAGGAGATTCGTTATCTATCTATATAAATAAAATCGTAACGATTGCGTGCCTCTACATTGACTATTTTGGCGAAATTTTCGCACAGCTACCCGTTTAAGGGGTAATAATGACGATCTGTATATATTTTTTGGTTTAGTTTTCTGAAAGTCCTAATTTTTACCCTCCTCTACCAAAATCCAGATTGCGGCATAATCTGCCAGACGAAAAAGAAAATTGAAACTTCCATGATATTTAAATTTTTCACTTTTAATCCCCGAAGAATATCGAAATATCGAGGAAATTTTAATGATGGTGCAGACCTTCGGGAAGTCCTATCACATAACGGATTGCACAATCTCCGTTCAATTTGGTCTTATGACTTTTTGTCGAATCTGTATCCCTTTTACGTTTGATTTTTCTCTATTAATCGATGTTAAGTAAATTTGGACTTTTCACATGCATAATTCATACTTTCTATCACTTATAGGATATATAGAATCATCAAACTCTTCACGAAAATTGGCCCACCCAGTAACCATATATGAGCCAAATGCTATGTATATAGCTGTCACATAATAATCCGAAAAGTAATGCAATGTGAGATAATCTTACAAAAATTTACCCTGTTCAACGTTTCTAACTAAATCTGACCCAAGAATAGATGAGATATCATAAGACCAGCCATTTAGGCCACTAAATACTGCGTCTTATGGTACAATCCTTTGTCTATATGACGTACGTTTAGCAGCAGTTAATCTGTAAATGAAGGCCTGCAATATTGTAAACACGTATATACTTTCGTATGTCGATCTATATATATTCACTGATGTCGATTTGTAGCGATCGAGAAAGGGTGTGTCTGCTATTGTAATCAGTTTTCCCCACACCGACTTTGACTGGCAGTAGGAATGGGGTCCTTCTCCAACTCCTGGATAATTGGCATTAGTAAGGAAGGCCTACCATTGTAATCAATAGTTCACTTCTCGATTTGACTTGCAGAAGGCAAGGGAGCATGCAGATTTGTTTAAAACTCCCCTACCCGATTGTATTTGGCTGTAGGCCAGGGTGCCTGCCATTATAAACAAATGTGCTCATCTAAAATGTGACTGGCATTAGGCATATTGGCCTGCTATTTTGATGGAAACTCACCTACTTGGTGTGACTGGCAGTAAGCTGGCTGGCATTAGGAAAAGGGGCCTGATATTGTAATGATGACTGCACAACTCAATTTCGACTGATAGTAGGGTAGTTGCCTGCCATTTTAATAGAAACTGTTCAACTGTTATCTGTCTGGAAGTAGGAAAGGGGGGCTGCCATTGTAACGAAAACTCCCCAAATCGATTGTGACCGCGCAGTAGGCAATGGGGCCTGCAATTATAATGTAAACTTCCCAACTCGATTGTGAATGGCAGTAAGTAAGTGAGCCTGCCGTTAGCATCACAAATACGTAACAAACACTTTACATTGGAAACAACGTATGGGGACCTCCCCATGCTGTTTCTCGGATAACGCTAAGAGGCATGCAATTTTAAAACAATCTTATTTGCTGCATGTACAGTATTTACTTCGATATTCGAATACAATGTAGAATACCGTAGCGAAGCACGGGTACATTTGCTAGTATATCATAAAAATAATACTATCCTAACTACGTAGGTTAAATGGAGATTTTATTTATTTTGTACCTTTGCCAATTTCTTGATATTGTTGTATAAAGCTTCAAAAACCTCAGACACAATAACTGAAATTGCTTGTTTTGAAAATCTAGGCCAGGGCCTCTCAAACGCCCAAAATCTCACGCGTGTAGACAGCGGCGCAGAGTTCCTGTGCACAGTGCATCGGTCCCGCTCGGCTCGGCTCGGACCAACGCTTCGTCTCTTGGCTACTCGGCTAAGCTCGACTCAACTTAGCTCGGATTTGGAGCGCTACGGAGCAAGTGAGGATGAGAGAGACAGGGGGAGCGAGCGAGACAGGCGTGGGGAAAGAGAGAGCAGCGCTATTGCTCCAAATCGAGGAGTGGGGGTCTGCACTCTGATAACCAAGCGAAGTCGTCTTTTGCATCGTGCACAGTGCATGCACCAGGCGCATGCACCCTGAGAGGTCCTGTCTGGACGAATAGGTATATACAGTAAATGAAATGTCACCAGTTGCTACAAATCTTTAAAGTTATAGCCTATCTATAAAAAAAAATAGCCTGTCATTAGTGGAGCCGGCTTTCTATTATCTGTATCATTACTTGCAATTTCAGACCCAATTACTGTCAACAGGAACTGAAAGTCACGTGAGGGCATTCTCAAGAGAATTTTGGAAGCCTGCTGCTTCATGAATTAAAAGTTGTGACATAAGTGTTCTATTCAATCTTAATTCTAGTCGCCTTCCCAGAATTTTTCTTTGCCACACTTCACGTCTGCGCTTTTCTCTAATTGTACCCACTCACTAAAATAATGAAAGCTGCAGCTGTATGTATTTTCTTCTTCCTGACCCTATCCATTGTAACTTTACAAACTGCTATCTTGGTGTGGACACAATCTTGAAGAAGTTTGTTAACAAAATTGTATTAACATGTGGAGTAATGTTTTCATTGACATTGTTTATTAACACAGCACCGCTGTGAACGCTCCTCACAAAAGATCTGCTCCAAATTATTTTAAAATAATTATAACAATTCAAATTGATACCAAATTCCACATTTTAGTTCTAAAATGGTACTTTCTTAGATGAGCAGTGCACTAGAGATCGTACCGTGCACAAAGTTTCTTGAACATTTAACTCGTGTCACACATTTTTCGACAACAATCTATAATTTCAATAAAAAGTTCATGTAGTAACAACCAGTCCACTCATTTACAAACAAGATCTCTCTGCACGAAGTTAACAATAGACTAGGCTTATCAGTTGTGCGGTTTGATATTTTTCAAACGGCATTAGAAAATTTTTTGATTTAATGTTGTTCGTATAATTTTTGGTGTTGCACTCGAATAAATGATTATCATTGAGACTTTGGTATCGGATACTGAGTAGTTACTGAAAAAATAAGCCAATGAACGCGATATAAGTCCAAGATCCACGGCGGTGAGTGACGACATTGGGCGGTTGAGATTTACAATAACTTGTATAACTCAACATTAGTTCTAGCAGGGGTTTCCAATTTGTAAGACCGAGCTCGATAGCTGCAGTCGCTTAAGTATGGCCAGTATCCAGTAATCGGGAGATAGTGGGTTCGAACCCCACTGTCGGCAGCCCTGAAGATGGTTTCCCGTGGTTTCCCATTTTCACACCAGGCAAATGCTGGGGCTGTACATTAATTAAGGCCACGGCCACTTCCTTCCCATTCCTAGGCCTACCGTATCCCATCGTCGCCATAAGACCTATCTGTGTCGGTGCGACGTAAAACAAATAGCAATTTGTAAGGGCTCGAGGGCCATTTTGTAAACCTTACTCATGTTCGCGGGCCGCACTTGAATAGGCCAATTTTCGTAAAATTCTTCAAACGGTACAGAAGCACCAATATGAAATAATATGTATAGTTCAATTGAAAGGAGGGTTTGATCATTATAATTGCTTAAAACATTATTTCAAAATTGCATAAAAGAGTGAAATTTGGAGCCGGGCTGAGTGGCTCAGACGGTTGAGGCGCTGGCCTTCTGACCCCAGCTTGGTAGGTTCGATTATGGCTCAGTCCGGTGGTATTTGAAGGTGCTCACATATGTCAGCCTCGTGTCAGTAGATTTACTGGCTCGTAAAAGAACTCCTGCGGGACAAAATTTCGACACCTCGGCGTCTCCAAAAACCATCAAAAGTAGTCAGTGGGACCCAAAAATAATAACAAAAACATTTAAAATCCAAATTTCAAGCAATATTGTTCTATTGAGAACAAGTGAATACTTGAAAAGAGGAACTGGTGTTAAGTTTTATAAAAATTAATACGTTTTTGAACGAACTATTAAATATTTTTGTCACTTTTCTTCACACATTATTTTTTAGAGTGCTCTCGCGGACCGCAAGAATGGCTTCGCAGGCCACATGCGGCCCGCGGGCCGCCTTTTGGAAACCCCTGCATCTAGCTGCTGTCATTAAATGCACATTACTTATTTCTAGGTTTTGCATTTTATATGAGTGGGTCCGAATTTTTATTTTGGCAGGCGGGTCCGAATGATATACGTTACGCCCCTAAAATTAAACATTATGATGCTTGTTTAAAGGGGCCTAACATCGAGGTCATCGGCCCGAAATTAAACATTAATCGCCGGATGAATTGAAATGGCGTATGGCTTTTAGTGCCGGGAGTGTCCGAGGACAAGTTCGGCTCGCCAGATGCAGGTCTTTTGATTTGACTCACATAGGCGACCTGCGCTTCTTGATGAGGATGAAATGATGATGAAGACGAGACATACACCCAACCCTCGTGCCAGCGAAAATAACCAGTTAAGGTTAAAAATCCCGACTCTGCCGGGAATCGAACCCGGAACCCCTGTGACCAAAGGCCAGCACGCTAACCATTTAGCCATGGAGCCAGACAATCGCCGTATAAAGGAGGAGAAGACGTAACCCTGAAGTAATCAGGATATCGGTTAAAACCCAACAGCTATAATTGACGTGAAACTGAAAGACTTCTAGGTTTCGCACATGGTAATACCGTTTCCGATGAAAGAGAACAAAACTTCACAAAAAACCAGCCGTGTAAGGTGGTGGGGAGCGAGGTTCACCATGTACTAGTCCCTACAATGAGAAGACCGCTCTGTATATTAAATACTATTCCAACCTAGCAGGGATTACAGTTCTTGAAAACATTCCGCAACACTGGACATTCTGTTTCTTAAAATTTGTTCTGAAATAAAGAATCCAACTCACCTATTGCGACGAGAAATGCTGCGAAAATCCAAAATTTCAGTTTAGTCTGGCACATTTTACTACAGTAACTAAATCAGAATAACGAGAAACATTAAAACTTCACCTCGACGTTATCTCTCTCTTTTACTGCGATAACACGTCATCTACGTCACAATTGACAGTTCTATCAGATAAGTATCATGTCACATTTTATCACAACTTCGAGATAGCTATACTGTACTAACCTCACTCACAAAGAAATTGTTCGTTATCCGTAATCTTGTCTTGTTCCATTCCTGAACTATCCCACGGTTCTAGGACATTTCGTACCACCGGACATTTCGTAAAACTTGACCGGCATATTGCCTGCGAAGTGTCAGTTAATGACTTTAAAATATTTAGGAGAAGACATTCCGTACCACTTGAAAGAGTGGGTGTTGTTGTTGTTGTTTTCATGTTTTCATTCCCCGCCAGAAGGGCGGGGCGGGCCTCTCAGAGGGTGACGCCCTCGCTCAGGCCGTGAGAAGTGAAGAGAACTGGGAGGTGTGAGAAATGAGGAAGGTGGGTAATGCGGTATGAAGAAGTTAAGGAGATGAGAATAACGGATGTGTAGGTTATTTAGTGCTTTGTGGACAGATTTACAAATACTTGTATAGGAGAGAAGCCAAGAAGGGAAGGTTTATACAAGGTTGCAAGGGATAAGATGAGCTGCAAGGATGTGATAGTAGGAAGAGAAGTTAACAAGAGAAGTGAGCAGAAGGCTGAGGAGGTGAGAGGTTGGCGATGGTGGCGAAAAGCAACGGGGTGGGAGTGGATAAGATCGGAGATGTGGACTAGGTGGTTGAGGAGAAGGGGCAGGCCGGGGATGGCGACGAGGTGTGGTATGTCGGGGCGAGGTTTGAGGAGGCGAGCGAGATGGTTCAACTCGATGGTGGCGGCCATAGAGGTTTATCCCGTTGTCGATGAGGCGTTGAGCGTCTTCGGAAGTTGGAAGATGGAGTCTGACTAAGAAGGACGGGCCGTCGACATTGTGGATGCGAAACGCTCTTCGCACGGGCAGTCCTGACAGGCGGAGATCCTGGGCGATGACGTCAGCTGGTATACTTGGTTCCACACCGCAAACGACGCAGCTATACAGAATATTACGGTCCGAAGGCGGTGGCGTCGATGGTGGACGTAACATACTTCCAGGAGTATCAGGAGTAATAACTCCCTCGGCAGGTGGCTGATGAGATGTGTTCTGGGGACGTGGTAGATCAGGGGTGTGAGGGATGGGGAGAGAAGACATCACATGGGGGAAAAGATGGGACATCGTTGTGGTGGTAATAGGAGTGCTCGATAGCTGCAGTCGCTTAAGTGCGGCCAGTATCCAGTATTCGGGAGATAGTAGGTTCGAACCCCACTGTCGGCAGCCCTGAAAATGGTTTTCCGTGGTTTCCCATTTTCACACCAGGCAAATGCTGGGGCTGTACCTTAATTAAGGCCACGGCCGCTTCCTTCCCACTCCCAGCCCTTCCCTGCCCCATCGTCGCCATAAGACCTATCTGTGTCGGCGCGACGTAAAGCAACTAGCAAAAAAAAAAAAAAAAAAAAAAAAAAAAGGAGTGCAGAGTGAGGTGTGCGCAGAGGTGGTAGTGGTGGTGGTAGTAGTAATGGTAGTAACGGTGGTGATGTAGCTAGAGGACACGTGTGCTGGTAGTGACGGGGATGGAGGGGTTGTGATGGGCGAAGCGGCTGTAGCAGGTGCGTTGTCCATGAGCTGCGCGAAGACGTTGGAAGGAGTAGATTCCACACGGTGAAGGCGATGTTGGATGAACACACCATTATCGTGAAGGTTGAAGTAGGCATCTGCAGAGTCGATATACAGAGGTACATCCGGTGATGGTGCGGGGCCGTCGTAGAGTCGTGCGGCACTATGAACGCCGAGAATGCGCAGATCGGTCTGGATGGCTTCGTCAAAGATTGCAAGGTCAACATCACGGACTATACAGGTATAATACATGGCGGGAAGGCCGACTTTCAACTTGGTGTCTGGCCGATATGCTTTGTTGGGTCGGTTGGGTGCGATGTTAGAGTTGCTGCGTCACCCGGCCGAATCAAAAATAGTTTGGGATGAGGTCATGGAGAAGACAGTCCACTGTAGAGACAGACGACGAAGGCGTGTTGTCGAGAAGTGAGCTGTGGGAAGAGTGGAGAATACTGCAAAGTAAAAACGATATCCGAATGCATATATCCATTTGTATATCCATTGTCCACTACTGACGCGGAAGCCTCTGCACGGTGTGACCACTACTGAATAACTGATGCTAAGTTTCCGTCGGGCATAACTGAATTGATTCGTCATTCGCGGGGACCTAGATACTTCCACCCTTAAGTAGTTTCCTGTTTCCGCGTGGTCTTCAAGCACGTATCGTCCAGTTCTTCAGAATCTTTTTATTTTCATCATCATCATCATCATCTGTTTACCCTCCAGGGTTGACTTTTCCCTCGGACACAGCGAGGGATCCCACCTCTACCGCCTCAAGGGCAGTGTCCTGGAGCTTCAGACTCTTGGTCGGGGATGAAACTGGGGAGAATGACCAGTACCTCGCCCAGGCGGCCTCACCTGCTATGCTGAACAGGGGCCTTGTGGAGGGATGGGAAGATTGGAAGGGATAGGCAAGGAAGAGGGAAGGAAGCGGCCGTGGCCTTATGTTAGGTACCATCCCGGCATTCGCCTGGAGGAGAAGTGGGAAACCACGGAAAACCACTTCTAGGATGGCTGAGGTGGGAATCGAACCCACCTCTACTCAGTTGACCTCCCGAGGCTGAGTGGACCCCGTTCCAGCCCTCATACCACTTTTCAAATTTCGTGGCAGAGCCGGGAATCGAAGCCGGGCCTCCGGGGGTGGCAGCTAATCACACTAACCACTACACCACAGAGGCGGCTTTTTTTTATTTTACTTAGTTAATATTCACAATGCCCGCCTGGTGGCCATGATCGTTAAGGCGCTGAAGTCTAAACGGTCTGACACCGAGGTTAGCCGGTTCGAGTCCCGTTGGTCGAAAAAATTTTCACCATCAAAATGTTGGTCGGTAGGGTAGGGGAGGTGGTGGTATACAATTTCTAATCACTAGATTGCGTGCCAAAAGCCTGGATTAAATTCCAAACCTCTCCGCAGTGCTCATATGGAGTGAGGGCATATGACGCTGTTGATGGTGATTCGTCCGTCGGATGGGGACGTTAAGCGTTGAGCAGACCCCTTGGTGCTATTCGACAGGAGTAGGCTATGTGCCGGCACCGGGTTTCACCCTCCCCCCTACTATCATATATCACGTTATTCATTTCATCTCATTAACTCCTCTGATTAGGTTAACGTCAGGTAGGGCATCCAGTCATAAAAACCCGCCACGACAGATTCATCTCACCTCATACCCGACCCCGTAGGGAAACGGGACAAGGGTTGGACAAACAACAACATTTACAATAATAGTAATATTATACATCCTTTTGCTCGTCAGGCACATTGCGCCCCAACACGATGTGTGTTTCTATTGTATTGTTTCGTTTCAGAATTTATACTTTTAAAAAATCGACTTTCTTATGATAATATTTACGTAAACATAAGTGATAAGTATAGTTTAAAGGGCAACTATTAACATAATATACAGTTAGAAGTTTTCTTCAGCAGATGTTGTCAATTATTTTTGTTTCTGATTTCTAAAGTGTGTCTGTCAGGCTCATTACGCCCGCTGGCATGGAAAGGAAATTCCAATTTGACATCAAGTAGTACAGATTGTCCTGGTTTAAATATTTGAGGATTACAGGAAAACTGTTGGCAGGTAGATAACGACCTAGGTGGTACGAAATGTCGTGAAAAATCAAGTGGTAAGGAATGTCCGTGGTACGAAAAGTCCGGACACCCTATCCCACTAGGAACTGAGTGCGCTCCTGGTAGCCAGCACTCGAACTGCCGGTGATTATAAGAGGCAACCATCCTGTATTAACATTAATCAAAGGGAAAAATGGAAGGAATTTGACACTTTGAAGAAAGAGGGTGTCGACTAAAGAAAGATGAGGGCCGCGAAGGGCGCGAAAATGAACGTCTCTCTAGGCCCCTATACCTAATACCGTCAGGGTCGGAAAAGAACAAGAGTTGGCCAAGGGAGGTCGGATAGGATAGATGAAAGTCAGGAGTCTGGCACGAGTAAGTGGAAGCAATGTCAGTACTCGCCTAAGCTGGGGTTGGTGGTAATGGTGGTGATTACTGTTTTAAGAGGAAGTACAACTAAGCAACAATCCTCCACCAGAGAGAAAAATTGAAGAAATCCGACACTTCGAAAAATGAAAGTATCGGCTTAAGAAAGACGAGAGCCATGGAGGGCGTGAAAATGAAAGGCTTTCTAGGCCCCGTAAGCCTAATACATTCAGTGTCCGAAAAGAACAAGAGTTGACCAAGGGAGGTCGGATAGGATAGATGAAAGTGAATAGCTCGGCACAAGTGAGTGGAAGCAAAAGCCAGGACTCAGCTAGCGGCCCCGTGGTCACCAAATCACTCTCCCAAGTTAAGAGTTGTTGTTGTTATTGCTTTAAGGGGAGATGCAACTAGGCAACCATACTCTGTTAACTTTAATCAGTGGGGGGGGGGAATAGAAGGAAACCGACACTTTGAACAATGAAGGCGTCGGCCAAAGAAAGACGAGGGCCAAAAAGGGCGTGAAAATGAAAGACTACCTAGGCCTAGATACCTAATGCCGTCGGGGTCGGTAAAAACAAAAGTTGACCAAGGGAGGTCGGATAGGATAGACGAAGCATCTAAGGACCCCACGGTCGCCAACCCACTCTCTTAAGTTAAGAACCCCTGGGGACCTGGGGGCCTGTCACGATACGTCAAGAGATACTATGAGTGTTATTTACCGCCCCCGCCTACAGGGGGATTGATGAATATGTCCGTGCCATACATCTGGAGCTTGTTTCAGGATTATCAACGTGTAAGTTCCTTCAGACACTTCGTCGTTTCATAGCCCTACGAGGCAGGCAAACAAGAATTTTAGTGACAATGGTAGTGACTTTGTAGGGACTGATCATGCATTCAGTGAATTGACTTACGAGTGTTTCAGTAGGACTCAAAGGATTCAATGGAAATTTAATCCACCTATACTGGCTTTACTTCTAAATTGACGTTTTGGCCGATTTTGGCTATGTCTGGTGGTTACGCGTTGAAACCTAGACATCCAACCCACCGCCGTCTCAATCTCTACAGTATATAGAGACTGAGACGGCGGTGATCCAACCAATCCCAAGCTGCCATTCATATCGACTTATATCGGCAGAGTGCGATCTCGAAATCTAGTTGCCGACTCTAATATTTACATTCACCACGCGGTTAACCTATCTCGCTCAGCGCGTGTGGTATACGGTACGGTTCGCGATCTTATGCATTTTTCTTCAGTAATTACTGTTTTTCATATTAGTCTGTATCTCTCTAGTATAGTATAGCATAGTTTACAGTTTAGCATACCGTGAGTTAGTAAAATACAGGTTTAGTAGTTCAGTGTATAAAAATAGCTGTAGTTTTATTTACGTCCGTGTATTGGTTTGTGCACTTAGTTCGTGCGTGTTTAGCATGTCTCAGTTTAGTTCGGGAAAGACAAGTGGCAAGAAAGTGACTCTAAGATCACCTAGAGTGTTCCCTTTGTAGGCCATAGCCTCCTTCCTGTGCCAGCCTTTAGCGGTATTAAATGGCGTATGGCTTTTAGTGCCGGGAGTGTCCGAGGACATGTTCGGCTCGCCAGGTGCAGGTCTTTCAATTTGACACCCGTAGGCGACCAGCGCGTCGTGATGAGGATGAAATCATGATGAAGACGACACATACGCCCAGCCTCCGTGCCAGAGAAATTAACCAATGATGGTTAAAATTCCCGACCCTGCCGGGAATCGAACCCGTGACCCCTGTGACCAAAGTCCAGTACGCTAACCATTTAGCCATGGAGCCGGACTGCCATTAGCGGTGAGTGATATGTTATTGCCTAATTCTCTTTTATTCTTAATAATGTATTCTTTGTCTAGTATCAGATGTTGTTAGGATGTGTAGTTTTTTCTGAATTTGTTTCCAACCCCGATTCATTAGCTTTTACGAGGGCTGTGTACCGCGATGGTATTCCATCAGCTGTTCTCGCGGGTGTAGCGCGCTGGCAACAGAGGTAAGGTGATGCTCATTTGTTTTGCAAAACGTCAATTCAGAAGTAAAGCCGCGAGGAGTATAGTGCTGCGTGGTGGGGAGATTGTGGGAGAGAAAGAAAGAAAAAGAAACTCTTCGTGAAATTCTTGGCCGGGCAAAATTAAACCACGAAGAAATGTTCATCATCTTCTGCGATTGTGTGTCTTTAAGGAATTCTCGCCCTTTGACTTGTCTGCCTAGCGAGTCAGAAGACCCAATCACATTAACGCCTTCCATGTTCTTACAAGAAATCAAGGAAGTGGGAGTGCCTGGCATGGGTAAAATAGATTCTACTAATATTTGTGAAAGAAACTCTTACAGAAATTAACTGAAATGAAATGCCGTATGACTTTTAGTGCCGGGAGTGTCCGAGAACATGTACGGCTCGCCAGGTGCAGGTCTTACGATTTGACACACGTAGGCGACCTGCGCGTCGTGATGAGGATGAAATGATGATGAAGACAACGCATACACTCAGCCCCCGTGCCAGAGAAATTAACCAATGATGGTTAAATTTCCCGACCGTGTCGGGAATCGAACCCGGGACCCCTGTGACCAAAGGCCAGCACGCTAATCATTTAGCCATAGAGCCGGACAGAAATGAAATAAGACAGGCTGTTAGAGAAAGATTTCGGCGAGAATATTTGGGACAGCTCAATCTTAGGAATGCTAACTGGAGGAGCAGGCAGGTGAAGGTGGGGGAAGCCGAAGTCATTGGAATGAAACGGCTTGGCAGGCATCTCAAATCACAAGCTGACTGACAGCTCTGCTTGCACGAGAAACAGCTGTTACGAGCGCTAAGTCAGATAGCGCAAGCCTGGACGAGTTACTCCGTGCAATACATGTATAGGGTATATACGGTATTCTTTCATATAACTACATATGTAATTAAATGTGTTTAACGCGGAGTTTGCATAAGATGTGAGAAACGCCATGCTTTGTAATTACCGTGTACCAGGGAAATAAATTATTACTTTAACTGTTGCCAAAAGCAACAAAGTACAAAATATATTGAATTTACACTTTTAGGGACTTAACATACTCAGCTCTCCTGTGAACAATTATGAAGCTGAATAATAACGAATACTATGCCTCTACTATATCATTTCTGTAGAAAAACGTCATCTTTTTATAAAAAAAGAAAATACACTACAATGAATATTGCATCTCTTCAAGCAACCATGTTGATACAAAAGAACATGTACTGTAAAATTACTGTGTTAATCCTTATGCCACATCCTATGTAGCTGTATGTTTCAACCATTACTTGTATACCAAAACAGGCAACTGGAGTCCTAAGTCAGCAACGTGAGGAAGTACAAGCCGGGTGAGGGGAGAAAAACTTGCGCCCAGATGAGCAGGTGTTTCTAGCATGGCCACTGCCCTTACGACGGGTAAGGTTTGACATAGAGTGGCCTGTAGCTAAAGTGAAGGAATTGGTACCTGGACATGATTAGGAGGTTCGATTGATAGGTACGCTTGAAAACATCAGCTGGCATACTTCTGCGACCAATAAAATTGCCTTGTTCTCTGGAGGGCGTAATGGTTAAGATAGTGTTAAAGGTGACAAGTTTGATAAACTTAACCATAATAGGTATTTTATTGGTCCTGTATTGACTTGTCTAAATCTATTAAAGAAACTGTTTAAAATAGTTTGTTGGATCCACCTTGTCAATACACTTTTAATGATTGAAAATTATGTACTGTATTTTATTGTACACGTTTCAGGAAAAATATCCATTCCCTTCATCAGTGATGTCAAAAGCAAGGAACAAAAACAATATATCTGAAAATGATGGAACTTTAAGTTATTTAGATTTAACAATTACTAGAAATTCTGGTCATTTCGATTTTCAAATTTTCAGAAAAGCTACTCAAACAGTTACTATTATCAGAAACGACTCCAATCATCCAGGTCAACATAAAAAGGCAACATTTTACAGCTTAATTAATAGAGTGACCGCCTCTGTGGTGTAGTGGTTAGTGTGACTAGCTGTCACTCCCGGAGGCCCAGGTTCGATTCCCGGCTCTGCCACGAAATTTGAAAAGTGGTACGAGGTCTGGAACGAGGTAAACTCATCCTCGGGAGGTCAACTGAGTATAGGGGGTTCGATTCCCTCCTCAGCCATCCTGGAAGTGGTTTTCCGTGGTTTCCCACTTCTCCTCCAGGCAAATGCCGGGATGGTACCTAACATAAGGCCACGGCCGCTTCCTTCCTTCCCCCTTGTCTATCCATTTCAATCTTCCTATCCCCCAACAAGGCCCCTGTTCAGCATAGCACGTGAGGCCGCCTGGGGAGGTACTGGTCATCCTCCCCAGTTGTATCCCCGACCCAAAGTCTCACACTCCAGGACACTGCCCTTGATGAGGTGGAGGTGGGATCCCTCGCTGAGTTCGAGGGAAAAACCAACCCTGGAGGGTAAATAGATTTAAAAAGAAAGAAATTAATAGAGCTATGAACATACCTATGTCTAGGAAGAATTATAATAGAGTGATAAATAAAATGAAAACTGAACCAAAAACAACTTTAATTAAAGAGCGAAAGGACAAAAAGAAATTTGCAGTTCTAACTTTTCGAAATGAGCACTCTTATCAACTGGCTAAAATTTTCAGAATAAGGAACATCAATGTCACATAAAAACTGATAATAATACTAATAAGGTATTTTTTTTTCAATTCAGATAAAATAGAGAATAAATGTATTATACCAGGAAGGCATAGGCCCTGGCACATGTGTGTTTTAAAATCTTTATTCATGAGAAAACGGCTAAGTTACGATGTACGAACAGCTGTACGAGAGAGTGTTCTCGTCTATACTGCACTGCGTGAGGAAGACAGCATGAGAGGGGCAAGGTCGTGTGACGTCAGCACCGCATGCATCTCACCTCCCTGCCGAAACATCTCGAAACAATTTTTAAACTTCTCAACGACTTGACCAATAAATATGAGACTAACACCAAATTGTAGCTTACATTTTAAAAGTACAATATTGCAAATTTGAGAATAATCCGCCTAGTAGTTTCAAAGATATAACGAGTTGAAATTTGGGAAGCAGTATCGCCCCTCTGTCGCCCGGCTCAGAGAGCTGCTGCCAGCTGGATATAAATAGGTCGACGACCCGAGGGTATAGTTAGTGTATCTTAAACTCTACGACTCATGACTAGACGTCGCTATGCTCCGTCGCACTTCGCGTGAGACATGAAAGTTACACTCAGAATTTTGAATTTGTGCAAGGTCGTCGCAAGTAAAGTTTCAACCGCGTCGTGACGTGTGAAATATTGTAAATTTTTCTCAGACTGAACCGTCATTGTATAAGATTTACGAGTGTCTCAACCAAGCGAATTTACGACAGAGACTGTGCATTGAAGTATAATTGAGAATTTAAGTGTTCAATCTGCCAGGTGACGGTATTGTGGACTTTGTCAATCTCTCTTAATTTTGAACTTTGTCATTGACAGTGACAGCATACTAGGACATTGTGCGTGTTAAACTGAACTTTCAATTTATGACAATTTAATAAATTCTGAGACGCATTTCTCGTATTCTATTACAATTGTGAACTGATGAAATAACATTCCACTAGCATATTCGATAATTGACAGGGCTAAATGTAACATTCTTCATTTATTTTCTCGACTTTCGATAATTACCACGAGAAACGAATTAAATGTTAAGGACATTTTATGGCAATATTAGGTCAGATGAACTCGTGTGATGCAAATTCAGTCATAAAAAACCCTTAACCTATGAACATTAATATTCTAGAGACTGTTCTATGAGCGATATTAATTGCATTTTCTCGAGTGTTTCATGGACTGTGATGATTATTCTACGAGTGAATTTAAAACATAATCAATGACTATTATGAACTGTGACAGTGTTCAGTTCATATTTTTATAAACTGTGAATGAAAGACTGTGCTTTCCATTTTGAATACGACTGTAGGTCATTACTGCATTAACTTGACTTCTGGATAACACTGTAGCATAGACAGTGATATTCTGAGTCAGGTATTTAACATAGTAAACCAAAAGTGAGAATACAAACTGTGGATTAAGACTCATGCCAATATATAATACAATTCATTAACGATAATTAAGAGTTCTACAACCTATTATATTGTGCCAATTGAACTTTCAGTGTTTCAACATTTTTCTTTAAAAGAATATCGGAAATCTTGACAAAGTGTCGTCATATTACGCTACGTAGAACGGCATCTCCAGCGTGGGATTAATCGTAGTTTCTTCGAGCATGGTTTTGACGAGACATTGAACGTGATTTCGAAGAGGGATGATAACGTGGTGTCTTCATTGGATGAAACTTGTCACGCTGCTGGTATCGAGTTCGAGTCTGGGCTGCATGCTGCAGAAAGTTCCAGTCACCAAGCCGCAGGACAGTACTTCATCAATCCTTATAAACAGAGTACAGGTGATATAAGTGATTTTCATATATTTTTGAGTAATTCCACTTAGACACTAACTGACTTTTAACAAAGCACTCAATCATTCATAGTGCTACACACGTCAAAAGGAAAGTGCTTCGTGTGGAATCTAATCATACTTTTCCTAATAATTGTAGGAGGTTATTAAAGAAAACTTCAGATCTTATTTTGAACTATAGATTTTTCTTTAAACTTGTGTAAATCGAAGTCATTTCAATTAGATGAACTATAGGGTTTGCCATAAAACAAGTGCACTAATTTATTTTGTTATAAAATTGGTTTAGATGAACTGTAGGAATTTACATCAAGCGATTGAAAACATTTATTTGAACTATCAAATTATTAATGGAAGTGTGTGTTAATACTATGTTTAAAAATCTTAGAAAAACTGTAGGTTTGCATCACAAGTGATGGACTTAATTTCTATGCAATCAAGAAATTTTGTTTAACTGAAGTTCTATGTACAAAGTGTTATTTTGGAATTTAAATCTATATAAAAGATTCTAGATGAACTGTAGGGTGTTTAAGATCTCGGAAAATTGGTATTCATTTTGGTATACATTTTCAGCATCAAGTGGATGTCTCAGAATATAACAGTGCCTATTTCATTTTTGCATTATGGAGAGATTGATTGAAAATTTTATCTTGATTAATCAACCGCAGGGTAATTTACGTGAAAATATTAATAAATATTATCAAAAAACTTAGTTACAATCTATTATTCGCCCTGCGAAAATATCCTTCACTGTACCTGCTCCAATAAGTAACCGCACACTACCTGAGATCCTTCCCATGCTCTGGCCCCATAATCTTTTCCTGGTAGAATATATTTAATCAGGAATTTACAAATTGACATGCCAAACATGTAGACAACGATACATAGGACAGTCTGGAAGAAGTTTGGCTATAGGGTACAAAAAACATGTTAATGCAGTCAAACATAAAAGATATTCGGCAATGGGAGAGCATATGGTTGAAACGAATCATAAATTTAGACATTTCTAATGACATGGAGATAATACATTCAGCCAAAAAATGGAAAATTCATTAATGTTTTAGAAAGTTTGCAAATTTATCTTGTACAAAAAATGACTTTGAACCAAGTTTAAATGAAAGAAATACAGAAGAGAACCCATTGCATAAACTAGCGTTTGATCATTTAAGAAAGAAAAACATGAAGATCTTAAATTTTTTAGGTATTCTCATTCAATTAATCAAAATATTACATTTTGCGTAATGATAATTTTCATAATATTTCACAAGTTTGTTTATTCATTGATATGGTGAATTACTGTAGGATACAACTTTAAATTGTAAGAAAAACAAAAGATAGTGTCATATTGTTTTATTCCTAGATTTGACATTACTGATAAGGGAATGGATGTTTTTCCTGAAACATGTATGATAAAATAAATAATTTTAAATCATTAAAAGTTTATTGACAAGGTGGACCCAACATAAACTATTTTAAATAGTTTCTTTAATTGGTGACAAGTTTGTTAAAGAGATGTGGTGGTGGTGGTGATTATTGTTTTAAAAGGATGTACAACTATGCAAATATCTTCTATATAACACTAATCAGAGAAGAAACGAAAGGGATCCGACAGTTCGAAAAATGAAGGTATCGGCCAAAGAAAGACAAGGACCACGAAGGGCGTGAAAATGAAAGACGCCCTAGGCCTCGAATGCTCCAATACCTTCGAGGTCGGAAAAGATCAAGAGTTGACCAAGGGAGGTTGATAGGAGTGATTAAAGTGAGGAGCCTGGCAAAAGTAAGCGGAATGCCAGAACTCAGCTAATGGCCCCATAGTCATCAACTTAAGAGCCCCTGGGACCCCTTTCAGTTGTCTTCAACAATAGATAGGGGATACCCTGCTGTTAATCTACCCCCACCCCCACTCACAGGGGTCCCAAAATCTATAGTGAAGTCGTTATATTCCATTTCTTAAAATATAAGTAATTACAAGCGACAAATGACAAGTGATATAGATATTGATTCCCATAGGGAATCTGAAATATTTGTCCTGAATGAGTAAATTTATAATACCAATATAAATGGTCCGTTATTGGACATTATAAATTTTCCAGCTAACTCATTCTTGGTTGCCAGCGTTTCTCCCTCGTGTACTAGGGTGGGCTCATCAGTTGGTACCTAGCACACCTACCAATACTCTGGCTAGTGCATACCGTGGAGGCCACTGCGTAGGCTAACTGGAGCCACCGGCAGTGCCAATGCACTAAGAGACTTTGTCTCATCATCAAAAATTGATGCCTGCTTGGCCATCAGATGATATAGATATTGATTCCCATAGGGAATCTGAAATATTTGTCGTGAATGAGTAAATTTATAATACTAATATAAATGGTCCGTTATTGGCCATTATAAATTTTCCAGCTAACTCATTCTTGGTATGCACTAGCCAGCGTATTGGTAGGTGTGCTAGGTACCAACTGATGAGCCCACCCTAGCACAGGAGGGCGAAACGCTGGCAACCAAGAATGAGTTAGCTGGAAAATTTGGGTGATTATTTCGAAGGTCTATAACCAGTGGAGATCTGTCCTTTGTACGTAGTCTTGTATATTTGCTGTCTATACCATAATAAAACAATGTTTACCAATGGTCTGTGTTCTGTCATTTTCCTACGAGAATCTCCTGAAGTTAGAATTTGTCTTCAGGCACTATGCATAAGTACATGCTCTACATTTCCAAATGCATATCTTAGAATTTCCGTGTTGTCTCCTGTTCGCAAGAAAACAAATAGTTGCCATGAGTTATGACTCGACCCTCGTATAGTGTCATATTTTGGCTTTTTTAACATTTTTTGTCCTTTTCCGGTAATTTTTCATATTATGGTCATATTTCCTCGTGAATTTTCGTGTTTGTCATATTTTTATCTTTTTATTCGATTTTCGCATACCTGCTTCCAGTCGTCTCAAAGACGGATTTATCGTCGCCATAAGACCTATCTGTGTCAGTGCGACGTAAAGCAAATACGTATTTTTCACATCTAATTGCTGTCTGTAATTTCCTACAATTATCTTTCTTAGAAATATATATTTATATGAATTAGGAGGTAAGTTGTGAAATCCTCCGTGGGTCAGGCGGCAGCGCGTCGGCCTCTCACCGCTGGTTCCGTGATTCAAATCCCGGCCACTCCATGTGTGATTTGTGCTGGACAAAGCGGAGGCGGGACAGGTTTCTCTCCGGGTACTCCTGTTTTCCCTGTCATCTTCCATTCCAGCAACACTCTCCATTATCATTTAATTTCGTCTGTCAGTCATTAATCATTGCCCCAGATTCTAGATTTTAAAACCATATTTTCAATATAATGTTAATTTAAACAGAGGCAAGATTTTGAGGATTTCAAAAATGTGACCAAAAACTTTTAAGTCATATTGATTGTCATATTTTAATACGTTTTTATGTCGTAAACATCCGGTACCAACACATGATAAAACAATTAGTCAGGTTCTAAGAAAGTGTAAGAAACAAACACAAACGTGAGGAAATACACTTAAAAGCATGTTCCCCTTTCATTTTACACTACACACTCTACTTTTCCCGTCCATAATTTGCTTTGCAGTACACTACAACAGTCTTCTCCAAGTCTTCTGGTATAAATGTGTGGCGTTTGTCTCTTAAAACTAGCTTCAATGGGCAAAATTCTGTCTCTATTGTGCCCTTTTAAAGGCACCCAAATGCGGTGGTCTTCTTTCTTGATATGTGCGCCGGCTGCTCCTGAAAATAATGACATTTCAAAAATATACCCACCGTCGCATGTAGACTCTTCTTCCTCAGAGGTGGTGCGTCCTTCGATCCCTCGGTTTGATGGGCCACACGTCGATCGGGGGGTGAGGAAATGAAAGATGGGGTAAACTAAACTATTAAATAACGGTACCCAAGGACTGAATTAAAATTGAAATAAATAAAATGGTTTATTTAACAAAAATTTGCAAAATGTAAATGAAAGTAAACTGGTGTAAAATGAAATGATGTGAAATGAAATTAAGATTTTAAAACATTTAAAGGATCTGCATTACAAGAAATTAATTATCTGCCTTAATAAAATCTCGACTGAATGTCGATTAAATTTTAGCGTTCTGAATTACATCGAACCACTGTCTCCATGACGATGACGTGACCACATTTAAACACTGGTCAGGAATATAGTCTCATTTGAATGAATGATTTATAATACCCTGGAAAGATGTCACCTCACAATAATTTCAGTAATTAATTAATTGATTTATTAATCCATCCAATTGACATTGACGTTAAGGTGTCTGTCAAATATTTAACTCTTGTTTAAATTCATTTGGGAAGCACCCCACTCTAAAATAATAACAAAATACACTGACCATGTGTAATAATGACGAAAAGAGAGAAAAGGAAAACAACCATGAACATTGTACTTTTTGTTATATAATCTTTGCCACATGTTTAAACTGCTTGTGGCTGAAAACAAGGAAATTTTTACTGAACTGAACACCTGAGTGCTACCACCACTCATTTAATTTGTTAAACCTCATTTACTTAGCTGTGATAGTCTGGACTATTAAAATTACTTAAATTAATTAGGCCAAGTGCCTCAGGTTTACATCTGAAATGAAAGCGATCCCTTTACATCATTAACTTTACCTAGTTTGCCGCTGTCTGCAATTTCATTGTGCACACATATTTGTGTAGCACCAACTCTAGATGGAGGCAGATCCCATCTAATTTATGTCATTCATTTACAGCACTTGTGATACAACTGCTTATTAAAGATCGCTTCATTTGCCTAACTGAAATGTAGTGGATTTTAAGACTTGGTGATTACTGACTGCCTTTTATATGAGCATCCCACTACTATACATTTGACTATGAACTAATCGATGATCTCTTACCCTAACACATGAAATCTTATTTACATAAATGAACATGTCAATGGAGAAACACTGCTCCTAAGAAATACTGAAATTAAAATAATCTGACTACGCCTATTCTATTCTATTTACAGGCATTAAATCAAACACAATTCACGTATCAGATTTAAAATAATACGGTGACAAAATATATACAAAGAAATTATATCATAATAAAAATCTAGATCCAAAAATCGCTGCCAAATAAAATTTAAAAAATAAATATGCGCAACGAAGAAGCATAAAATGTTACCCTGATCCAAGTATCAAAAATTAGGTGAATTTGATGGTAACCTTCTAACCTCAGACTAAAATGTCTGGACATGACCTTATTCAATCTTTACGGACAATAATTATTCGCATTACATGTCATCAATGATTAGACTTGACTGTCGAAGCACGCATTGATCAGTCGCTCTGTTCACAACTTATCTCGGGCTCTCGATTGCGTATTTTCCGAGCATTTATTTTCCCTGGAAACTGTTTGAAGCACTACAGGCTTTCCGCCTACAACCATAACACATGTCGTCATATATTTAACACTCTCGGTTAAATAATTCATCTCTCAATTCTATTTATTCATCAATATTCTCGACGTAGTAACTCATAACCGGCGGGCAAAATAACTGTGTCGTTCACGCATCCATTTATACGACACTATTAATAACATGGTCCAAATATCACATTTTCCATTTCTCACCACAGAACATCAGGGATATTACTATTACTTTGCTCGTTACTTTGATCATCCACCGTTTCATATCTTATAAAATATCAGAGCGAACTTATCAATGGCTTTCTGTCACTAATTAAATAACTGAAATAACGAGATTGGCTCTCAAAAACACGGCTATCGAACTGTGTAACCACGTTACATAAAGAAATTAAATCTTCGCGTATCAACCATCGTCGCGAAATACAAATTATGAGAGCTACCGGAAACGGTCATCTGAATAATGATTACAGAACATGAAATAATAAACCTAATGCGCTAATAGCAAAAATAAACATTTAAACTAACATGGCAGCATCCACAAAATCAAAATGTCAACAAAATACCGCTCATTACCACAACTATTATTATTATCATCACCTTAAAAATCTGCATTACACCGTATGTAAATTTCTTAGTAACATAGGACTCTCACATGTCAAAATGACTTACATTAAAAGAAAACTGCGCAAGTAACACACGCTAACACTTATTTATTATTATTATTATTATTATTATTATTATTATTATTATTATTATTATTATTATTATTATTATTATTATTATTATTATCCTAATTTTATAATTACCATCCGATCCGTGAATTATTTACAGTCTTATCTAAAATTCTAAACTACATTTTTGATCATCGACTGTTCATAGCCTTACTTGTTTACATGTTTATATTTTGCTCATTTACCTTATTTGTGCTGGAGGCAGGTCAGATCATCCTCCGGACCCCGTCATGACGGATTAGTATTTCATCTTCAGGCTGATGTTATCCAAGAGGTCACACACGTAAACTTGATGCATTTTTACAATATCGTTGCACACGTCCATATTTATATTAACACTCGCATTTTAACACTCCTACAAAGAATATTCAATGACACTGCATTGATCACCTGACGTGAAGTCGAAAGTCTGGACTCCGCTACCTGCCTGCTGTTGCCTCTCTCTCACCCCTCTCAGATTGTTTGTGTAAAGGATTATTGGTTATTCACCTTCTCTGACCATGACACTGGACTCAAGGTCTTACTACGGCAGCATTCCAATTATGAAAACAAAGTTTTCTCCCTGTAACTGGCTGGACTAATTCTGCTCCCAAATATCTCACTTGCAATAATAGTTCTATGAGAGTGTGGAAAAATTACATGTAATGTTCCCAATGATGTGGAGAATTTTATAATAATCGTTCTCCAACATATGACTTTTCCACGAAATATACAAGCTACACGTGAAATAGGGAAAATGTGATGCAGCTACGTGTTACGACGAGATTCAATGTTCACCTCGGTCCTAGCACCTTAAGTTCATTCATGGCAAGTGTTGAGAGTATAACTACCATTGTCATTTGTTAATTTAATTGCCTGATTATATCTGCATAATCCAAAGTTGAATAAAAGTTTGTCAAAGTGTTCATTTTCGGCTAAGATATTACTCTCACAAATAAATACATTACTCACTCGGATTTCAACTACAGTATAAGACACTGAAGATTCTTATAAGACTGCGAATTCTCACAGGACTGCGATTCACTACAAGACTGTGATTTCGTGCAAGACTACTCAGGATTACCACGAGACTGAGACTGAGGTTCTCTACGAGACTGAGGTTCACCACCTTGGTGTCTCCGTTTTTGTAAACAGTCCTCCCCCCACTTCGAAAATAGTCCTGTGGAAGGGATGTGGCGTAAAAATCCTGCACTTGGGACCGATTTATCATGTGTCCGTAGGTTAGAATTTTAGAAAATGTGTTCAAAATCTTCCTAATTCTGGTCCGACTTATGTGTTATATTGCGTTATGAGAAACTATCACAGGTTAATTCATACGACGTCGCGCGTCACTGGCTCTATTTTCTGTCAGAGTATGGGGTCTTCCCGCCATGATGGTTCACTTCCTGGGCGATTCCACTCCTCCATGTAAAGATGAAAATTTCTTATTTAGCTACTGATTAACCACACACTTGCACTGATAAATCCTTAAATATTACTTGGAAGTCAGGATACAATATTTTACAGCTACTTCAGTCACCAAATCGCGAAATACTAGTTGTAGATTCCCGCTATGACAAGCCATTAAAATTTGCAATTTTGTGATTGGCTGAGACGTTCGCGCTCTTGGTAGTTTGGGTTCTTCGATTTTCTGTTAAGGGATGACGGGTATTATTCGTGTCTCACTCACTCTTCTGGGCCAAGTGCATTCCGACGTGCGGATTCACGTGGGAACAGGATAGAAAGCTTTCACTTCCCGTCGGTATCATATAACATAATTGGACGTACCATTCGGGGTAGCTACATCCTGTCCGTGCCTTAAAACGTATTTTGTGGATTTATTTTTCAGTCTGAACGGCGCCTGGCAGTTGCTCTGTGGGACTGCAATCTTTTCCCAGCCTACTGCTGTATTCTCATATGCGAAAAATTGAACATTTAATTTATGCATTAATTACGCACATTCGCTTATGGGTGCACTATATCTACGGATGTGACAGGATAGTACTTGAATTCGGAAGTGAGTGTAGGTGTTAAACATTCTAATACCAGCCAAATACGTATTTGTTTATAGCTACCATGATGTCGTAGCCCGGATTTCGTTTAAGGACATCATGATATTTTGTTTGCAGACTAAGTCCGAGGTTTCCTGGGATACCTTTCAGTTCACGCTTCACGTTCTCCACAATGTCTAGCGAATCACCAAGACGCAACCCACGTATTTCTAGCTGGTATGATTTGCAAGTGTGTCTTGATAAGTGCCAGTTCCCTTTGAACCGTTTCATTACCGAAAGAGTTCAAGGCATTAATTGCTTTATATTCTCTTGAAGACAGCTTGTAAAACATGTTTAAATATGCGTAATAAAAGTCGAAAACATGCATAATAAATCCGAAATTTGAAATGCATGCACTAATGTCAAATATCATTTTGGTATTTTTGTACTTTTCTTTCTATTTTTCTGTATTCTACATCTCTCTCTTGATTTCTACTTTATGTTTTATCTTAACTTTTTATATTTATTCTTTCTCTCTTTCTTTCTTTCTTTCTTTCTTTCTTTCTTTCTTTCTTTCTTTCTTTCTTTCTTTCTTTCTTAAACTGTTTACCCTCCAGAGTTGTTTTTTCCCTCGGACTCAGCGAGGGATCCCACCTCTACCGCCTCAAGGGCAGTGTCCTGGAGCGTGCGACATTGGGTCGGGGGATACAACTGGGGAGGATGACCAGTACCTCGCCCAGGCGGCCTCACCTGCTATGGTGAACAGGGGCCTTGCGGGGGGATTGGAAGATGGGAAGGGACAGAAAAGGAAGAGGGAAGGAAGCGGCCGTGGCCTTAAGTTAGGTACCATCCCGGCATTTGCCTGGAGGAGAAGTGGGAAACCACGGAAAACCACTTCCAGGATGGCTGAGGTGGGAATCGAACCCACCTCCACTCAGTTGACCTCCCGAGGCTGAGTGGACCCCGTTCCATCCCTCGTACCACTTTTCAAATTTTCGTGGCAGAGCCGGCAATCGAACCCGGGCCTCCGGGGGTGGCTGCTAATCACACTAACCGCTAGACCACAGAGGTGGACATCTTTATTTTATTTTGTAAATTATTTGTTGCTTTCTCATGTTAGTCAATGTGTGTGCGGCTTAACTTGTACCATAAGCTAAATAAATAAATAAATAAAACATAAAATAAATAATCCAGTGGTGTTAAGTTTTCGAACCCCCCTTATGCTGTAGTAGGCCAATGATCTGACAAGAAACAGTTGATAATAGTGTCAGGAATTCATTTGATGAACGACTGGGTTCAAGAGATTGTCGTTGTGTGTAGGTATACGTTCCCCGGTGTGTTTTCCTCCTGGTAAAATGGGGATGAAAATCTCGTTGTATTTTCTCCTAAAACAGTAATCACCGTCGCTTTTTCTTTGCAGCAAGGGTTCCCTCACCATTTTACATGGTTTAGTGATCACACATCAAACACCATTCTTTAATATTTCCACATTTAATAGTAGTGATGGAATTATTCGATTATTTCATTTTATTTGATTTTCGATTATATTTCGATTATTCATTCGAATGAATGAGGCAATCGTATACTGAATATTTTATCCGTTCGATTAATTTTTTATTTTTTATTTTTTATTATCCATCCGAAACTCCACTAGAATCAATGAGGCTATCGAATAGTGAATTTTTCCATTCGATTATTTTTTCGATTATTTATTCGGAACTGCATTCGAATGAATGAGGTAATTGAATAGTGAATGTTTTCGAAATAATATAATGAAAAGTGATGTTATTAAGACAGTTAATGCACTCATTTAGTTTCTACATTTGGACATACGTTTGGAGGAAGACGTATTTCTATTTTTCATAAGAGTTCATCCATTCGCTTATTTCAGTTGATTATCCATCCGATACACTTAAACAGAAAAAAATATGCATGACGCATCCGAATATTCTATGCGATGCAACTGAATAATATTTGAAACTCATTCGATTATTTTATATTATTTAAATAATCGGATGGAGGTTATTCGAATATTTAAAGTATTCGACTATAACTAATTCGATTATTTTATTCGATTATTTAAATTGTCGGATGGAGATTATTCGATTATTAAAAATATTCGATTATCCCATCACTATTCAATAGAAGCCAACCTTAAATACAACTTTAATTTAACATCAATCTATCATGACTATACCGACAAAAATGTCGAGGATGTTCTTCGTGTTATGCTAAGAACGATGGTGCAATCGGATTGGCAGAAAATATTTTTTCCTTTCGAGGAAACGAGGTTACTTCCGGGCACGCGATTCAAATTGACGAACTCGCCGCATTTGGTATGCCAGAGCGCAAGGCGCTGCCATGCTGGAGGGAAGGGAGGGGAAGTGGGGTGTATGATGGAGACAGAGAATGCTCCGCGCGTGAGTACAAGTTTCCTCGTTCGAATCGCACAGGATTGTCCTTGTATCTTATAGGCAATATCCACAGTTCGTTTATTGAACAGCCGTAACCGCACACACAGTACACGAACACACTTGTCAGTCAAGAAATGCACCAGATCGTTTCTCCTCTCGTCTGTTGGTTGCAGTTACGTTCTTTATTAAGTATTTAACATGCTCGAAGATACAACGTTGCCGCCCCACGATGGTGTATTCCTTCTACCCTTGTGGTTGGGGGCGGTAGATTAACAACCACGGTAATCCCTGCCTGTCGTAGGAGGTGACTAAAAGGGGCTCTAAACTTGGGAGTGTGGGTTGGCATCCACGGGACGTTAGCTGAGTCCTGGCATTGCTTCCACTTATTTGTGCCAGACTTCTCACTTTCATCTATCCTATCCGACCTCCCTTGACCAAATCTTGTTCTTTTCCGACCCCGACGGTATTAGAGCACCCGAGGCCTAGGGTGTATTTCGTTTTCACGCCTTTCATAGCCCTTGACTTTCTTTGGCCGGTACCTTCATTTTTCGAGAAAGTGTCGGATCCCTTCCATTGTTCTCTCTCTTTCGTGTTATATAGAGAATGGTTGCTAGTTGTACTTCCTCTTAAAACAATAATCATCACCATCACTGTGTATTCCTTCACTCACAACGTTGTAAATGGAATGAAATGCTGAACGAAGGAAGCAATACACCCAATGGTTTAATTAATGTATAGCCGGGCTAAGTGGCTCAGACGGTTGAGGCGCTGGCCTTCTATCCCCAACTTGACAGGTTCGATCCTGGCTCAGTCCGGTGGTATTTGAAGGTGCTCAAGTACGACAGCCTCGTGTTGGTAGATTTACTGGCACGTAAAAGAACTCATACGGGACTAAATTCCGGCACCTCGGCGTCTCCGAAACCGTAAAAGTAGTTAGTGGGACGTAAATCCAATTACATTATTATTATTATTATTATTATTATTATTATTACTGTATATATACCGAGCTCGATAGCTGCAGTCGCTTAAGTGCGTCCAAACCAAACCAAACCCCATGGCACTACAGCCCTTGAAGGGCCTTGGCCTACCAAGCGACCGCTGCTCAGCCCGAAGGCCTGCAGATTACGAGGTGTCGTGTGGTCAGCACGACGAATCCTCTCGGCCGTTATTCTTGGCTGTCTAGACCGGGGCCGCTATCTCACCGTCAGATAGCTCCTCAATTCTAATCACGTAGGCTGAGTGGACCTCGAACCAGCCCTCAGGTCCAGGTAAAAATCCCTGTCCTGGCCGGGAATCGAACCCGGGGCCTCCGGGTAAGAGGCAGGCACGCTACCCCTACACCACGGGGCCGGCTTAAGTGCGTCCAGTATCCAGTATTCGGTAGATAGTAGCTTCCAACCCCACTGTCGGCAGCCCTGAAGATGGTTTTCCGTGGTTTCCCTTTTTCACCAGAAAAATCCTGGGGCTGTACCTTATTTATTTTTTTATTTTTGCTATGTAACGTGTTCCCCTGTGTATTTATTACTTCAAGATTCCTACTGTACCATCTGTCAACTTCTCCGGCCTGCTCTTACTACAGCGTGTGCTTCGACTGCTTACTCAGCCCGCTGTGCACTCTACTGCTGCTCTCCCTCCGCCCCCCCCCCCCTCTAGGGCTGCATGTATACGTCACGTCTATTTCTCGTACTTTCTGGACTCCGCTATCTTCCACTGTAAATGCCTGCCCTGGCCTCGAACAGGCAGTCAGACATTCAGTGACGAACAGTCTGGAGGGAGGCGTTCGCACTCGCATTACGGCTGGCCCGTATGCGATATCTGAATTTTTAACTGCAACATTACGTCTGAACTTTCGACGGCTGGCTGGGTGAGCAAAAATTGATCATATTGTGCTTTCAACTCCTAAATTAGGAACTATTAATGTCTTCCATCATGACCTTCAGGCTGGATCCGCAGTATTACATTTTGTGTGGCAACTAAAATTATCTACGGGTATGTTCATTCTGAACTTGATTCATAATTCTCAAACTGTTATTGCCACTAGACTTACTTCGTGTACAGACGCATGAAGAGTTAATCATATCAGTGATTTTCTTGGCTATGGAACAGTGTATGCGCCTAATGGTGTGCGTGGCTTAACTACTTAACTACTTTCTGGAAACTTTTATGCAGGCTGAAAATCTTCCTCGCCCCTCCCCTCGCCAGCCCTTTGATTGTTTTTCTCCCGTATTGCTCCTTATTCTCTTTCTAGATGACCCTGGGGGTTTTCTTATTGTACAGTGGCCTTCGTGTTTTATATATCCTTCTAAATATAGTGCTGCTTTTTCTTAAAATAGTGTTAGCCATATTGTAATCTAGTCATGATTTGCAGGATCTAACTTTGTATATTCGTCCTGCATATTAAGTTTTGTGATTATTCCCTTCTCTTCCAGATTGAATCTATACTCTTACGAATTTGTCTCTTTTCATGGTGTTAAAATTTCTAGTTTCTTGGTTTCAATTAAATCTCGTCGTCTACTCTGTAAAAATCAACTTATGCACTAAAACTTGCCTCATCATCATCATCTAAAGGCTTCGCCTTGTCGCTGCAACCATTGATCTCTTCTCTCTGCGATCCTTTTCATCTCTCCATAACCGTGGCATCCCATCATCTCAACTACCTCTTCAATGATCTTCTTCCGTGGTTTCCCTCTGCCTTTCTTTCCCATCACCTTGCCTTCGAACAAGTTCTTTATGAAGTTATTATGCCGGAGAATGTGACCGAAAACTGATGCTTTTCTCCTTTTTATCGTTCTTATTAAATGTCTCTGGGTGTTTATTTCTCCAAGCACTGCTTCATTAGTTTTCTTCTCAATCCAGCTAATTCCTCCATAGCCACATTTCCACTGCCTCTAGTCGTTTCACGTCCTCCTTCAAGAAAGTCCATCCTTCACAGCCGTATAGCAGCACACTCCAAATGAACGTTTTGATAAATAATTTCTTTTGTTCAGTATTTAAGGATTTATTAGTTAAGAGCTGCTTCTTCTCCTCAAACGCTTTCTTGCACAGGGAAATCCTTCTTTTTATTTCCACAGTGCATCTGTTGTCATCGGTAATAACTGATCCTAAGTAGCAGAACTTGTGCACCTGTTTTATTAAAATATTTCCAATTCTGAGCTGTGCCTCTGGCTTCATTTTAGATTTGCTTACAACCATAACATTAGTTTTATTTACATTAATGTTAAGTTGGAAATCTTTTAAGATGGATGTTAATTTGTTGAGCATGATCTGCATGTTCTTCTCATTGTCAGCCAGAAGTGCAATATCGTCGGCAAATCTAATACAGTGTACAGTTGTTCCATTTATTTTAATGCCAGGTGTTTTGGATTTAAAAATTTTCATGGCCTCTTCAATGTACAGATTAAATAGAAATGGTGATAAGGAACACCCCTGTCTTACTCCTTTCCTAATTCTCACCTTGCATACTTTATCATTACTTTCGATGTTTATTCTTTGATTGATGTAGAGGTTAAGTATTGCTTTTCTGTCTTTCCAGTCCAAATGAATGTCCTTCATAATTTTGAACAGCCTTTTCCAATGAACATTGTCAAAAGCTTTTTCCAGGTCTACAAAAGCTATATATGTATTTCTGTTAAGCTCCAGTCTTCTCTCCAAGATGGTTTTAAGTGCTATACTAGCTTCTCTTGTTCCTACTCCTTTCCTGAACCCAAACTGATCATCATCTAGATTCTGCTCAATTTTCATTTTGATTCTGTTTTTTAATATGCATGTGAATATTTTTGCTGCATGTGAAACAAGACTTAGTATGCTGTAATTGGAGCATTCTGTTGAATCTCCTTTTTTGTGCAAAAGTACTGCTTTGCTTTCAACAAAATCCTCTGGCATATCTCCGTTTTCATAGCAGTACGGGATGATTTTGAAGAGTTCATCCTTCAGCTTTTTTCCAGAGTTTTTCCACAGTTCAGAAGGCAGTTTGTCTGGTCCAGGAGCCTTGTTCTTTTTCAGCTGTTGCAGTGCTGTTTCGAATTCACTTCTCACTATGGGAGGACCTAGTTCATCTTGTGAAACCTGGTCTTGTTTTGTGATATACTCATCTACATTGTCAATTTCTTCCCCATTATATAGATCCTCCAAATACTCTTTCCATCTCCTCATTACCTCCTCATCTTCTATTAACAGACTTCCTTCCGTATCTTTTATTACACTGGATTTCATTTTAGCCTTGATTTGTGTTCTTTTTACTTGATTGTATGCTCTGTCAACATTTCCGATTTTCATATCATGTTCTATGCTTTTACAAATGTCATTCATCCATCTTTCTTTCGCCTCTCGGCACTTCTGTGTAACTACGTTTTTTAGTTTCTTATAGTTTATCATTCCTTCTGGGGTATTTTTCCGATGTTCTTTGTTTCTTTCCTGAATTAGATTTAGTATTTCTTCGGTCATCCAGTTCTTCCTGGGTTCAAGCGTCTTTTTTCCTAGCACTTCATCTGCTGCCGTTGTAAGTGAAGCTTTGACAGCGTCCCAATCTGTTTCGTTGCAGTTGTTGTACATGATCGTATCTGTCTTTTCTTCGAATGCTACTTGTGTTAATGGATCATTTAACTTTTCTAGATTCCATTTCTTGCTTCTTGGTTTCCTAAACTTCTTCAGCCTAATTCGACATTTTGCTAATACTGGGACATGGTCGCTGTCGATGTCTAAGCCAGGATAGCTATGGCATGAAGTTACCTGATTTCTATACCTTCTCTTAACTAGAATGTAGTCAATTTGGTATCTGTTATTATCTCCGAACTCCTTCCATGTGTAACGTCTTCTATTAGGCATGTCAAATACAGTGTTCATTATGATCATGTCCTGTTCTTCACAGAAGTCCATCATACGTTCTCCTCTATCATTTGTTCGTCCTAGACCGAATCTGCCAGCAACTTTTCTAGTAATGTTGCTGCCAACCACAGCATTGAAGTCTCCCATTATGATTATGTTATCTTTGTCTTTGTTTAGTTTAATTATATCTTCTATTTTATGATACATTTCCTCAACTTCATCGTCGTCATGTCCAGTAGTAGGGAAGTATACCTGTATTATTACCATATCTGTTGCCTCCTCCTCTGCGAACCATGTGACCTTGACGCGGTGGGGAGGCTTGCGTGTCCCAATGATGCAGATAGCCGAGCCGCAGGTGCAACCATATCGGATAGGTATCTGTTGAGAGACCAGACTAACGAATGGTTCATCGAAAGGGGGGGTAGCAGCCTTTCGGTAGTTGCAAGGGCGGCAGTCTAGATGACTGACTGATATGGCCTTGTAATAATACTCAACATGGCTTAGTTGTGTTGATACTGCTACACGGCTGAAAGCAACGGGAAACTACAGCCGTAACTACCTCCCGAGGACATGTAGCTCTCTCTGTATGAATGATGTACTGATGATGGCTTCCTCCCGGGTAAAATATTCCGGAGGTAAACTAGTCCCCCATTCGGATCTCCGGGTGGGGACTACACGAGAGGGGGCGATCATCAGGAAGATGGATACTGACATTCTACGAGTCGGAGCGTGGAATATTAGAAGTTTGAATCATTGTGGTAAGTTAGAGAATCTGAAAAGGGAGATGGATAGGCTAAAGTTAGATGTAGTTGGTATAAGTGAAGTACGTTGGCAGAAAGAACAGGATTTTTGGTCAGGCGACTACCGAATTATCAACACGAAATCAAACAGGGGAAATGCAGGAGTTGGTTTAATAATGAATAAGAAAATAGGGCAGCGGATAAGCTGCTACGACCAGCATAGTGAAAGAATTATTGTCGTCAAGATAGACACCAAACCAATGCCCACCACAATAGTGCAGGTCTATATGCCTACTAGTTCAGCGGATGATGAAGAAATTGAAAGAATATATGAGGAGATAGAAGATTTAATACAATATGTTAAAGGTGACGAGAATCTAATTGTGATGGGAGACTGGAATGCAGTGGTAGGCAAAGGAAGAGAAGGTAGTACAGTAGGAGAATTTGGATTGGGACAAAGGAACGAAAGAGGAAGTCGGCTTGTTGAATTCTGCACTGATCATAATTTAGTCCTTGCCAATACTTGGTTCAAACACCACAAACGACGGCTGTATACGTGGACGAGACCTGGCGACACTGGAAGGTATCAAATAGACTGCATTATGATTAGGCAGAGATTCAGAAACCAGGTGTTGGATTGCAAAACTTTCCCAGGAGCAGACGTGGACTCTGACCACAACTTGTTGGTCATGAAATGCCATCTGAAGTTGAAGAAATTGAAGAAAGGAAAGAATGCAAAAAGATGGGATATAGACAAGTTGAAAGAAAAGAGTGTGAGGAATTGTTTCAAGGAACATGTTGCACAAGGACTAAATGAAAAAGCTGAAGGAAACACAATAGAAGAAGAGTGGAGAGTCATGAAAAATGAAGTCAGTAGGGCTGCTGAAGAAATGTTAGGAAGGAAGAAAAGATCAACTAAGAATCAGTGGATAACTCAGGAGATACTAGACCTGATTGATGAACGACGAAAATACAAGAATGCTAGAAATGAAGAGGGCAGAAAAGAATACAGGCGATTAAAGAATGAAGTGGATAGAAAGTGCAAGGTAGCTAAGGAAGAATGGCTGAAGGCGAAGTGCAAGGATGTCGAAGGCTGTATGGTCCTGGGAAAGGTAGATGCTGCATACAGGAAAATCAAGGAAACCTTTGGAGAAAGGAAATCTAGGTGCATGAATATTAAGAGCTCAGATGGAAAGCCACTTCTAGGGAAAGAAGACAAAGCAGAAAGATGGCAGGAACATATCCAACAGTTGTATCAAGGTAAACGATGTAGATAATTTGGTTCTGGAACATGAAGAGGCTGTTGATGCTGATGAAAAGGGAGACCCAATTTTGAGGTCAGAGTTTGACAGAGCTGTGAGTGACCTCAGTAGGAACAAGGCACCTGGAATTGATGATATTCCTTCTGAATTACTGACTGCCTTAGGAGAAACCAGCATGGTAAAGTTATTTCATTTAGTGTGCAGGATGTATGAGACAGGAGAAGTCCCATCCGATTTTCGGCAGAATGTTGTTATACCTATTCCCAAGAAAGCCGGTGCTGACAGGTGTGAAAACTACCGCACCATTAGTTTAGTATCTCATGCCTGCAAAATTTTAACACGTATTATTTACAGAAGAATGGAAAAACAAGTTGAAGCTGAGCTGGGAGAAGATCAATTTGGCTTCAGAAGAAATGTAGGAACACGTGAAGCAATCCTGACTTTACGACTGATCTTAGAGGATCGAATCAAGAAGGACAAGCCCACGTACATGGCATTCGTAGATCTGGAAAAGGCATTCGATAATGTTGATTGGACCAAGCTATTTATGATTCTGAAGATGGTAAGGACCAAATACCGAGAACGAAGAATTATCTACAACCTGTATAAAAATCAGTCTGCAGTGATAAGAATCGAGGGCTTTGAAAGAGAAGCAGCAATCCAGAAAGGAGTGAGGCAAGGCTGCAGTTTGTCCCCTCTCCTTTTCAATGTTTACATAGAACAGGCAGTAAAGGAAATCAAAGAGAAATTTGGAAAGGGAATCACAGTCCAAGGAGAGGAAATCAAAACCTTGAGATTTGCCGATGATATTGTTATTTTATCTGAGACTGCAGAAGATCTCGAGAAGTTGCTCAATGGTATGGATGAAGTCTTGGGTAAAGAGTACAAGATGAAAATAAATAAGTCCAAAACAAAAGTAATGGAGTGCAGTCGAACGAAGGCAGGTGATGTAGGAAATATTAGATTAGGAAACGAAGTCTTAAAGGAAGTAGATGAATATTGTTACTTGGGTAGTAAAATAACTAACGAAGGCAGAAGTAAGAAGGACATAAAATGCAGACTAGCACAAGCAAGGAAGAGCTTTCTTAAGAAAAGAAATTTGCTCACTTCAAACATTGATATCGGAATTAGAAAGATGTTTTTGAAGACTTTCGTGTGGAGCGTGGCATTGTATGGAAGTGAAACATGGACGATAAGTGGCTCAGAAAGAAAGAGAATAGAAGCTTTTGAAATGTGGTGTTACAGAAGAATGCTGAAGGTGAGATGGATAGATCGAATCACGAATGAAGAGATACTGAATCGAATTGGTGAGAGGAGATCGATTTGGCTAGATTTGACGAGAAGAAGAGATAGAATGATAGGACACATCTTAAGACACCCAGGACTTGCTCAGTTGGTTTTTGAAGGAAGTGTAGGTGGTAAGAACGGTAGGGGTAGACCAAGGTATGAATATGACAAAAAGATTAGAGCAGATGTAGGATGCAATAGTTACGTAGAAATGAAAAAGGTTAGCACAGGGTAGGGTGGCATAGAGAGCTGCATAAAACCAGTCTATGGACAGATGACTCAAACAACAACAACTGTTACCTATGTAACTATATTTTTATTGGCATTTGTAATATACAAGTGTTGTGCAAATCTAAGTGGTTGTACGTTCCTGACTGTCGTTTCACCTTTCCCTGTTCTATTGCCAATCTGTACTTACCACGTAAGACTTCTGGAAAGGTCTCAGCAAAACGCTTCGCGCAAAACTCTGCTCACTAGCTGCGATTTGGATTTTGAAACTTGATTATTCTCCCGTTAATGAATCATCTTGTTAAATGCTGGGGACTCACAGTGTAAAGGTGTCTACGGTCTTTACTGTTTACAGCGGCAAACTGCAGTTCTTTGCTCATGTCGCCTGTGCCAACTACACTAGTCAGACTGGCGTCTCAATTTTGGAGTATGTTTCTATTCAAAATTGTTATTTCAAATTTACTTATCTGAGTACATAATCGTGAATAAGTGTAATCGACCATTAAGCCATATTATTTTTATATCATCAATCACAATCAACTACAACTACAATCCGAAAGTTTACGTCACAGCTATTTGTTTTAGGTCGCACCGACACAGATAGGTCTTATGGCGACGATGGGATAGGAAAAGCCTAGGAATGGGAAGGAAGCGGCCATGGCCTTAATTACGGTACAGCCCTTGAGCTTGCATCCGGGAGATAGTAGGTTCGAACTTCACTGTGGGCAGCCCTGAAGATGGTTTTCCGTGGTTTCCCATTTTCACACCAGGCAAAGCAGCTAGCAAAAAAAGGAT
Organism: Anabrus simplex; assembly: GCF_040414725.1. Lineage (NCBI taxonomy): Eukaryota > Metazoa > Arthropoda > Insecta > Orthoptera > Tettigoniidae > Anabrus > Anabrus simplex. Next base: position 482,865,883 of record NC_090267.1, read on the forward strand.
TACGGTATATGTTCAATATGCCACCCTCCTACTTCGATGGACATTTCGCAACGGTGTACTAGTGACCTTTTTCAGGTGTGTGGTGTGTCGCGCGTTACCTCTGTCTCCTACTTCCCACTTCCCCTCTCTTCCCTTCCCTCCTTTGACGCACAGCAACAGGCAGCGACTTGCTCTCTGGCAAATTCGTAAATCGGAATCGCTCGTCCGGAAGTAACATTGTTTTCTCGAAAGGAAAAATGTTCTCCGCCAATCCAATTGCACCATTGTTCTTAATATATATGTATGCTATTTCTTTTACGTCGCATCGACAGAGACAGGTCTTATGGCGACGATGGGACAGGAAAGGCCTAGGAATAAGAAGGAGCGGCCGTGTCCTTAATTAAGGTACAGCCCCAGCATTTGCCTGGTGTGAAAATGGGAAACCACGGAAAACCATTTTCAGGGCTGCCGACAGTGGGGTTCGAACCCACTATCTCCCGTATGCGAGCTCACAGCTGGGCACTCCTAACCGCGCGGCCAACTTAATATAACACGAAGAGAATCACTGACTGTTTTGTCGGTACAGTTATGATACACCTTGTATACAACACACAGCTTATAAAAAGTTCACTCCGTCTTTCTATCTTCAGGTCTTTTTTCGGCTCGGCTCGACTTTCTGTCAAGTCCACCAGGGGGCGGTCTACATCACCATATAGCAAGTCTACCCATTTTACCTGGGGACATAAGATGCCGTGCCGCAACTCATTGCTGGCTGTTCTACATAGATCCTTCCTCATTGTTGGTATTCCATAAAAGTCAACGTCTCTTGCCTTTTGATGCTTCTCCTCCAGGAACCTAGCGCAGACCTGAGTGATTGATACTAACATGCCCTCTACGAAGAGCTTTGTGTTTGTTAGAACATAATGAGAATAAGGCACCTAGAATCAAAAGCATTTTCGGCAAATGGAAAGAAAAAAGTGCAGAATTAATCATTACCCAGAGTACCATAGATTTAACGTTAAAATTGTCCGGCTCCATGGCTGAATGGTTAGCGTGCTGACCTTTGGTTACAGGGGTCCCGGTTTCGATTCCCGGAAGGGTCGGGAATTTTAACCACAATTGGTTAATTCCCCTGGCACGGGGGTAGGGTGTATGTGTCATCTTCATCATCATTTCAACCTCATCACGTCGTGCAGGTCGTTACGGGCGTCAAATCAAAAGACCTGCATCTGGCGAGCCGAACTTTTCCTCGGATACTCCCAGCACTAAAAGCCGTACGCCATTTCATTTCATCGTTAAAATTTGAAGTTAGCCATTTAACGTAGAATTTTAAAATATAAAAGTCTTATGGAAAATGTTTTTTGAAATATTTAAAAAGTAAAGTTGAGGAAATTTGGATGTGATGGTGTTTGATGCGGAAATTGGTATTTAGTGGGTTTTGAAATAAATAATTAAATAAATAAATAAATGAAAGATTTGAAAATACTAGCAACTTTGAAAGAGGTCCTGTTACCTGTGTAATACAAAATAATTATTTTTAATAATTAATGGATATTAGTTTTGTTCCGAGGGTACTGTGGAACAGCAGAGGTGAAAGAAGGTGCGGGCTGGAATAGGTCTCAACTACAGAAGCACGAAAGATGAATTAAAATTTTAACAAAGTTATATTTTCAAAACTTAACAATGGTAGCATAGAATTTTGAGTATACAACAAATAACAACAAGTTAAATCAGGTACACAATTTAGAGAATATTTAACCGGTTCCCACTAGGGGAAATAACAAAGACAATCAGGTATACAGCCGCTGTACCAAAAACCAGTTAAGTGATTTTTACATATATTGGGCTACGGCCCGAATTCATTAACTCTTGAGCTCTCAGCTCACAAACAGGGCAGAAAACCCCTAAGTACAAGGAGCACTTGCTCCTAATTACAATGTTAAAGAAAAGAGCAGAACCGCTCTCAATATTACAAGCCTATCAAAGGCTACAACCTTCACTTCAGACTGCCCTCAAGGCACACCAAGAAACAAGGGTATTTGATACCCAACCTACAGGGCCTTTACATGAGGAAAACAAAACATCAGGTTAAGTTACTGGCCCATAATGCAAAATCGAATGGAGGCGATAACTTGCACCCCTACACAACGTTTGTGTCAAAAAACCTATGCGGCGCTAGGCCGATAATACAGGGGCTAATCCCAATCTAGGAAGGTGACACGTATGAGAAAACTTACTATATTAAAGAAGAGAAGGACGGTTATGAAAACGTAGTCTCCTCCTTTTTCAAAAATGAAGGGGAGTTCGAGAGGGTGAAGCACTCTCTATCCCCGCTTTACAGATTTGTAATTTGTAGAGAGACAGAAAAGAATTTGCATTTTAAAAGGGTAGGTTACACACTAAAGGTTTCGAACCCTCCCCGAGAGTTAAACTGCTGAGCTAGCAAGAAATGAAGATGTTAACAGGCCATTACCTTGTAGATGAACTGCTGCTTGGAGAAAGAGGCGCTTCCCGCCCCCTGCTATATATATATATTCACACACTGAGAAAGATGTTACTGAAGTGGCCCCGAGACCAGAAAATCAGCAGTTTATATACCCTCGTGGAACATTCGAGACCTTTCATGAATGATAACAACCCGCCCACAAACTTTTATTGGTCAGCTAAAGATTACAAGTCAAAACTGAAGAAGAAATCTAGGATTGGTGGAAAATTAATTTAGAAAATTTAGGACTGGCTAAATTTAAAACTGGCGGAAACAGAGATCAATATTGCCAACCCAAAAAATGAAAGAAAGAAATTTAACAAAGAACAAACTTATAGATACAAAATTTCTTCAAAAACAGTTCGTCCACTTCGCACCAGGGTGCACGGTTATAGTTTTTAAGTAGTGACATCTAGAAGAGAATGTCCACACTTCTTGCTACAAAGCAAACAAACACAAATCGAAATAGACATAGTTCAGAACACTTCAAAATTTGCAGTAGTGACATCTTCCAAGAAACCTTTGATTTAATACAGATTTTAAAGTTCAGAGTTTCTCCTGTAGAGAGGTTTCAACTGGCGCAATATTTGAATTCGCGGCGTGGAGGTGTACCGCCCGGTACAAGTTTAAATTAATTCAGCTATCTGAAAACCGAGATTTATTAGCCTACCACCTTATAAAGAAGGTCTCACTTCATTATAACACAGTTCAAGAAGCGTTATGAAAATGAATCAGGGTTGTTTTTTTCTTACACTTTTCTTGCATTTACGGTACATCTGTGTCTTCTTCTTCCTTATAAACTACTACGTCTTCTTCAATTCCTTTACTCTGATGTCCTAGATCTTCCTGTTTTCTAAAGCAGAATAAAACTGAAGCAGCTCATTATTCCTCCATTCTTCTCCAGACTGTTTTGATAGTAATTCTGACACCTCATTCACATAAAAGAAAAGGCTTCAAGTTGAAGCCTTCAACAGTTTGACATGTGGAGTACCGGGCGAGTTGGCCGTGCGCGTAGAGGCGCGCGGCTGTGAGCTTGCATCCGGGAGATAGTAGGTTCGAATCCCACTATCGGCAGCCCTGAAAATGGTTTTCCGTGGTTTCCCATTTTCACACCAGGCCACCTTAATTAAGGCCACGGCCGCTTCCTTCCAACTCCTTGTCCTTTCCTATCCCATCGTCGCCATAAGACCTATCTGTGTCGGTGCGACGTAAAGCCCCTAGCAAAAAAAAAAAAAAAAAAAAAAGACATGTGGAGTAGCAATAAACACGCACACAGCGCATGCTGGGAAGTCACGGAAAGCACTCACTGGCTTATAGAGATTTGGCGGACTTTGACTCTACAAATGTCACTATAGATGTTGGATTTGGAGGATATTCAAACTCAGCCTCATATCTGACTACGCATTTTAATGGGACAAGTTTGGTGTTAATCCTAAATCATGGTTGCATCGAATTCTTCGAGCTAAAAACTATCAGCAGCGATTTGAAACTCCATTTCCTAAAAAAAAAATATCCTATGAGCTACGAATTTTTGTTAGATAAATTATAAGAAAGTACGAGAACATATTAAAGTAGGAGAATATATTCTTTATTTATTCCTAAAAATTACAATCCTTTTCTTATCGTTACCCGGTCGATTAGATTAACAGTTTGACTTTTTCTACCACTACGAGTGCTAAGTTTCACTTCTTAAGCCCTTATAACTAAGTTCGGCGTGGACATTTTTCAAACAATCAAAAAAACGCCTTAGGGTATTGAACCAAAAAACACATTGCAAAACGTATTATGTAAATAAGTTAATTTAGCTACGATTTTAATCAAAAAGAAAACGAGTAAACAAACAAGACTGTTTTTCCGCAACTGCATTGAGGCCGGAAGAGATTTTAAAATTTGTTTTTTATTATTTTTAGTTTGATAGATCTCTTCAAGACTCACAATTTAAACCTTTTCAGGTCCTTTAGCATTTCAACATTCGGCACAATTGAGTAAATTGCTTAATTTCACGTTTTTCGTACCGTAGTATGGGGAACCCTACTTTGTCTGCTAAGAATTATTTTCAACATTAAAATTGATTTTCCAGCTTTTGATACTAGGCGCCTCATATTCTATGTACACAAGGAGAAATGTGATATATATGAACCTGCAATTTCATACTACGCCGAAAAGTATCATCTGGACTCCATAGATGTTTTTAAGGATTTGATGATAGGAGCACGAGGTATGGAGGATTAACGATGCCTTTATTTCTTTGTGTGTGAATTCTTTGTATCTTCTTTGACGTCACTATGTTTGTCTCTTGGTACGAAGTGAAGTGCAATAAAGAAAACTTGTTTAAGTATACGACACCTCTTTACCTTCTGCAGGTCTTGTCCTAATTTTCGGCACCAACGAATGGTGGACACAACAAAACGATGCTTGAGAAAAGTGTTGGGCACGTCTCAAGTAGACGAGGAAACTCTGAGAACAATACTGGCAGAAATAGAAGCCGCCATCAACAGCAGACCAATTATACAAGACGGTCCCAACGTACTGACACCAAACCACTCCATAAACGGGGGACTATTAACAACATTACCCAACGGTCCAGAACCTAGCGTCAACACAGATCTGAGAAAAGAAGCGAGACTAAGGGCAAAAATGCAAGACGACTTCTGGAAGAGGTGGAAGGAGTACCTTCTCGCTCTAAGAAGTTTCCACGAGGTGGGGCAACCAGACAGAAGATCGACGAAGTGCCGGAAGGGGGATGTCGTCCTGCTTCAAGACGATCTGCGTCCACGTCACATATGGCAACGAGCTCGCATCACTGGAGTGAGACCTGGCGAGGACGTCCTCCGACTCGGTGATGGAACGGTACAGCTGGTCGACCAGGGTGGGGAGGATGTGCCTTTATTTCTCTGTGTGTGAATTCTTTGTATCTTCTTTGACGTCACTATGTTTGTCTCTTGGTACGAAGTGAAGTGCAATAAAGAAAACTTGTTTAAATATACGACACGAGGCACCATTACTCACACATTTCACAACTTTTGTAAGAAATTTAATTTGCATAACCAATTTATTAAGGACATTGGGTTAGCAGCTCTGAAAGGGTCGTTAGCAATAGTATATACTCTTAGCTATATATTTGTAAAAAGTCACCTCCGTACAGGCCATGAAGGCCCTTGGAGAAGTGGAAGGTAAAGGCTTCCACTATTGTTAACCTCGGCACGTGATGGGGTAGAGTGGTTAGCTCTACGGCCGGCCGCCTTTGCCTCCAGAAATTAACCTGGTACTCATTTTTGGTGTAGGCTGAGTGAACCTCAGGGCCATATGCACCTCCGGAAGTGGAAATCTCGTTTCTTAAATTTTACGACGTCCTTCCGGGCGAACCGAGCACGCCTTTACCGCCTCGGCCAGGCAGCCCCTGCTATATCTTTGTCCTATGAGGAATTCCTCATGGATTACAAAATTGGCAGATACACATTGTTTAAAATTCTTAAGTAGGCTTTACTACAATATACCTATCATTTATGGACATATTTTAAACGATCCTTGTACTTATTATGCAGATTTTCATGTAAACTTTGTCTTTTTGGCAGCCTCCAAGTGGGGGAAGCAGAATTAAATGCATTTCTCTCTCTCTCTCTCTCTCTATCAAACTTTCTCGTAAAACAACAATCATTAAAGCCTATACCAGCCTGGTTGGTGTGTACTTAGAAACACAGTATTAGTATTGGTTACCTCAACAACCATTCCATTTCCATGGATTCAAAAAGAATGAGGTACAATATTCGCGTAGTGAATACTTCACATAATCTGAAATTCAGTTTCGATTGAGTCTTCCTGAGCTGTTCGTAGAATTGTTCAATTTGGAGTGTGTTACACGAGGATCGTCTTCAATCAAAAATACCTGAATAGTTAGCGATCGGTGGTTACAGCCAATCTACGAAGGCAATCTCAAAAATAGGGTCTCCTATTGTTTCTATAAATACATAGACCTGTATATTTCTACAATGGTTTACATCATTTTACAGCTTGAACATTTAGCTATTTTTATACCGTACACAAACACCATTTCGGTCGGTGCATTTTTGTAGGCGCTATGAGAGTTTGTATACGCCCATGTCATACCTGCTCGCCGCAGTGCTGTTCAGGAAGTGTGGTCTTCAGTCAGTATGCGTGGCACCCATCTTGCGCACACCTTCCGGTATTTCAACTTTTCCGTTAAAATTCTGTGAGCGGCGCTTCGGAAAACCTCGGGAACCAAAGTGCAGAGATCATCCAGGGTGATCCGCCGATCTTCACGCATGATTTGCTCAACCTTCACGACTGTCTCGACGGAAATCGACAGTCTCCCGCTCCTTTGTTCGTCAATTGACGATGGATTTCAATCGATTCAGTACCTTCTGCGTTCGAAAACCGAATAACTGCGTGCACTTCGCGCTTGGCGGTAACATCCAACGGGAGCTCAATTCTCAACGGCTGCCAAGCCAAGACTGAGTGGCTCAGTTTCTTCTTTTTTTTTTTTTTTTTTTTTTTTTTTTTTTTTTTTTTTCTAACGGGGGGCCCCCGTAGCCCGCTCCCCCGGCGAGGCAATCGACACAATCTACATTGCCTCCGACATGCTATTAGTTCTAAGTAGAAAGAGATAGCAGGGGGAGTGGGAAGTGATACAAGGAGTATCTGCCTGTTTCCATGTTAAACACGTTACCAGGCGAGTTTGTATTGGTAGGATGGTGTTAAGGTATGGTATTGAAGGGTCAGGGAAAAACCTCAGAGGCAGAAAATAGAAAGAGCCTACATGTAAAACCTGACATCTTTTGATAGCACATGCAAGAATGTGGGCTGAAAAAGTCCAGAGGTTGTGTTAGGAGTATGTGTCATGCAATCATAACCATTTACCTAGCTTTTGTCAATTATTAAGGGGAATCAGTCCTTCTTGTCACTGCCTGGTGCGGCTCGGGTCCGCTGGCGTTTGGGCTTTGGGCCGCAGGTTGGTCCAGCAGCCAACGATCCCTGGTGCCAAGTCTCCTTCAAGGAGAAGGGCAGTAGAGCCAAGCCTTACTTAGTGTAAGGGGCTTCTTCTTTCTTGCCTGATGACGTCCCTTCTTTGTGGTGTTGATGGCACACACTTGTCACTGCAACTATAGACATACATACATAAATACTCTTCCTGTGTAGAGTGCGGGCCGCTCTTCCGCTCTCGTGTCCTGTAAAACAAGTAGATTAAATAGTTAAATGGTATTTGCAGGGGTGGGTTTTTCCATCCACTCCCTTGTCACTGGTGGGGGGCAGGGGTGGATTGGGTCGTCCCTTATTATGGCTGTGTTGCCTTCGTCATGGTGTATTTCTTCTCTCAATCCTCCCTCGCTTGATTCCCTGTGGTGTCTAGATCTGTAACATAATAATAACACAACATAACATAATCTAGGACAAGGATATAGGTAAAAAAATATGTACATGTATACAGGTGTTTGCAGTGAGGTGTGCGTGCATAGTATTAAGTGGAGCGGTGTAGTTAGTTAGCGCGGCGTGCGCATGTTTAAATGCGAGCGCGGTAATCACTCTTCACAATATTGTGACCAACAGCCACACGAACAAAGTTCTGTATTTATTACTTTTTTTATGGGAGACCTTATTTTTGGGATTACCCTCGTACATCGTATAGACAACAAGGAAGAACATTTGTTGCCACGATAACTCCATGCGTAGACGCGCTCGTGAAAGCCAAGCAAAACGGTCGTTACGCTGACCATGTTATACTCCAATATCTATTTATTTTACAATCTGCTTTAGGTCGCACCGACACAGATAGGTCTTGCGGCGACGATGGGATAGGGCTAGGAGTGGGAAGAAGGAATAATAATAATAATAATAATAATAATAATAATAATAATAATAATAATAATAATATTTGCTTTACGTCCCACTAACTACTCTTTACGATTTTTGGAGATGCCGAAGTGCCGGAATTTAGTCCCGAAGGAATTCTTTCACGTATTAGTAAATCTACCGACACGAGGCTGACGTATTTGAGCACCTTCAAATACCGCCGAACTGAGCCAGGATCGAACCTGCCAAGTTGGGGTCAGAAGGCCAGCGCCTCAACCGTCTGAGCCACTCAGCCCGGCATGGGAAGGAAGCGACGGTGGCATTTAATTAAGGTGTGAAAATGGGAAAACAATTTTCAGGGCTGCCGACAGAGGGGTTCGAACCCGCTGTCTCCCGAATGAAATCTGCAGGCCGTCTGGCTGGGCAGCAGTCATATTGGCAGCACAAGAACTATTGCACCGCAGCTTTGTTTACAGCTACCCAACCATCCCTTCTTAATCTTAATCAGAGGAGAAGAGCCCCATCCGTGTGGGTGGGGGCGGTAGAATAACACTCACGGTATCACCTGCCTGCCCTAGGAGGTGACTAAAAGGGGCCCCAGGGGCTCTGAACTTCGGAGCGTGGGTTGGTGACCACGGGCCACTTAAGCTGAGTACTGGCATTACATCAACTTTGGGCCGATGACCTAGATGTTAGGCCCTTTAAAACAACAAGCATCATCATAACTACATCAACTTACTTGTGCCAGACTCCTCACTTTCATCTATCCTACCCGACCTCCCTTGGTCAAGTTTTGTTCTTTTCCGACCCCGACGGTATTAGGTATCGAGGCCTAGGGAGCCTTTCATCTTCAAGCCCTTCGTGGCCCTTGTCTTTCTCTGGCTAACACCTTCACTTTTCGAAGTTTCGGAACCCTTACATTTTTTCTCTTTGATTAGTGTTATATAGAGGATGGTTATTTTAAAACAATAATCACCACCACCACCACCACCACCTTGAAAGGAGGGTATTTGCAAAACAAAGGGAAAGGCAGCTATCTATTACATATTATGCCCTGAGACTGGTTGGACCCTCAAATAGCACAGCCAAATGTTGTATGGTCCTAGGGTAACCACAAAAACTAATGGCGAAGCTATAATTGAGGTGCACAAGGCAATATGAGAAGTGAGATAGTTTGCCATTGCTTTCCATTGGGCCAGAAAGTGCTATTATAGCAAGACAACACCTGTGAGTACACCTACCATAACCATGGATGAGACTGAGACTTCGGCGGAAACTATATTTTGCTCTGGCCTGTGCCAAGAGACAGATGCAAAAATGCTGAATCCATCAAGGAATGGTAGAGTGCCATTAATATCAAGTGACACAAACCTACGCTAAGCCACGGGCTTGGAGGGAAAAGGAAGGTATAATCCAAATAATTTTACTAAGTCCTTCTGAGTGATCGGGGGTGCGTGGTCGTGTAGGTAGTGTGGGAGGTCTGATTAGAGTATCCTCTGTCTTCCCGGTTCGCTATCTCTTAACTCTCTTGTTGACACGTTGTACAGTGCTTAGCACGATGTGTATAGGGAGACTGCGCAGTGTGGAGGAGTGGGAGACGAGGCAGACCCCTTCGATTGCCCCTCCCCACATGTGCGGCCGATTCCCCCGCAGGATGTTTACAAAGTATTTGGACTATAGTGAAGGGAGGTAACTACTGCTGTGCTACTGAGAGCAAAATGAAGCCCTATCGCACTAACGTAGACGCCATCTCGCCTGCTGACAGCAGGAGAAGCGCGGACAAGAGCATTCAGTTACCAGAAGACGAAGTGAACAACTCCGTAGCAACTAGCGAAGTAAACGTTCTTCCCCTCTCACTCATGGACTCCTAAGGATACAAAACTCATTTAGTGCGCAACTAAGGTTTCGTGCCATCAGATAGTAATCGCGCTGTAACAGGCGAGAAGGGTCACTAAGAGCGTGAAAATGAAAGATGATGTTGACGCATTGGTTAGGTGTCACTCGGATATCTATAGGCCATCGGGCCGAGCAGGACCAGAGGATTTAGTTTATTTTTTTACAATCTGCACTACGTAGTACCAACAGAGATAGTTATTATGGCGACGAAAGAAAAGGAGTCATGGTGGTGGTGATTAAGTACAACTAGGCAACAATCATCTATTAACATTAATCGGAGGGGAAATAATGGAAGGGATCCGACACTTCGAAAAATGAAGGTACCGGCCAAAGAAAGACAAGGACCACAAAGGGCGTGAAAATAAAAGAATCCCTAGCCCTCGTAAACCTAATACAAACGAGGTCGGAAAAGAACAAGAGTTGACCAAGGGAGGTCGGATAGGATAGATGAAAGTGAGGAGCCTGACACTAGTAAGAGAAAACAATGCCAGGACTCAGCTAAAAGCCCCGTGACCGCCAACTCACGCTCCCAAGTTAAGAGTCCCTGGGGCACCTTTTAGTCACCTCTCACGACAGGCAAGGGAACCCGTGGCTGTTATTCTACCGCCACCATCCTCAGGGGGCGAAAGGATAGGAAAGGGGTAGGAATAGAAAGAATCGACGGTGGCCTTAATTATTAAAGGTACAGTCCAAGCATGTGCCTAGTGTAAAAATGGAAAAAGACGGAATATCAACTTCCGGGCTGCCGACAGAGCGATTCGAACCCACTATCTCCCGAATGCAAGCTGATAGAGGATTTCGTTTATATTTGTCTTTTGAAACAATAATCACCACCAGTGAGTCCTAAAACTGCGTCACGGGATCGATCTGAGTCCCCATGGAGACGTAGCAAATGTTTACTCCCGTCGCTAGACAACAGTATTTTTTTTTTAACTTCACAATTTATTTCATGACGCAATGAATAATATATTTCCTCTGAATTTTGCACAGGATCGTTCGCATTCTCCTCATCACATGAAAGACCAAGAGGTAGAGTATGTAAAATATTCCGTGGACTCTATTACAAAATCTGAATTAGACGACCGTCTATATCGAGGTCTGGTGTTATGCAATGACATGAAGGTAATCCTGATAAGTGACAGAAATCTAGAAATGTCGGCTGTGGCGTTAGATGTATGTGTAGGTAGCATGAACGATCCGCCAGATATATCTGGTTTGGCACATCTGTGCGAGCATGTAATCGGATTGCGCAGTGGTAAATGTCATTCTGATGACAATTTCAGCCTGTTTTTCTCTCAGTATGGAGGAAAGTGTAATGCCTCCACGTGCTCAGATAATACATGTTATTATTTTGAGATACTTCCAGAACATCTGGATAAAGGCTTGAACAAATTATCACAGTGTATCAAGAAACCCGAGTTCAATAACTACGTGATCAATGGAGAAATCGCTGCTATAAACAGCGAGCATGAGGCGAACATGCTCAAAGAGAGTATGAGGCTAAACAATCTAGTTAAACTTATGTCGAGTGTAAACCATCCATATCGTAAGTTTGATATTGGCAATCGAATGACTTTGGATGTCATCCCGAAAGGTAGGAATATAGTGATCCGTAAAGCCCTTCACAAATTCCACGAAACTTGGTACTCGTCTAATTTAATGAGCCTTTGTGTTTTGGGAAGGGCCAGTCTGGACGATCTACAAAACATGGTAATAAGAACATTTGGTGACGTTCAAAATTCTCACACTGACCTCTCTGAATGGCTAGAGCATCCATACGGACTCGAACAGACACGACTGAAGTGCTACATGATACCAATAATCCCCACTCGATGGCTCCAGATCAGGTTTCCTATCCCTGACTTCAGAAGATATTACAAAACTGAACCGGGACTTTACATTTCATCTGTATTTGAACTCGAGGGCCAAGGTGGTATAAAATACCTTCTGTGCAAGAAGCAGTTATGTAAAAGTTTAATTGCTGAGGTTCAGACTGCTGCAAGAGGCTTTGGATTCTTCATAATCCACATGGTTCTAACTGAAAAAGGGTTAGATAATGTCGATACTATAGTAAAAATAACTTTTCGATATATAAATTTGTTGAAGGAGAGGCTCAAGAAATGGATTTTTGATGAATTACAAAATCAAAGGAAATACGAATTTACTCATTATAGAGAAGTGCCTCCTTCTTGTTTCGTGAAGGATGTATCGATAAATCTCCATCTTTATCCTATCCAAGACGTTCTTTCAGGTGGATACTTCCTAGATGACTGGAGGCCGGATCTAATAAAAGAATTCTTGAATTACCTGAATGTCGACAATATACTATTGTTTATAGCTTCCAAGAAAAAAGTTAGCAATGCTGATCGTAAAGACCCCTGGTATGGTACCAAATACAAACTGGAAAATATTCCTGACGATACAATAAACGATTGGAAGGAATATATTTTTCGTAAAGATCTAGAAGTAGCAGAAGTAGCTTTTAGAAATAGCGGCTTCCAAATATTGCCAAGAAATGAAGAAATTTTTACAATCCCCGTAATAATAAGGAACTCCGCTCATATGAGGGTGTGGTACAAGCAGAATCTTGAAGCCCATTCGGCAAAGACTGAACTCTTCCTTGAATTCATATTTAACCAAGCAAACTGCAGTCCCAAAACTTCAAATATGTGTGGTATGTTCGTGGAGTTATTACAGTGTGAGCTTTATGATCCAGACATGAAGACATTGCCCTGCACTCTTCTAGAAACGAAATACGGGATGATAATGATTCTCAAGGGGATAAATAGTGAAGTTTTCCTATTGTTGGAAAATATCTTGGTACTTATGAGGCAGGTAGGAGTAAACTCTGCAGTATTTAAAGCCTTAAAAGACAAACGAGTGAACTTTTGGAAGAACTTAGAGAAAAATGATCCTTACACAATGGTGCAACATTACCTGAAATGCCTTTTAGTAGAAAAGGAATGGACCTATGACGAGATGGAAAACGCCACTGAAGAACTAAAATATAGAGAATTCCAAGCGTTCATCCGTGGGATGCTTTCTAAAATATACGTGGAGTGCTTTTTGTATGGTCAAGTGGATGGACCTATGGCAATACGGGTAGCCAAGTCGCTAGAAAGCCAACTTCTCGCTCCCTTGCGATGCCTCCCATTATTGCCTCATCAATTGTCGCGTAGCAGAGAGTATGAGCTACGAAAAGGCTCCAGCTACTACTTTGAAGCTCATGTAAGTAGTCGATGCAATTCTGTGGTGGGTCTCTACTATCAGTGCCCTCAGAAAACCACGTGGACTAGTATACTATTACAGTTACTAGTACATATTATTGAACAACCCTTCGTTACTACGATGAGAGTGACTGAACAACTTGGATACAACGTCCAATGTGACTTCCTCAACTTCTTGGAAAGTACTGGCCTTAGGATTATCATACAGACTCCCGAAAACATGTGGTTGGTTGACCAAACCGTAGAGAAATTTTTAAAAAGCATGGAGATCTATCTTAACGAAATGACTGAACAGGAGTTTCTAAATCACAAGGAAGCTCTAGCAGGAAGAATATTGGCCACATATAAGCACCAGACTGATGCTGCAGAACAGCATTGGGCAGAAATTTATAACAGGCAGTATAACTTTAATAGACACCACGACGAAGTATCTTATATCAGTCAGGTGAGGAAAGAGGACGTCATTGGCTTTTACCAGATGTGGATTTCTCACATATCTCCACGACGACGAAAACTAGCTCTGTACTTTTCGTTCAAAGATTTTGATCAAATGGACATTTCATACGGCGAAAATGCACTCGGTGGAATTTATTGTATGGTGATGCCACAAAAAATCGAAAGTATAAAAGAGTTTTTGAAGAAGCTCGCATTCTTTCAACGATCTGAACCTTCCATGAAAATATCCACACTGTTGAAAAGTAATCAAAATAGAAACCAGAAGTATTTGCCGAGGAAAATGGAAAGATTGCGGAAGTAATACTCTACCTACTTAAGTATATTTCCATTCAAAGACTAATCGTTCATATTACTTCACTGAATGCTGGAAAAGTTAGGAAGTTAATTCTCATAAAGAAACTACTCGGGAAATTTTAGCTTTTTAATGTGGCGTAAAATGAAAATATCCTAAACAAGAGGCTGCGGATTTATATATTAATAATTCTATGAAGACCAACTACAATACGCAGACCTTCCTAGAACTGGCAACATGTTCGTTTTTCAACACGTAATTGCCTCAATACTTCCAATACATGTCATGATAGTTTATTATTGTTTTCGTTCTCGATGTCCACAGCAGCCGTGAGATCAGTTTAATTCAGAGCTACAACCTCTTCGGGCGCAATTTCATGGAAATAAATGAGTACAGTTTTCCGACAATCTGTTTGAGCGCCATTGCTGTAGTGTTTGTAAACAAACCTTTACGGGCTCTGCTTTGCTATTATATTTCATTTTATTATGTGGTATTCCGTTCGATGCGGATTGTTTACTTCTTTTTTGAATGAAAAATGCACACATCTTGCATACAGTTACAATTACAAAGATGTACAGAATTTCGTTATTGACTCAGTTTTCTTAGCTCAGGATAGGACCGGATACGTATCACACTTCCTACTACATAATTCACACATACATTCTGCCTTTGGTACGTGAAATACTTTAGTGGAATACACTGGGTGATGAAAGCCGTGTGTTGCAATTCTAGTCACTAAGTACCTCAGTTCAAAATGGTGCACATTCATTCCGTAGATGTCATGACCTCAGTGGTGTAGAAATCCTTGAACTTGAGCTCCGACTGTATACACCCTGCCACGTAGCCTATGGGTACAACTTCACTCTTTCTCCCCTGTTAATACTGAAGGTACAATAGTGATTTTCTAACTGTTGGGTTCGAATCAGTGTCGCTAACCATACAGTTTAAGAACCCTATTTGCCGATACGACTATATTATACCAGAGCCATCTACAGTAACCACTGATCCACAACCAACTACAATATATCAGACCAAAGATCAGACCAAGACCGACTACAATATATCAGACCGTAATATCAAAACCAAGATGGTGGACGTCGTGGGCGCAGTAGCTGCCGACTGATGAAGTTTAGGGTAGCACGCAATAACTTCATTTCGACGATAAACCAACTCACGATTTTCGGAGATGTCGGAATTTCGTCCCAAAGAAGTTCTTTTACCTGCCAGTAAATTTACCGACACGAGGCTTACGTATTTGAGCACCTTCAAATACTACCGGACTGAGCCGGGATCAAACCCGCCAAGTTGGGGTCAGAAGGCCAGAGCTTCAACCGCCTGAGCCACTCACATTAAATTACTTGTGTTGATACCACTGAAAGAGCTACACAATATCTGGTTCAATCCGCCAGAAATTAAGAAAAGATCGCGTACATATTTTGCAAACGGTGGTAGGTAATTTAACATGATAAATGTAACATCATAAGGAAAATCACTGTTGCACGTATGAAAACACTTCGCGAACAAGTACTCATCACATATGATCAACTAGAATCACGCATATTCTGCTAGAATAGATGGACAGCCCCACAGCAAAAGAGAACAACAAGCTGATTATTTCGAAATGTCACTTAGTCAAATAACGTTTTCTCTTATATTACACTTCGCTGGATAGATGGAAATACATTATAAAACTGTTAAAATGATATTTATAACATCATTTTGAATGTTTAAAAATAATTTAAGGTGCGAAATTCCTCGATTGATTCACTCTCATAAGAACTATGAAACATAACGTGTTGTCTTAGTTTCGCAGTGGTGGACAATTTCTAATGTTCAGCACTCGATGAAAATGAAGAAAATGAAAATGAAGTACACCCGAAATGATTATGCCAGCCCAATGAACAGCCCCGGTGATGTTAAGCCTTCCTTACTGGAAACTCTTATATGTTGACATATGATATAGTAGCACTTCCAACCATGGTGGTAAACTTGGCAATGAAGAGTTCATACACGAAATATATAATAGGATTTTCCCCATTGAAGAACATGAGTAAAACAACTCTATTGACTCTAAACAATGATGTCTTTAACCTAGATGGACGAGCTACAATTTGGTGTAGACTGCTTGATAACAGATATCCACAGCATGAATCGGAAGGTATTGGTACAATAAAACCCCTGAGTTACAAACAAATCTAATCCCTGCAAATCCCCCCTGTGGGTGGGGGCGGAAGAATAACACCCACGGTATCCCCTGCCTGTCGTAAGAGGCGACTAAAAGGGGCCCCAGGGGCTCTGAACTCTGGAGCGACCACGGGCCCTCAGCTGAGTCCTGGCATTGCTTCCACTTGTGCCAGGCTCCTCACTTTCATCTATCATATCCGGCATCCCTTGGTCAACACTTGTTCTTTTCTGACCCCGATGGTATTACGTATGGATGCCTAGGGAATCTTTCATTTTCATGCCCTTCGTGGCCCTTGTCTTCCTTCGGCCGATACCTTCATTTTTCGAAGTGTCGGACCCCTTCCATTCTTTCTCTGTGATTAATATTATATAGAGGATGGTTGCCTAGTTGTATTTCCTCTTAAAACAATATTTTTTTTTTTTTTGCTAGGGGTTTTACGTCGCACCGACACAGGTAGGTCTTATGGCGACGATGGGATAGGAAAGGCCTAGGAGTTGGAAGGAAGTGGCCGTGGCCTTAATTAAGGTACAGCCCCAGCATTTGCCTGGTGTGAAAATGGGAAACCACGGAAAACCATTTTCAGGGCTGCCGATAGTGGGATTCGAACCTACTATCTCCCGGATGCAAGCTCACAGCAGCGCGCCTCTACGCGCACGGCCAACTCGCCCGGTCTTAAAACAATAATCACCACCACCACCATCCCTGCAAGTCACTATTTCTTCTGTGTAACAGCGTTCAGATTGCTCCATCTATCACACTATAAGTTTTGTCATACACCAAGATCTAGCCAAATGTTCCCGCAGGCAAGCACAGATTCTTTCAAAATACAATTGCATCTAAATCACACGACACTTTGAAGCACATAGACACTAAAGGAACATCACCATATCAATTATCAATATCTAAATGAATTGTTTTTTGAGGCATACGAACAGGTCAACCATTTAGAATTAGAAAAAATAGTCTTCCCTAATCTCAGACTTACTCTCAGATGACATATGCATACTACTGTTTTGTAGAAATATTCACGATGTATGTTCCTAATCCACTTCTCTCTTAATCTTTTATTCCTTCGAGAACTTAAGAATAGATGTATGAGAGGCGCTGCCATAGTTCGATTTAAATCCGGTTCACACCACCATCAAAACTAATATATTCTCACATGACTGCGTATAATTCCTGATTCTAGTGACTAGTGACCCATATAAATACACTCACACACTTATATTCTACATAGAAACTAATACTTATCGTCAACTTACGTGAAATTACTCCGACTGAATGAGAATACTAAAACGAATAGGCTCACCGTTATCGGTTGGAAAGAAATCTTCCCTAACCACAAATTTTGGTTACACACATAGCCTAGTACGATAGTTTGGTCTTTGACTTCCAAATTTTCCCGGTGAATATTCCTTATCCATTTCTCCTGTATAGATCTATCTTCAGGGAATTTAAAAGCTTCAGCAACAGTATAATTAGATCTACAACCACTAACGCAGCAGGAATGACCCATTTTGTGCTATGTTACAGCATGACAATATAAACACTATTATACTGAACCCTTGAACTTACCATTCCATCGTTGGTCGGCCACGGCTGGTACAGTAGAACAATCTAGAACTCTTAAATCATGGGTCGTTGCGGGAATAAATTCGGTCACGATCTTAACCAAACGATGGGGTTCAGAACTACTTGAAATGAGGAGCAAAATGTGCTTACTAACTTTTATTAAATTGAAAATAGCACGATAACATTATTAATTTAATATGCATTCTTGAAATAAGAAAAATCATGAATTATTGATTTTTGAATGTTTCAAACACAGTCACATTACATAACGTTGATTTGTTTCTTACAATATCGAAGAGTTGCTTCGGAGAAGTTAATATATTAGTGGACAGCGAAACTGAAAAATTGAAAAAGGGAAGACCTGAAAACCGGGCACCTATTATTCCAAACGAGAACTGAGAGTTAATCCACACGATCCGTGGAAAATCCTACTTTCAACAAGTAGAACGCCTGATTTTATCTCAATTAAGGTTATCCACCAGTCGAATACCCTTAACGGATACGGAACACCCGCCGAATGGACCCTTAATCGAACCAAACTGACTATCAGTTGCTTTGGATAGGTTGCGAAATATTATGGGAAAGCATGATGTTCACTACGAATTAACAGCATCATTCACAATTGAAATAAAATTCCACCATGTATTTGTCATTCATGACACCCTTAAGTGATAAGGTAATCCCGATGCTAAATGTGCATCACCCAAAACAGCTGTTCGGAAGGAACCAACAACAACATGATCCGTGAGGATCCTACGTTATGTCGTTCTAAAGGAACAAAACTGCGAAATGCAGGAAACACTTATCCATCATGCATTTAGAAGAAATGCCAAACACTGAAGTTAATTAAAAGTGGAAAGTCACTTGAAAAGTATTATTATCGAACCGATTTTCAGGTTAGAAATGGTTTTGTTACGCTAAATAAAATTACCAGTCCACGTAAAAAATTACTACAACTTTAAGGAATTCTTTCCCTTGAAAAACAATGCTACCAGTACAGATCTATCTATTTATTGTCTGTCCCAACACACTACTTATAAAGTGATTACTTAATTACTTCAACTATGAATAAAAATGAAAGTACGACAAGATTGAAAATAAAATATTGTTACTGGCTGACGAATCGAAACCGCATTCGCAACTCAAGTCTCACACTAATACACTGAGTGTCAATCTGCACACTATCAAACGAAACGGACGTCAAAACGATAAAACAATTAAGTCCGTAAAATAAATTAACATATCGAAGTCATTAAAGCTCAACACGCACGGAGAATTACAGTAAAGATATTGAATCTAGATCAGATCGATGTCCAACATTTGGGCAACCCTCAGCCACCGATAGCGGTCCCGTTATCTCAAGGAGAGCTACGCACTAACCCTCTTCATAATTTATATTTTACTGTAGATGCTACCTTCGTCCAGGCCACTGCAACAAAAAAACCAAAAGAAACATCTAATCTGAGACTTGAGTGTGTACAGCTGCCATCCCAGACCTATCGTCGGGCTCACTTGAAATCTGTACATCCTAACACTAATCACTATGTACATGATACCTTCCAAATTCTATCGTCGGGCGTGAACTAGGACGTCTCATCATCAGTGACTCCAAGGATAACATGTGACGTCCTAATCCTATCGTCGGGCGTCAAAGTGGGTCATACTACGCCTCCCTTAACATATCAGGCGAACTAGCAATTTCAAACAACTCCGACTTTCAATACTAAACCTGGTCAGACAAATACCACACGACGGAACCACGTCTCTTACTATCAAACGAATGCAAGTCAAAAAATACAGTAAGTCTCTACCTCGTTACAATACGTGAACTCAAAAATAAATATACGTGACGAACGATTCTCCACCCCAAACACAATCTCAGCCTGCGCACTGAAGTTTAGGGAAGCAATGATAATTCCCAACGCACGTTTACCATAGTGGATGCCTTCAAAATAATAATCATCACTACCGCATTCGAAACTCTCCAATCGCCTATCATCAATTCCAACCATTTATATCAATGACATATCCAGTGGACGAAATTTAATACACCCCAACCATGGGTCCAAAAATGCTCTTTTATCCTTGAGGTCGCATTATCTTACTATTCATATGGGCTTTAAGTACCAAATCGCTGGACATTTACTACCAAGATTTTAACCTTTTACTAGAGTCGTTTTCACTTGGGATTTTGCTAGAAATCTACGGTGCTTCACACAGTAGTCGTCTCAAATTCGGATTGGTAGCGGAAAACAATACAGCCTGCCTCAATACGGCCGGTTTCTTAAATACTTCCTCTTCAAAAATATAGCCTGTCTCAAACTCATTCTCCTCGCTTTATTCCAGCGGTATCACTTAAAATCCAGGCTTCATTTCATCCATCTCTCTTATCTCCACATACATATAAATTCGTCGCTCTCAATCCCTTTTTCTTATATTTCCAAGACCCTTTTTCATAATTCAATCCCCTGGTGAAAACAACAACCACTGTAAAACACATCTCTTACTTTACTGTTGTTACGACTTTCAAACCTCGAGAATCCAAGAGCACACCGCGACTTTTCGTATCATTGATATACACGATGTCTCAAAATTTTACTTCCCATGAATAACTGTAACTCTACCAAATTTCACTGAAATTATCTAAATATGCCTGCGATCCTTGTAAAAATATACTGGTTAAATGCACTTTTACCATAGAAAAATTTCTTTATCCCGCGGTAGACATTATTATTATTATTATTATTATTATTATTATTATTATTATTATTATTATTATTATTATTATTATTATTATTATTATTATTATTATTATCATTGACAAACATTTCCGAATTCAACTGATATTTGAAATTTAGGTGTTCGCCACGACTAATTTATAACTTATAACTTCCCAAAATTCCACGCTTTGGACAATATCTCATCGAACATTAACACCAAATTTTAAGCGTCGCATTTTACCATTTCTTGACATGAAATTTACACACTGAAAGTTTCACACGCTGACCAAAAATTACAACACCTTTCGCCTGATAATTACGAATATCAACCCGACAATCATCTTGAAAAATTTGTTGGGACAGAACAAATAAAACTAACTACAACATAATATAAAAATAGACAGACCTGCACAATGGTGACATTCCCAGCATTCTGGTTACATCGTCACCAGCTGACCTCGCTCCTTAGCCGTACATTTTCACAAAGAACATTATCATTTCCAACATCTCACTCTTACAAACACTACCCTTCTCACACACGATATTAAAATTACCACATAAACCACGCACTTTTCTCTGTAATTGGCACCACGAACTTCCCTCGTTCTGCAGTCCTCTACGACTGTCTGGATCGTTCCCAGAGTTGTCTCTCTCCGTTACTCCAATAAAACAGGTGTTCAACAGATAAAGGGAGCAGAACTACTCTGAATAGCTTCCCCAACCCTCTTCACTTTCAAACGTACATGAGATGATATAAATAAAATCTGCTGCGTATAATTTAACCAACGCCTACACTTTCCTAGTTCGTCGGTACCGTACACTTTCAGAACTTTTCCAATCACCTTCTCTTCTTAACCGAGTATGTGGACCTTAGCCACGGACATGTATTTAATTATTTGTCGATCAATCTGGCGCGAATTTCCAATGACGACGGGCACTAGCTCCCGCGGCTTCAAGTTCCAGATCGACACTGCAAAATATACGGTGGGGGGTTTCTTTTATAATCTCAGAAGGGACGCTATCCCCACTATTAAGCTTGATTGTGTAATATGCCAATTTTGCGTCCAATAGACCGATTTTGATGAGACTTGTCCCAGACTTCCGGACACGCTTGCACTTATTTTAGATGTTAATCTTATAATTTTACCACACTCACAACAGGGGAAATAAATTATTTCTGCCCGTGCGTTTCGCGCGTTTTCTTCATCCCCTGACCTTGGCACGTGTAGCTAGTTCACTGATCTGATGCTGACATGGCCTTCGGCTTAACTGCATTTATGTTTTTCCCTGGGGGCTCTGTCTTCACGTAGGGTTTACGAATAATTTAACTTATTTATTTCTTTATTTACTGTATTGCCAAAATCCCTCGTTGTATAGAATTCTATGAATTTAAAGAATTGTCGGGCACTCGAGTTCCGCCGAGGTGTCCCGGTATTTCACGAGCTTGCCGTGAGAGTGATCCTTCCCACGCGACATCGGGGCTCTTAGGAGCGCAACATGGCTGCCCTCAAACATAAAAGTAGTTTCTTGAGACCAAATAAATATTGAGAGAAAAAAAGTATTTTTTCTCTCCGTAGAATTATGGGTTCAATACATCAAAAATACCATCATATAAATTTCTAACAAAACACCATACTGATAAACCGTTATAGATTACTATTTTACCAAACATATACTTTATACTTCAACAACTCGATCAAAATAACACTCTTTAACAGAATGTAAACACAGATATGAACCAACCACATGTCTCAAACGCTCGCTTACGAAGTCGCCATTTTCCTCCGAATCGATAGTAACATTAAGGTCTGATATTATTGTAGTCGGTCTTGATCAGACCTTAATGCAGCTATCGATATTACCTAAAATGGCGCCCCGATCGGTTTGCTCAAATGTAAACATGAGCATGTGCGAAACATCTGTTTAGTTCCTATTGGTTTCGTTTGATTAGGAAACGTTAGTGTAGTGATGTTTTTATTGAAATTTTGGTTTTAAAACTATTTTGATATATTAGGACGTGTCGATCGTGTCGTATGCCTGGGTGCAATTCATATTACAGCAGATGCACTTAAATTCAGATCAAGTGTACTTAATGCATCGTGACGAATTCGAAGTTACAAGTAATCTATTAGGGTGCATTAAAACACTCGAGGATAAATTTGTCAAGAGAGAGGATGTGTTCCGTGTACTTGATGAGCTGTTTTTTCTTTTTTCTTTTTTTTCGGATAAGGCCAAAATTCTGTGTTGGTGCCAATTCTAGTACCTACGTTTCTGAATTGCTATACCTTTTGAGAATTTTAAAAGTGAGGTTATAAAAAGTGATAAAGCTATTTATTTATCTGTCAGTGAAAATTATATTCGCTTTGTTAAATTAGAGGACAAGGTATCATCACTTACAGTACTTATTTACGTTGCCAACGATTTGGGTGTTAAAGTGCTTTATACGAAAATGCATATGCTACCAGAGAGCTTCAAACTGATTCTCCTATTGATTATCTGAAATGAAACAGATGTAGCAGTTTGGTGAATCATTATTAGGATCATTGTTATGAGAGAATTGAAATTTGCGACAAGGTTATGTTTCTAACAAATTTCTTGAACGAGGTAGGCTATTATATTTAAAAACGTATGGCAATGGAAAGGTCATTCAAATAAATGTATTTCTAAAACAGGTATTGATTTATAGGAATAAGTATTATGGTCTGCAATAATTTACGAAGGGTTCCCCTACTATGTCTACACCAATTAGATAAATTTCCAACTTCTTTGAAATCACAAGGAAAGACTAGGTAGACGATTGATACGTGATCTGCCACTTGGACGACAGCCCTAAATTCAGATCAGCGGTGATTGATTAATTAATTGACTGAATTGAAACGCATCAAATATTCCCCCAGGATTGTTATTTTAGAATGCAATCCTATATTACCTATTTCCTTTACCATACTAGTTCATAGAAATTATTTATATTTTGAATTATCCGCATATTGCTTATCAAAATATACGGTACTTCTAGATAGCATTGGTCTATTACCCAAAGTAAAGTATTCTGCTCGTTATTATTGACGGCTTAGCAATTCAATACGATAATCAAAATTTTATGTTTACGTATCATAGGCATGTTTATTAATACATTGAACCGATGCGTCGGCCATGTTGTTTCTGTATTAAGGTCTGATATTATTGTAGATGGTCTTGACTGATCTCTATACATAGATGGCTGTTAACTTGGGTAGCAGCAGTAAGCCGAATAGAAGATGACTGGCGTAGTAAGATGGCAGCGAGCGCATGGTGCATGGTGCATGGATTAGGAGTATCAGACCACGAGGAGCGCGCTTGCTTTGTTTATGCTTAGTTCAGGGACGCCAGGCCTCTTGATTGTAGTTCCATGGGTGTTTTGTGCTGTGTTATTGCAAAGGAAATAGTATGTACTTTACGAATTTAGGTTCGTTGCCTTGTAGTATGCCTGTGATTCAATTTCAATGTGTATGTGTTTTTGTGAAATCTGAATGAAGAGTACGGGTTATTAACATGCCGCAGTATTCAGCTTATGGATGTACAAACAGAACCGATCAGCAGAAGGAGAAATCACTTCATCCATGAGTTTTATCTTCTTCTTCTTCTTTATCTGTTTACCCTCCAGGGTCGGTTTTTCCTCGAACTCCGCGAAGGATCCCACCTCTACCGCCTCAAAGGCAGTGCCCTGGAGCTTCAGACTCTGGGATGGGGGATACAACCGGGGAGGATGACCAGTATCTCGACCAGGTGGCCTCACCTGCTATGCTGAACAGGGGCCTTGCGGGGCAATGGGAACATTGGAAGGGATAGACAACGAAGAGGCTGCCGTGGCCTTAAGTTAGGTACCATCCCGATATTTGCCTGGAAAAGTGGGAAACCACGGAAAACCCCTTCTAGGATGGCTGAGGTGGGAATCGAACCCACCTCTACTCAATTGACCTCCTGAGGCTGAGGCTGAGCCCTCGTACCACTTTTCAAATTTCGTGGCAGAGCCGAGAATCGAACCCGGGCCTCCGGGGGTGGCAGCTAATCACATTAACCACTACACGACGGAGGCGGATGGTGACTTTTATACTGTACATAATTATCTTCCTAGGGTAGTGTTTTGAGTTTATTGTATCTCATTTCGCATATTCTGGGAGCGAAATGGCAATTAATTTTTGTAGGTTTCCTTTCTCGAGACCCGAACTTCTAAGATCATGGATTAGGAGTATCAGGCTGGAGAATTGGGAGCCTTCTAAAACAGCTGTTCTCTGGTAGGATCGCTCTGAGGAAGACTGGTTTTGACAGAACTGGACAAACTGTACGCCTTAGAAGTGATGCACAGCCAACTGTTTTCAATTTTCCTGAATATTTACTGCAAGTAAGGATTTACTCATATTTTTATTTATTTGTCATCATTAATCTGACGGTTTAGCTGAAATAATTGACGTGATCTTATAACAATCTTAGAGAATGAAGTCTGGAGGAGTTCTAGGCCTTATTACATCAGTAATAATTATGGGTTTCAGACACTGGAGTAGTGGGAGAAGGGAAAGTGTGGTGGGTGTTTTAGGCTACCCCATTATAATGTTTGTAGTATTTGGGGCTCTTTTAAGGGGTGTTACATTTTTATGATGATGACCATCAATGTTGCTTTGCTAGCTGAATTTAATTAAAGAGGTCTATAATAGTTATTTAGGGTAACAATTTATGAGCTGGAACGAAGTCATAAAACCATAACCTTAATTTACTCTATTCAATGTCATAGGCTTGCAAGTGGCGAGTGTGTTTTGATCATATTTCCCCACCCTTTAATTGTTACACCCCTAGTTTCACGTCATTT
The DNA here is from genome assembly GCF_040414725.1 of Anabrus simplex. NCBI lineage: Eukaryota > Metazoa > Arthropoda > Insecta > Orthoptera > Tettigoniidae > Anabrus > Anabrus simplex. The sequence continues at coordinate 482,891,346 of NC_090267.1, forward strand.
TCAGGCAGTAGTAATTTTTTCGGCCATTATTATACACTCATTTTATTGCTATTCCGGAGATTTTCTGATCTCGGAATGACATGTCAGTGATCCCAATGTCCTTATGCTTTGAGTGAACATGTCTCTATAGTTTTAATTATTCGAATGCGCCATTAATTGCGATTTAAAATTGACTATATTATCATTGCTTCCCCATAAGGAGAGTTCTAAGGTGGGTACGCCAACATGGCGGACCGCGCGCTCAACTTGGCGTACTTTCTCCTGCAGCGGAGAGCTGCCATCAGCGATCCATGTATAGAGATCAGTGACAGTAACTGTAGTCGGCTATGGACTATAGAGTCGTGCTTTACATCGTGGCTTGTGAGAATTTCGCATTACCACTGCCGTATTGTTAAACTCAATAGTGTTACATTTGCGGGTATAATAAAAACATACTTTCTTTTTCTGTGGGAATGTAAATCTGCTCGGGTAATACCAGGTAAGTAGAATTGTGGCATGAACGAAGGTAAAACTTCAGCCGTATTCATGCAAGTTTTATAAGGAGGTCCTCATATCACTGGTTTTGTCCAGACCCTACCCTAACCAATCCAGACCAATGGTCTTCTCTAGCTCCTACCCTAACCAATCCAGACCAATGGTCTTCTCTACCTCCTACCCTAACCAACCCAGACCAATGGTCTTCTCCAGGCCCTACCCTAACCAATCCAGACCAATGGTCTTCTCTACCTCCTACCCTAACCAATCCAGACCAATGGTCTTCTCCAGGCCCTACCCTAACCAGTTCAGACCAATGGTGTTTCCTCAGGTAACGAGAGGCCTAAGGCCGCTTCGCGGCTCTAACCTGGGGGCTTACGCCCTCAGACCCCGTTCCCCCTGTGGGTGGGGCCGGTAGAATAATGCCCACGGTATCCCCTACCTGTCGTAAGAGGTGACTAAAAGGGGCTTCAGGGTCTCTCAACTTGGGAGCGTGGTTTGGCGACCATGGAGCCCTTAGCTGAATCCTCGCATTGCTTCCACTTACTTGTGCCAGGCTTCTCACTGTCATCTATCCTATCCGACCTCCCTTGGTCAACTCTTGTTCTTTTCCGACCCCGACGCTATTAGGTTTGCGACGGCTAGGAAGTTTTCATTTTCACGCCCTTCGTGGCCCTTGTCTTCCTTTGGCAGATATCTTCATTTTTCGAAGTGTCGGATCCCTTCCATATTTTCCCCCTAATTAGTGTTATATAGAGGATGGTTGCCTAGTTGTAGTTCCTCTTAAAACAATAATCACCACCACCACCACCAGACCCCGGTTCTCACGGAGGGTCTAGTTCCTAAGTAGAGTGGTTCGCTCGATCACGTCGTCTCCGAGTCATCTACGAGAAATAAACATAGGACAGTCATACCGCGCGTAGACATTAGCGATACAAGCGGTAACCATTGTACTAATGTTGCGTGAACACCGCTGAAATTTTACTTGTTAGAATAATGCATTTAGTAAAGTAGTTCGTGTGAAATGACGAACGCAGCATTTTATTATTTACGGTTTTATTTCGTCCAATAGTTGCATATAGCCGCTGGATACCGTGGTTCAAATCCCGGTGACCCCATGTGAGATTTGTGCTGGACAAAGCGGAGGTGGGACAGGTTTTTCTCCGGGTACTCCGGTTTTTCCTGTCATCTTTCATTCCAGCAACACTCTCCATTATCATTTCATAGCATTTATCACTCATTAATAAATCACCTTGTGAGTGGCGACCCCATCCCTGACCCGGTCAATGACTGGAAAACAGGTTGTAGGTTTTTTCAGTTGCATATAGAATTCGATTAGGATCTCTAAGAAGCAAGAAAAATCTGCAAGAATTCCTCCGAAAAGGAAAGCAACATTACCTGCTCAATAAAGATCAGTTCAGTTCAAATGGAAGGAAATTTCGTTATCAACCTAACTTAACCTAACCTCGTCTTGTCACGACTTTGCAGACTTAGCCTTTGTGTATTTTTATTGACTTACGGCACATTTAGACCAACATGTAATATCATTTATATGCTTGTGTATATTATTACAGCGTGGTTTCTCTTCAGTCCGACAGGTAAGAGCAAATTTTAAGAACGGAGATGAATTATTTACACCAGGTAAACACCGAATTGTCCGCCTCTGTGGTGTAGTGGTTAGCGTGATTAGCTGCCACCCCCGGAGGCCCGGGTTCAATTCCCGGCTCTGCCACGAAATTTGAAAAGTGGTATGAGGGCTGGAACGGGGTCCACTCAGCCTCGGGAGGTCAACTGAGTAGAGGTGGGTTCGATTCCCACCTCAGCCATCCCGGAAGTGGTTTTCCGTGGTTTCCCACTTCTCCTCCAGGCGAATGCCGGGATGGTACCTAACATAAGGCCAAGACCGCTTCCTTCCCTCTTCCTTGCCTATCCCTTCCAATGTCCCCATCCCTCCACAAGGCCCCTGTTCAGCATAGCAGGTGAGGCCGCCTGGGCAAGGTACTGGTCATTCTCCCCAATTGTATCCCCGACCAAGAGTCTGAAGCTCCAGGACACTGCCCTTGAGGCGGTAGAGGTGGGATCCCTCGCTGTGTCCGAGGGAAAAGCCGACCCTGGAGGGTAAACAGATGATGATGATGAAACACCGAATAATATAGTCATGCGTATATCAAAATAAAGACAGAATTATATAACATTAAATTGAGTGAGGTTGAGAGAACGTGCGTATTTCCGTAATTCTTCATTAAGCTTGAAAATCGACTTAATTATGAATATCTTGATCGATCATTTACTTGGGTACGGGAAACTTCATTGTTGATACATACAATCACTGCCTTCGTGATGTACAGACCGTACTGTAGCTCCGATGACGTCACACAAAGAGGCGAACTGTTTCCTCAGTCCGATCCGTATAATGCAAGGATATAATACGTCTGTACCTTGTAATTATGCAATATTCACAAATGTTGCATTAATATTACAGGTGAGATCATTAATACCTGTAATCGCATCATAACTCGTAAGTCAAAACCTCCAAACCCCATGGCACTACAGCCCTTGAAGGGCCTTGGCCTACCAAGCGACCACTGCTCAGCCAGAAGGCCTGCAGATTACGAGGTGTCGTGTGGTCACCACAACGAATCCTTTCGGCCGTTATTCTTGGCTTTCTAGACCGGGGCCGCTATTTCACCGACTAATCACGTAGGCTGAGTAGACCTCGAAAAATCCCTCAGGTCCAGGTAAAAATCCCTGACCTGGCCGGGAATCGAACCCGGGACCTTCGGATAAGAGGCAGGCACGCTACCCCTACACCACGGGGCCGGCAACTCGTAAGTCAGGTCTTTATAATTTTTAGGAGAAGTAGGTTTGAAGTGCGATCTACGAGGTCAAAGCTTGAGTGTCTAACTCGTCAATCTCCCTGCGGGTGGGGGCGGTAGAATAACACCCACGGTATCTCCGGCGACTAAAAGAACCCCAGGGGCTCTTAACTTGGGAGCGTGAGTTGGTGACCACGGGGACCTCAGCTAAGTCCTGGCATTGCTTCCACTTACTTGTGCCAGCCTCCTTTCATCTATCCTATCCGACCTTCCTTCATCAACTCGTGTTGTTTTCGGACCCCGACGGTATTAGAGCACTCGAGGACTAAGAAGTCTTTCATTTTCATCTCCCTGTGGGCGTGGGTAGTAGAATAACACACACGGTATTCCCTGCATGTCGTAATAGGCGACTAAAAGGGGCCTCAGGGGCTCTGTATTTCGGAGCGTGGGTTGCGACCACGAGGCCCTTACCTGAGTCCTCCCCTGGGGGTTGGGGTGGTAGAATAACATCCACGGTATCCCCTGCCTGTCGTAAGAGGTGACTAAAAGGGGCCCCATGGGCTCTGAACGTGGGAGTGTGGGTTGGCGACCACGGGGCCCTTAGCTGAGTCCTGGCATTGCTTTCACTTACTTGTGCCAGGCTCCTCACTTTCATCTATCCTATCCACCCTCCCTTGGGCAACTCTTGTTCTTTTCCGACCCCGGTGGTATTACGTATGGAGGCCTGGGGAGTCTTTAATGTTCATGCCCTTCGTGGCCCTTGTCTTCCTTTGGCCGATACGTTCATTTTTCGAAGTGTCGGGCCCCTTTCAATCTTTCTGTCTGATTAGTGTTATATAGAGGATGGTTGCCCAGTTGTACTTCCTCTTAAAACAAACATCACCACCACAGCAACCTATCGTAACAACATGGTCTAAGGTCACGCCTCCTGAACAAGGGATGCCATGCACCCTAATATTTTCAATACACCTCCCAGACTGATGAAACGTTTTCCAATGCATTGCAGGTACATTAAAAATCCGTATATCTCAATTTATTTGTGACATGTTTCAGTTTTGTCTACTTATGATTAAATTTGCATTACTATTTTGAATTTAGTAATTGCACTCTTTGAACAGACTGCATATTCATCCATTCAAAACATTTGTGCAATTTCGTGTCAACACCACAATCTTCAGTGTATTAGCTATTTTTTACAGTCACTACTGAACTGCATTTAGGGCAGTCGCCCAGGTGGCAGATTCCCTATCTGTTGTTTTCCTAGCCTTATCTTAAATGACTGCAAAGATATTGGAAATGTATTAAACATTTCGCTTGGTAAGTTATCATCCGTCCGCCTCTGTGGTGTAGTGGTTAGCGTGATTAGCTGCCACCCCCGGAGGTCCGGGTTCGATTCCCGGCTCTGCCACGAAAATTTGAAAAGTGGTACGAGGGCTGGAACGGGGTCCACTCAGCCTCGGGAGGTCAATTGAGTAGAGGTGAGTTCGATTCCCACCTCAGCCATCCTCGAAGTGGTTTTCCGTGGTTTCCCACTTCTCCTCCAGGCGAATGCCGGGATGGTACCTAACTTAAGGCCACGGCCGCTTCCTTCCCTCTTCCTTGTCTATCCCTTCCAATCTTCCCATCCCTCCACAAGGCCCCTGTTCAGCATAGCAGGTGAGGCCGCCTGGGCGAGGTACTGGTCATACTCCCCAGTTGTATCCCCCGACCAAGAGTCTGAAGCTCCAGGACACTGCCCTTGAGGCGGTAGAGGTGGGATCCCTCGCTGTGTCCGAGGGAAAAACCGAACCTGGAGGGTAAACAGATGATGATGATGATGATGATGATGAAGTTATCATCCAATCCCTAACTCCCCTTCCTATAACATGTGTTATACAGTTTGAAAAATACAGTGGGTCATTGTGTCAAATTTCAATCAAGCTTTTAGATATATAAAAACTTCACTACCCTCCTCTACATTTGTTAAGTCACGCAATGCACTTGCCAGCTGCACAGCACATGTAAACAGCCGATATACCGCGTGGTTCCCAGTTACGTGCTCATGTCTGCACTCCGTTATCTAGTAAAGATTATGATCATTCCTGCGTACCCCATGCATATTCCTTGGGAATTTTGAATGCTAACATTAACACTCTTCACCGCTAACGGTCTGTTGCGAATTTAGTGCACTACCAAGATCAAATTGTCAGTAGGTAAGAAATCCAAGAGAAGTGAATGTCAGGTGAGGAATACAGAGCTGGAACAGGTAGATAATTTAAAGTATTTAGGATGTGTGTTCTCCCAGAATGGTACTACGGTATAGCATCAAGGTGCAGTAAAGTTAATGCAGTATTATGTAAGAAAGAAGTAAGCTCCCGTATTACGGGAGTGAAAGCTAAGTGGACTCAGGTGGTATTCAGCGCGGTACAGCATGGGCTGTAATGTTCGTAGGAGCCTGATATGCGCTCTCGAATTATTCCACAAAAAGTATTAGTTCCAAGTTTTACCACCAGGTGAAAACATGGCGTTGTAAGCAATCGTTGGGTTCACTAAGAAAAACCAGGAAAGATCAACCCCATGATAACGGTGGTTCTGGATAGTTTATTCGAATTTATAGTCACAAACAATGTTCAATATTGAACCCTTGAACTTACCGTTCAATCGTTGGTCATCTGTAGAGCAATATCGTACTCTTGTTCTTTCCTGTCACTTCATCGACCAATCGATAGGGTTCAGAGGAAAGCATAACTACTTCAAATAGGGAGTAAAAATGTGCTTACTAAAATATTTATTCAATGTAAATCGCGATAATTTTGTATTTATTAAATAGGCAAGAAAAGTCAATCAAATTTTCCACAACATGTTTTAACGCAGTCACAATGCATAACGTGAGTGGTAAATATACTTTGAAATTGTTTATAGTTGTCCTCCAAAGAATGGAAACGTAGTGTAAAATTTGTGGACAGCAAAACCCAGAAAAAGAATAGAAAACCTGAAAATCGGGCACCATTCATCCAAACGATAACTGAGAGTTAATCCACACGATCCGTGGAAAATCTGACCTTCAACAAGTAGAATTCCAGATTTACATTTAATTAAGGTTATCCACCAGTCGGCTATCCTCTCGGATATTGGAATATCCCCCCAGAATGGATCCTTAATCGAACCAAATCGACTATCAGATGCTTTGGATAGGTTGTGAAATATTACTTGAAAGTATGGTGTTCAATACAAGTTAATATCAATTGTCAAATCAAAAATACAATTCCAAAATGTATTGTCATCTCGTGACACCCTTAAATTACAGAGGAATCCCGATGCTGAAACATGCATCACCCCAAACAGATGTTCAGAAGGAACGAACAGCACTCGAACCGATGGGATCTTACGTTACATCGTTCTGAAGGAACAAAACTGCGAAATGCACGAATACATTAATTCGTTAAGCATTTAGAAGAAATGCCAAACACTGAAGTTAAAGAAAAGTGATAAATCACTTGAAAATGTTCTTACTAAACCAACTTTCAGTTTTAAAACAGTGACGTCGTTAAATTCGTTAAAATACAAGTCCACAATACAATGCAAACAACAGGAAATCTTTCCAGTTTTCTAAAACTACGACTACAATTACAAATCTGTCTACCTACACTTGTCCCATTAAACCAAGCTACAAGTGAACGGTAGACCAACGTCTCACATAAATAATATGAATAACGAAAAATGAAAATGAAATATATTAACAGCTGACGAATCGAAACCGCATTCATAGAGGAAATTCTGCATAAATCAACTAAGTGTCAACACACGTCACTATCATAATATACCCGACACCCGAACAATAAATCTTAAAGTAAGGAAAAAACAAATATATACGAAAGTTCGTCGAACTAGAACACACGCGGCTTCATGCCGCTTCTGATGCAACGCTGTTGTGGGAGCACCTTCCACCTAGTAAGAATTATGCTGAAACATGGCCTACATAGTACCTGCTAATATTTTCCACACTCGTATCCACTACTACAAACACTAACATCGTTCAAGTCGCTTCGCAAAAAATGCCTAACCTATGACTTGGCTATGTATAGACGGTGTCCTAATCCTGTCTTGAGTCAACGTTACAGTGTCTACTCATCTTCAAGTTATATAATACACGCGTCATCCTAAATCTATCGCTGAGCCAACGTTATAGTATCTACATATCATTCATACTGCCAGGCGAAATCGAAACTTTAAAACACTGTCCGGATATTTAAAACTGATCCTCGTTGAAACTCGCCTGAAGTGAAATTCGATACAAAAATGAACTCGAACCAGGAAATATCACTGTGTCTATTTCCTACAATAATGCGTGAAATTGAAATTAAACAACAAGTTCGAATAGTTTAATCTATTCCTCATTACAATCTAAATACATGCAGTGAAGTTCGCTAAATAAAAATAAACTTCACTCTCGTTTGATACTACGTAATATCACTGAAAACAATAATCATTACCATCACGATGATCACGACATAACTCGAGTGTGCGGCTCCAACTGACCTTCCATGTCACCACTCCAAACATGAATTATCGTGAACTGTTCAGTGAAGTATCTTCTCACCAATCTACGCAAGCTAAACTCTCATTCTAATAAAATTCATTTTTACACCCGCAATGTTTCCAGTGAGCGATATTTTCGTCTCGTAAAAATACAGAATAGAATTCAATTTTCAATAATTAAATATTTTCTTCGCCGTATGTGAGAATGTATTTTGTTCGTGAGGTCGGCTATCACAAACAAGCACTTCGCTGATATCAGATAGTACCGTCACTTACTACTAAAATGGTAATCATGGGAGAACATAAATTTTTGCTTAAAATAGGCGTTACAACACGTTCACTTGATTTGACAATCCTTACATTCTTCAATCGTTCTGGATTGCTACAGGGCATCGTTCCACTTAGACAGCCTGTCTCAGAAATATTACACCTCAACCTACACACAATCTCACAAAAATTCCTCTCCGTCGAACTACAGTGCTTCTTATTTTCGGTGTCCTGCTTATTCTACATCACTCATAAAATACATGCTTACTCTGCCTTTAAAATCTTCCTAATTATTCTCATATTATTTCATTTCCATTGCAATCCATTTTCTTCTTCTTTGAAGCTTTTTTAAATACAAGCGATCCCATGACCGACAACTTTATAATGATCTCACAATTAACTTCTCGGAATAGCATACCGTGATTTTCTATATCACAAATACACGGTGTCACTAAATTTAAGTTTCCCTAAAATGCCAACTTTACCATAATTCACTGAATTTCGATATAAACCACAAAGCTCGCTTATCTAATTGCTGACATGCATAATTATTATCATCTCAAATTTTATACTGACGTGATTATTTTTATTATTATTATTATTATTATTATTATTATTATTATTATTATTATTATTATTATTATTATTATTATTATTATTATTATTATTATTGGATACATCATTATTTGACTTTAAAACACTCATAACGGTTACTTTATTGTGATCTTCATTATAACTTTTACCGGCCCGAACATTATTTCATTGATTTTCATTGCAATATTCAACTTCACTTTTGTTTAAGAAGTTTAAACAGTTTATCGTCTCGTGCGCTGACATAAATAACAAACAATTCACCTCCACACTGGAATAACAACAAGACACATCACCGTCGTTGCAACACGTAGGCTTAAATTTAACACGCCACATATACAACGCGATGATATGATTAATTAATTAATTAATTTAAAGGGACAAGCATTTACATTTCTAAGTACAAAACATGATGTTTCAATTAGACAGACCTGAAATTGCGCCTTTTGGCGTGGCGTTATCTTGGCTTTGTCTTACACCAGCCACCTCGGGACTTAGCCCCTCACAATTGCAGGACACAATTCTTCGCTTAAATAGTACCTTATAAATACACTCGTTCTGCACTCGACTTGAAGCAACACACATTGATTTATGAAACTTAACCATACATTTTCTTCTGTACACATATACAACATTTAAACCGCCCCGCTTCGTGTCGAGAACTCAACTAATACAGTTTGCGGAAATCTCCAACTCCTTCCTCTCCAGGTGTTCCACAGATTTGACGGACCGTGATACACAAGCTTATCTCTGCCAAACTACAACAGCCCTCCCTTACAGATTGCCCAAATTACATCGTCCGCAATAATTCACAAGAGCTATCTATGACTCCACTGTCTCCCTACGAAGAAGTTCAGGAATCTTACAATTATTTAACTTATGATTTTCTTCCCCGACCTGAATGGATATCGTGAATACAATATTTCAATATATAATTTGTCTTCGTTCACCATGTACCACTTGGTAAAATATTCATCTCTCAACCAACAGGCTTTAGAGATTCTACAAGTCTATATCGCAATCTTTAAGTCCTCTTCTTAATGTTGCGCGACGTAGATTCACCCGCTCGGTCAATTGAATGATGACTGACTCTCTTGGTTGAGGAGGGGGTATTTATGCCTTCTCTAGGGACGCTCTACTTGGCGTTATGTACCTTTGTGCAATAATTCCATTTGATGACCACTGGACCGATTTCTCCGAGACTCACCCCAGAGATTCTACCTATTTTTCCAGTCACGATGGTGTCTTTGATGATTTTTCCTGTTCCTTTTTCGGGCGTAAATTATTAATTTCGTGCACGAGGGTTCCCGCGCATTTTGACTGTATGTCCTTGACACGTGTACACTACTCTGCCAGTATGGATGCTACCTTCTCTCCGAGCCTAATTAAATACATTTCCACCCTGTAGACATTAGCTTCATCAAATATTTCCCAAAATTCTTAATTACTTATTTCTTTGTTAATGACAGTGCCGAAATCTCTCGCAATGGTGGTTATTATCCAGATAATTACCCGAGGTCTTCCAAAATGTTCTACCTCGTTCGATGTTTGGTAGGTCGCATCCCGCTGTGTGTTGTCACGTCACGGAACACAGGATGAACTTGCATTAAAAAAATGAATGCACTCCAACTTGTAGTTGAAATTTCAGCAAGGTAGAATTATGGGTTCAATATGGCCTCCGAACTCAACAACATGCTGCATCCGTAACGCGGTATGGTCGACAGTTTCCCACAACATACCGGGTGAAATCAGAGCGACATATCACCTTTATATCAGGCAGAGACCGGACATGTCCCTGATATCCCCACAACCAGAAGTCACAGGGTTTAGGTCGGGGGACCTCGAAGACCACGCATCTGGAAAATGCCTAGAGATAATGCGGTCGTTACTGAAGGTTTTTCGAAGCAATTCTTTCACGTGGCGAGCGATATGTGGTGTTGATCCATCTTGCATGAAAATAACGGTGTGGTCACAGTTGCGTTCCTGCAAAGCTGGAATCGCGTGTTGCACAAGGAAATCCCTATAACGTACAGATATCACTGTACACCTAACAGGCCCACGAGGGGTCATCTCCTCAAAGAAAAACGGACCTAGAATGAAGCAGCTTGTAAAACCACACCAAACAGTCACGTAAGCTGAATGCAATGGTTGTTCCTGCACAACGTTTGGAGGAGTCGGACTCCATATGCGACAGTTCCGTGCACAATCCAGAGTAAAATTCGCCTCGTCAGTCCACAGAATATTCTCCGGCCACATGTTGTCCACTTCCACGCGCGCCAGAAACCAAAGGGAAAAAGTCACGGCGTTATGAAACATCTTCGGGTTTCAATTTGTGAACAGTGAAGTTTGTAGGGATACCGGTGTAAAACGCGGCGATAAATCTTGTGACTGATGACCGGTGTAGAGACAATTCACGTGACACAACTCAAGCACTGGATACAGGATTGGGAGAATGTGATGCACGGTCTGCTTCAGCTACAGAAACTTCATCAACCACATCCACGGGGATGGGCCTTCGTCCTCTCCAAGGTGCAACACCTAATTCACCTGTTTCCTCGAATTTCTTAACCGTTTTCTTCAGCTCATTACTTGTCTCAGAACCTCTTCTCTGCTGTTTCCTCACCGATATTCCTGCAACGCAGCGTTGCTATTCCTGCCATTCTGATTAAACAATTTCTCTATGCTGCACCGTCTCTCTTCCCAATAGGCATGATGTTTCAAACGGAATAGTTCAACTTTCTTACGTTACAACGAAGATTCACTTCACAAAAGGAATCAATATACGTCAGCAGGCAACAACCAAGGAACTGACACAACGCAATTCTACCGGAAGAACATTTTGACGTCAGAGTTACGGAGTTACGGTAATGTGCGTATGAGTCAGAATATAAACCCACCCCGGAAAGACGGAAAAGAACAATTTCATTACGAAAAATAAACCAGCACACGCCATAATATAATAAATAAGGGAGCAATTAGAGACCACGAAACAAGAACCTGGAAATATTTTCGCCTGGTGGTAAAACTTGGAAGTAATAATATTTGTGGCATAATTAGCGAGTTCATTGCTTAGTTAACATATCTACGAAATTTCAGACTCCTGCGATCATTACAGTCCGTGCTGTACCGCGCTGAATACCACACAAAATCTGGTCTGAAAGGTGCTGTGGACACCCGGTACAAGCAGGTGGAAACAATGGCAAGAGGGTACTCAGAACGAGGGAATAAAGGCTGAGTTAGGAATGAACTCTGTTGAATAAGCTGTACACCGCCTTCCATTGTAGGGTTATTTGAGGCGTTACCTAGGTGAATAGTGGACACGGTCATCGAGGGTAACAGAAGTAGAGGTAGACCAAGGCGGCGATGCTTAGACTCAGTTCCCAATGATTTAAATATAAGAGTTACAGAAGTAAACGAGGCCACATAGCCACAAGTAGTAGATTGTGGGAAGTTTAGTAAAATCTTAGAAGGCGTAACAGTATGTAATGAAGATGTATGCATGAACATTACAATATGTATTAACTGAAATGTACGCAATCAGTCATCAAATAAACTCGCAATTGTGGAGTTGTTTCTTGCACACTGGATGGGGTTGCCGAATTCCATCCGCACTTAAATTTCCTACAGTCAGGTTAACAACATAGCGCCCCATAGGATCGACTGATTCAATTACACATGTACACATGTTCGAAGTTCCACGGTCCTGGCAAGTGTTATCATTATTAAAAACAATAAGCATTTTTATATATGTAAAAACAAATCTTTATTTATTCTTACAGAATATTAAAATTTTAGCATTACATTACATTTTAGAACATAATATTTTCTCAATGACGAGGGATCAAGGGCCCCCAGGATCTGTTAACTTGGGAGCGTAGGTTGGCGACCACATGACCTTGAGCTGAGTCCCGGCATTGCTTCCACTTACTTGTGCCAGGCTCCTGACTTTCATCTATCCTATCCGACCTCCCTTCATCAACTGTTGTTCTTTTCCGACTCCGACGGTATTAGTTTCCCGAGGCCTAAGGAGTCTTTCATTTCCACGCCCTCCATGGCCCTTGTCTTCCTTTGGCTGATACCTTCATTTTTCAAAGTCGGACCCCTTCCATACTTTTCTCTCTCATTGGTGTTAATAGAGGATGGTTGCCTAGTTGTACTTCCTCTTAAAATAATAATCACCACCACTACCACTCGAGGTACCAAGGGCATCATTTGATGTATATTTCTCCAAAAACCCTTCAGATTTCGGGTTTCCAAGTTTCTCGAGTGGTATATATGCTTCTATAAAGCATCGCACAAATTCTTGAAGTAATTATTTTGCGTTTTGTTATGGGCGGGAGCCTAGAAAATACAATTACTGACGCGAAGACATAGCCTAAGTATGGTAGAAGTATTCAATCCAACTGTTTCATGAAGACCCAGAACACAAATCAGGAGGAAATGAAGAAGATCTAGAATCATTCATTCTTAGATAAGACTACGCAATGAGAAAGCCCTCGGTTCTGACGGAATCGCCGTCGAAGTGCTGAAGAACATGGGTGAACTCGGCATTGACTTTCTTCACAAGCTGTGCCAGAAGATCTGGACATCAGGGACCTGGCAGGGAAAATTTTTCACTTCTCCTTAATATCACAGTTCAAAATGGCTTCCCTCTTCACTGTGAAAATTACAGAACAATAGCTCTCATTTCCCACGTCAGCAAAGTAATGCTCACGGTAGTGAACAAGGGGCTAAGGACCTTCCTCCATAGCAGATGAACAGACTGGGTTTTTTCTATGCAAAGAACCTAGTGAGCAAATACTTGAACACCGATAGCTCGTGGAGAAGATCAAAGATCACGATGTAGTATGTGTCGTGGACTACAGGAAAGATTTGACAAGGTGAAATGGTCGAAACTGTGAACCATTCTCATCGAATGGGGACACTGAGACATCTGGTGCACTTGATCCAGGATCAGTGACACCATCCCAGATGCCTCCTCACCTATTATCGGTGTGAGACAGGGATGCATTATTTCCCTTCTCCTATTCAACAAATGCAGTCATTACATCATGAGAAGGTATTTGAAGACTGGAATGGCGGTATTGTAGTTGGAGGCAGACAAGTAAGTTATGTTCGATATGCAGACGACACCTTGATAATAACGAAAGATCAGTACGAGCTAGAGACTACCGTGAGAAGACAGCACAACATGGCAGAGTGTAAGAATTTCAAACCAACGCCAGGAAGCCCAAAGTAATTATTATAGATTCCCCTAACAACAGCCTGCCTGACATCGTGAGGGTGGGTAACTATGAAGTTGTCAGCCACTTTGAGTACCTTGGAACACTGGGGACTGCGGACCTGAGGTCCACGGGCGCGTCATGATGGCGAGAAGTTCGACAGCAAAGCTTACTCGCATATGAAAAGACACCTCCATTACTGTAACGATGAAACTTACGCTTTTGCGGGCACACTTCCCATTGCAGCAGAAACATGGACTTTGAAGTTGAGAAGCTGCCGCAGGATGGACTCTTTGGAAATGTGGTGCTATTGGGAATATCTTGGACGGCACACCGTCGTCATCAACACATACGAAACAACAACAGCTCAGGTACTTCGATCGCATTATCAGAAGTTCCAGTGGAGTGGAGAAGACGATCATTGAAGGGAACGCCCAGAGGACGTTATCCGTTGAGATGGGTGGATCAACTCAAGAGCCTTACGGGAGAGAAAGTGCAACTAACAATTCACCATGCCCAGGACATAGACTCATGGTGACAGATCGTCGAGAGGCTAGCTACTTGATGCCCTGCATCATTATAGAGGCTTAGAGTAAGACACAGGTGCGGGAGCATTAACGGAAAGAATAATCGAAGACAGGGAAATTACGCCATTATGTCAAATTCTTGAAAAATCATTAACGCATGTATTTTGCAACAGCTCAAGGACACAAAAAAGAATTCAGTAAAACAACAAAAGCAACATTAAAGCACAAAATTACATACCTTGGGGCAGTAGCACACAAACATAAAATGTGGGAGAGCACCCGAAGAAAGGGGATTAAAGGCCAGGATCTTAATGTAACACTTCATATGTTACTAGGTCAAAGTAACCAAGGCTACCAAATAAGAGAAGAAATAAAAGGTTTAATCAAAATATTTACTTAAAGAATAAAAAAATCATGAATGACGCTTGAACAACAAGGTTCGAAAATTCTTGCAATGTATTGAAAAATAAGGAAAGTGGAGAACTAATAATTTAATTTTAAGTTAATTCGTTAAAATAGGAGTTAAAATTAAAATCCAGTTTAAAATCATTAAAAGTTATGAACGCACACACTCAGATAGCAAGCTACCGTAATTCTTACAATGTATCCAAAAATAAACAAAGTCGATAACTGACATTTAAAAAATTAATGTTAAATGGATGCATTCCTTAAAATATGATAATACTATCGGCCAGTAGGTTCAACTAGGTACCCTACAATTAATCTGGTTACATTGAAATTTTTCCAGTCCCTCTACATAAATGTTTGAACAATTCAGGAAACACGGTCATACACAAAATTCAAAAAGCAACTACAACAGCAATTAAAATTATACGGATAAATTATTAAACGAAATGACAAATAAATTGCAGAAAATTACCCAAACAAGTTACAGATTACAAAGGGAAAACAATATTAATGTTCCGCAATTAACAGGACGACACAGAACTGGACTTGCAACTACCCAAGCCAAGCTATTATTAATTAATAGTCGCCAAGGCCGGCAAAATAATTGCGTCCACGAGAGTTAAGAGAATGTGACGCAACAAGTAAAGAAAATAAAAATAAACAAAACATGACATGAATAAGACATGGGAGTGTAAAATAATGGATATTTAAAAATGGGAGAAATAAATTTCAATTTTCTACAACTGCGGTATTACTGAAGCTAAATAATAATTATAATAAGATATAAGAAGAAGGAGAAGATGTTAACATTTCACTTAACAAAATGTTAATAGAGGACCAAAATACTTGTTATTAATTTTAAAGTTAGGAGGCCTTGGAATTACGGTAATGTGCGTATGAGTCAGAATATAAACCCACCACGGAAAGACGGAAAAGAACAATTTCATTACAAAAAATTACGCCATAATATAACAAATAACGGAGCAATTAGAGACCACGAAACAAGAACCGGAAAATATAGCAAGAAATCCACCGATCAAAACTTAATAATAAATCCCAACGAAATTAAGAAACAAAAAAATTGACACGATGTTAATCTCAATTTAAAAACAAATAGAATAATTTTAACACTCATAGGCGCATATACCGCGTTTCCAAATTACCCCGATAATTCAATTACAATTCCAAGGTTTAATTTGATAAAGATCTAATTACATTCTAAAAACATTGACGATATTGATTTTGTCCATATTGTTAAAATTTCGGATGCAGAAGAGACCGCAGTTTAATTTAATAATTAAACCGTTGTCGAAAGGTCCATAAATAGGTAGGCCTAATTTTAATAACAGTTGCATTACGAAGCATGTTTTGTTACTTCCATTAACGATAAGGCCTTTTTCAAATAATCCACGGCAGTAGATGTTCACCAAAATATTAAAAGGTATCAGTACTTACCTTTTCATGATAGATTATCCAAATAAGGTCATTCAAGAGCTTACGACGTTAAGTCATGTTTGAAATCAGGCACACACTCCCAGCAATTCAGAGGTCACATGTTTCACGAAAATACAAAGTAAAATAAAATAGTAAAATTTTAATCACAAGATATTAAGGGAAAAGCCTTCATTTACATGGCTACTATCTTGAGTATCTCGTCGCCATAAGACATATCTGTGTCGGTGCGACGTAAAGCAAATAGCAAAAAAAAAAATCTGGAGTATCACACTGCATCGCACCAACACTCAAGCGTGTCTTCCGCAACACTTGCCAGTCGACCTCCATCTTGTACAACGGCTCAAGAACAAGTAGAGGTGGGGACGGAGCGAGTAATACCGATGAGTAATCCGGTTGTAGCGGTAGAGCGCACCACCGATCCCCTCCGCTTACAACTGCGAGTACTCGCGGAGGACCTGAGCACAGTGTAGCGCACAACACGTACGAAAGTACCTGTATTCAATCTGTGTGTTTCGAATGTACGTATATACTTCCTACGCTTGTTATGTTTTGTAGATAATGTAAAGTCTGTTATATTATATTTGTGGTGTTAGTGTGATATTTAAACATATTCGTAGATAGTAGTTATATTTTTAGAACATTTAAAGGAATTTAAAGAAATTTTTACAGAACGTTGTTCCACAACGGCCACGAAAACCGTCGGATGCCTGGCAGTTTTTTGACACCACTGATAATAGGAAACACGCAAAATGCAAATTTTGTGGCCGCACATACGCGACGGGTGGTGGCACATCAAATATAATATAATATAATATAATATAATATAATATAATATAATATAATATAATATAATATAATATAATATAATATAATATAATATAATATAATATAATATAATAACTGTATTTATAGAAGCATTCTACTGATAGCTGTTTGGCATTGGGACGTGTAGTAGTACGTTGTCAGATATGTTTTGTAATCACATTTGCAAAGAAGGACATTCCAGTCAACGTTCATTTACGTAATTACTTTTGTCATCCTGTAGATGAAATTATGTCAGTGTTTTTCATTATATTCTGCTAAGATTCTTTATATTCAGGTTATTCTTCTCATTAACAGTGTACCGTATCACATGAACTTACGAAATAATTGTTAATACATTACTTTTCTGTTAACTTCCAATCCCCTTCTATACAAACCCTTTCGGTAGGTATGTGCCATACTTTGTGTCACTATTCGAATGATTTAACTATACGAGTTACTAACATTTATTCCACATCCTACCTCCTACTCCCTAGCAGTTACGTATATAACAATTCTAGTGAATATATATGCAGTTATTTACAGTTGTTACGTTGTAAGAGAAGGGTATTAATAGGGGGATGCAATACCTTCGCAGTGCCATACCTATAACGTGTTTAAACGTCCCGCGTCAGGACATTCACTCGGTAGTTCACTCGGTACTACCGGGTGATGACGTCACAACAACTGCTCCGCTCCGCTCCGCTCCGTCCCCAGCACTAAGAACAAGTCCCCGGGAATCCGGAAGTGGCCGTAGTTCACGGTTCAGAACCCAGTTACACGCATGCGCGCAGTATTGATTCACTTATGGAACGAATGGGATGAGCGCAGCCAGACGTAATAATGGCAGATCATGGATTTAAATATATAGACATAGTCGATCACCTCAATCAACAGCAGTTACAAATAATGGACATTTAGGGGTGGGGGAGAATAAAATCCCAGTACACAAACAAATATGACCAAATAATTGTGGCTGCCCATATTCATGTCACACATTTAGACTGGACATAATGTATATTATGTGCATGATTAAACATTTCTTGAACATGCATTATGCATCGATGCCAAAACATCAAACATGCACTGGAAAAATACACTAATTTAGATCCGGAAAAGAATGAAATTGGTAAGTACACATTTTGAGATACGTCTTAAGTTCTTATAAAAACACGCGTTAGCAATAAAATCTCGACCTAATAATAACTCTCACTTTACAATGTAAGTTGAAGTTTGAAAAGTACTTATATCCATCGACGCCTTTTATTATATTGTCCGCAATATGTCAACTTGAATAAATCTCTAAGACGTTGGGTGGAGTAGTAGAGGGGTTCTGGGTCAAGGCGTACGAGTGAATGTTGCTAAATCAGCATGTTTGACCGGTGCAGACGCCAGCAAGGTCAGCGATCTCTTATGTTATCACGGTCAATAACTTCTGATGTCAAGCTACCCTCCCGTAACCGAATCTCACAGGTCCCATGGAGGAACTTTTCGGTCAGGTCAGCGAGCAGTTTCTAGGGAAGAGTGGGTCAAACCTCCCTCTCGCTGGACCCTACAAATTGTCGGCCTGCTCATCAGAACCCTGTTCCCCTCAGGCTTCATGCCAGAGAGCGGAGATCAACTGGAGAGCTCGGCAGTTGGTCGGCTGAAAATGGCACGGGATACGGTAGCTTTAATTTAATTTTCTAACCGTCTAAAGCGAGGGTTCGATTGGTAAGCTTGTCTTCACCCTTTTCCGGACATATTACATGCAGTGAAAATAATAAAGAATCTGAAAAATACAACAAATCCAAAATGATTATTTACAATTTATTTATATTTTTATATAAATGTTAGGCTCTTCAGTCGGCGAAACTAACTTTGAATAACTAAATTTACAAGCATTTGGTAACATTAATACACTTGCAAAGGAAACAACTCAATTAAAATAGAACGGCATATTTCGTTCTTGAAAGGACATCATCAGATTCTATAAAATCACACTCAAATATGTACGTTTATTTCTGTTTAAATACTTAGGTACTTGAAATCTGGAACATGTTGAACCTTTGTGTCCCAAGAATTTTGAGTCTTAAAGGCCCCATGTCAATCGTAATGAGAAGCTTGAATATATATTTATATCGCAGAGACGACACGAGGCAGGAAGATGGCTGTTTTCTTTCCCACGCTACGAGATGTGACGTCATTCGCACGTGTCAAAGGTGGATGGATACAGAAGAAAGTTTTGGTTAAATAAGTATATTTAAATAAAGGAATTAGCAATGAACGTAGTATAATGAGTGTCCTGTAATTATCTGTAAGACAATTAGTCTTTAGTAAGGCAAATTTGAGATTGCTAAGCCATTTCCGTGAATTTTTCATGAAGGACGCGCGTGTCTATTTTACCCACGCCAAGTCGTCTGAATATGGTTCCTATCAAAAGAGGTCAATTAACCAGTTAATTTGGTATGAGATGTCTTTAAATGTTCATAAACAATGTCACTAGCAAGTTACCAAGTACTTGGTTACAGAAAAAACTGTTATAAGTGCATTTCCACAAAGTCGGAAAAAGTACGCAGATTTTCTTGCCAGAGAAGGGGGGAATAGAATCTATAAATATAAGAGGACGCCATCTTCAAATCACCCTACACTGTATCATTGAAGCTCGTGAGAGAGGGTTATACTGTTGTGTCAATCGGTCGTCGAGAAATAGACTAAGTCCAGCAAATACAAATTTTTGGCCGATGTGGCCGGGGCCTTGACTCCAAGTGGAGGTAGTTTTTTATCATAGAATTAATCTGATGTAAGGACGGTCAAGATACCGAAGTAGTATTTGTGAATGATAATATACTGTGTTGTCAAGGAAAGTATTTCGTGTGCGGGCAACAAATCCACTTTTTATGCTTTGTCTTTCAGTAAAGAAACATGAATAAAACCAAATCTGAAGCCAAAAATATTAAAATGTCTAAATATATGCCAGAGGTTTTCTGGTGAGCCAAAAATGGAAGCTGACGTGCAGTTAAGGTGGGTGGAATGCCATCTTTACCGCCTATTATATCTTGCTATATGACATGAAACTTATATGTATTTGTAATGGGTATTTATGACACAGTTTGTTCACCCATTTGTTTCGTGAATGTCAGAAATATGACGAAAGGTCGTTTGTTTTCTTTTTTCTACTTGGATAAATTTTATGAATTATTACGAGTGCCGTGTAATATGTTGTAAATAATTAATAATGAGGGTTACGAAGTGATATCACGTCCAAAGTAGATCTTCATTTCCATGAAGTTATTGCCTGTATTTTGTGGTGTCAAATTTCTGTTTGAATTGATGGAGGTGGTGCAAGATATCCGTGGTTACCAAGTTTCAATCGGGTGTAAGCGCGCTGTCGTGTTTAGTAATGCAGATCGGTGAATATCTGTCACGAAGGGGAATGCTATTCTATGTCCGTTTAAAATGTGTCTGATTGACAATAAATAACAGTAAAATTTGTCAGTCATTTTTGTGAAAATTCAGATTTTCTTTAATACGAGATCATGTTATGTGAAGTTGTTCATTATTAAAGTATTTGTGTGTAATCATGCATCGTGGATTCTAGGGATTTTTATTCCATTCCTTTGGCAGTGAGATTTGTCGAGTTTGAGACAAGAGGTTAGATTTGTCGTATGAATTGAGGTAGTATTTGTGAATCAGGTGATTGGAATCCT
The DNA here is from genome assembly GCF_040414725.1 of Anabrus simplex. Taxonomy (NCBI): domain Eukaryota; kingdom Metazoa; phylum Arthropoda; class Insecta; order Orthoptera; family Tettigoniidae; genus Anabrus; species Anabrus simplex. The sequence goes on from NC_090267.1 coordinate 482,912,114, forward strand.
GTAATGATGCCGGGATTCTGCGTGAGCCCGAGGAAGTTATTTGTATAATGTTTGGGATGGAAAAGTGTGAGAGAATCCACGTAAGTGTTAATTTGGGACGTGTATAATTACTGAATGACATCTTAAAAATAAATCTATGTGCATATCTGTTTTGAGTCAGGAATGTTGTATTAATAATTCTATTTGCGAAGTCAAAGATTCAATCTTTAAAGACCAGTTTAGCGTGAACATCGGACAGGTGTTTTATTTCAAAGCTGACAGCGAAGGGTTGCTTATGTCCAATGCCGCCAGCTGATCGAGTTCGCCGCTCGGAGATACCGGATTTTTGCTGCCTGTTACGTGTTGAAATGAGATTGTATTCTTTAGAACGGAGATCGTAATGTGTGAGACTAGCTGAAAAATTTTCATCCGGGAGAAACGTGTAGGTTATTAGGTAATAGTTATTTGTTTAACCGAGATCTAAATGTATATTTGAAACCACGAAGTTAGACTATAATGAGCGAAGTTAGCCAACTCCAGGGTGCCCAAAATAGAGTGATGGTAGTAGTGATTGATTTATTTTTGAGGGGTGCACAAAACTTAATGAGAATGTCATGGTAAGATATGACATAGTAATTGGCTTACATTTTTCGGCGAGTTACTTATGCAGATTTTTGTTTTGTACTTAATTATTAGGGTTATCCAAGTATTAATAATTGCTAGTATTAGATTAAACTTAAAGTGTGATGTCATGAAACAAGATATAATACTGGAAATAAATGATGTAAATTTTCTTCCATCTGCACGATAACAAGAGACGATAAACAGGATAAACGAATAAACATTAATTACGTCAGAATTCGAGTAGGGACTTGTTAAAGAAACCATTCGTCCACGGAGATAGAATTTGTTAATTTAGATTTATAAAATCATTTAAATGTATTAAATTATTAAACTCAGTGAAAACCGTATTTGTGAAATAACTTAAAACCAAGTGAATAACTGGTAGGTGCATTCTGGAAATCTTAGTTTATTTTTCTGGGAAAGTTCAAATATTAACGTAACGCTGAAGGGGACATGTCCGAAGGTAATGGATTTTACTGTCACAAAGTATTGTGAGCGTTGTTGTTGTTGTATTATTTGACTTTGATTAATTGAGCATTAAATGTGCTGGGATTAGTAAAGTGGAAACTTTGGTCATCAACCGATGTAACTTAATTGTGTTTAGTCTTCAGCTTAAAAACTTGGATGGTCATGGGGTCACCAACCTCAGTGACTTAGATTAAGGCCATATGCCACTATAGCATCATTTTCCTTACGGTCATCATCCACAATAACTTTAAAGTAAATTAGAAGTTTAGATGTCGGTCCATGACATAGTCGCAGGTCACATCGATTCAATTAAGGATCCATACCGTACAACCACTCTGTGGCACACACCGATTGGACTGCCTTAATTATACCCAGAGTCCAGAGTTCGTGTTATGAGGGCTGAACCATCACGAATCATTATGATGGTACATACAGTCTCACATGGAAGCCGAATTTGAGGATTTCCAGACTTTCTTTTCTTCATTCATAAGTTGTTACAATGGTTTCTAGTAAGGATTCCCCTAAGGCAGTTAAGTCAAAGGCTCAAACCAGTATTCTGCTCCTCTGTGTTGTAATTATTGTGGTGTTAATTGGACAAGATAAGTCCAAAATTATATATGGATTTTTAAAATGTTCCTCGTTATTTTTTAATAAACACAAAATATTTCATTAATAGACCTTTCATTCGAGTAACTAGATTAAATAATGAAACTCCACCTTACCTCAGCAAGTGACGAAGAGCCCGTAACGACCCAAAAGACAGATCTCATGCTAATTGCTGATAGGTAAGGAAGGTAGGTATCCTTTATGGACCACCAAGGTTTCAATATCTTAATGATGTCCTCCTTTGTCTCTGCTCCAGCATGTACTGCGAGGTTTTTGAAGAACTGTTGCTCTGTCACTGGCGTGGATCCAAATGGCTGCAATCTGTTGACCTACTTTCGCCAAGTCACGCCCCTCTCCTTGGCTAGGTCAATGACACGCTATGGTTTTTTTACGTAAACGTAAATTCAATAACGGAAAATTAAAAGAAAACCAACCAATCCGTTAAAAAAGCTCGTTAGACTGTTCCTAAATAGTTTTCAGTAACAATTCAAATTACGATAACAATGATAATGGTAGATTAATCTAAATGAACTCAAATGTACCGTTCCAAAAGAGTCGAAGTAAGCAAAAATAAAATGACGAAAACTACCCGTGTAATAGATAGCCCATTAGATGCTCATTAAGAGCCCTTGCGTTGATAAGCACTTAGCAACGAAAGTCTAAATTCATGAATATCTCTATTAAATAGCTCGGGCGGTAAAGATGTATGAGACATAAATGATCGTAAATTTAATCTATATATATAAAATAACTTGTCCTGACTGACTGACTGATTCATCATCGCCCAGTCAAAACTACTGGACATAAAGAAATGAAACTTTGGGGATACATTTATATTAAGACGTAGGTGCTCGCTAAGAGAGGACTTTTGGATATTCCTTCGCTAAGGGGGTGAAAAAGGGGGGTGAAATTTTAAAATGAGTGTATCTATATCTCAAAACTTTAAAAGTTTACAGATGTAAAAATTGGTATTTAGAATCTTCTTTAAAAATAAGGAAACACGTATTTTTTTGTTTTCGGTAAATCCCAATAGGAGGTGGTGAAAAAGGGTGAAAAATGGTTGAATGCCTTAAATCATGATACCGGTACTCATATCTCAGAAACTGAAGATATTACAGACCTAAAAATTGGTACTTTTGATCTCTTTTAAAAATAAAGAAACACGTATTTTTTTGTTTTTGGAAAATCCAATTAATGGGAGGGTGAAAGGGGATGAATTTTTAAAATGAGTGTATCTATATCTCAAAACTTTAAAAGTTTACAGATCTAAAAATTGGTATTTAGAATCTTCATTAAAAATAAAGAATCACGTATTTTTTTGTTTTCGGAAAATTCCAATAGGAGGGGTGAAAAGGGATGAAAAATGGGTTGAATGCCTTTAATGAGGCTACTTATATTTCAGAACCTGAAGATATTACAGACCTGAAAATTGGTATTGGGGATCCACTTTAAAAATAAGGAAACACGTATTTTTTCGTTTTTGGAAAATACAAATAATGGGGGGTGAAAAAGGGGTTGAATTTTTAAAATGAGTGTGTCTATATCTTAAAACTTTAAAAGTTTACAGATGTAAACATTGGTGTTTATAATCTCCTTTAAAAATAAAGGAACACGTATTTTTTCGTTTTCTGTAAATCGTAATAGGAGGGGTGTAAAAGGGTGAATAGTGGGTTGAATGCCTTTAATGAGGATACATATATCTCAGAAACTGAATTTATTACAGAACTAAAAATTTGTATATGGAATCTCCTTTAAAAATAAAGAAACGCGTATTCTCGGAAAATCCAATGAAGGGGGGGGGGATGAAAGAATTCAAAAATTAATTGACTTAATTGTATGAGAATACATACATTTAATAAAAACTAAAGTTGTTACGGACGTGAAAATTGGTATTTTGATCTCCTTTAGAAACAAAGAAAAACGCGTTTTGTGGGGGAAACCATCTTGGGGGCGGGAATGGAAGGGAGTTGAATTCCTTTCATGAGGACACATAAATCAAAAACTGAAGAAGTTAGAGTCATGATAATTGCTATTTAGAAGATCCTTTCCTATTAAAGAAACAAGTATTTTTTGCCGGAAAATTCACTTAAGGGGGGGGGGAGAAGTGTGAAAGGAAGTGAAAAAAGTGAATTATTATTATTATGGGGATACTTATATCTCAAAACTGAAGGTAATAGACGTGAATATGGGGGTTTGGAATCTCCTTTAAACATAAAGAAACACGCCTTCTCTTAATTTGGGGGGAGGGGGTTTAAATAAACTTAACGGCGGTGGGGTGTAAAAAGAGGTGAGATCAATTGATTTTGCTGTTCATAATGTACTTATAAGGAGCCTCCGTTGCTCAGGCGGCAGCGCACCGGCCTCTCACGGCTGGTCACTCCATGTGACATTTGTGCTGGACAAAACGGAGGCGGGACAGGTTTTTTTCCGGATACTTCGGTTTTCCCTGTCATCATTCATTCCAGCAACACTGTCCAATATTTCATTTCATTTGTCATTCATCGACATTACACCAGAGGAGTGCTTCGGCAGCCGGCACAATTCCTACTGTCGCCGCTAGATGGGGCTTTATTCATTCCATTCCTGACTCTGTCGAATGACTGGAAACAGGCTGTATATTTTCGATGTACTTATTCTGATCATAAAACCGATCTTTTTTAATCCTTCCTGTGTTCGTTTTCAACAGCCATCTTTTCCTTCGGAGAACGTTCTTAGATTACAGTAGATTCTCCTGGCATATAAATAAAAATTTAAACACATTTGAAATAAACGATAGGAATGAGATTGACCGTCCAATTGTTCACCTCTATAATAAGGCCAATAATGCACGGAAGTATGTCATTCGTATCGCCAGAAATCCCGCACACTTGCCTACGCGCGACAATGGTGCTGGTCACCCGCCAAGTAGCGGTCTTGCATCTTGCTGTGGGGTCCAGAACATCTATAATAATAATAATAATAATAATAATAATAATAATAATAATAATAATAATAATAATAATAATAATAATAATAATAATAATAATAATAATAATAATAATAATAATAATAATAATGTTCTGGACCGTCGTCAGATGTGCAGACCGCGCTGGAAACGGGTCCTGGACGGGTAATGACTAAGAATTCAGTCCAGCCGCGGGTTCAGTACCGCCAAGGCAACCAAGAGGACACCACGCCGAATCTCCTCAAGGATTTGATCCATATTAAAAATTCTTATAGCAAAATATGGCAAAGATTTAGGGACTCAACTGACCGGGTGGAATACCTGGACCTAGCCCGGGAAGTACGAAATCAATTGCTGGAAAGAAAGATTGAAAAATGGGTGGAAACTTGCCGTAATCTATTAGAAAACGAGTCAGATCGCGAATCTTGGCGGATTCTCTCAGATAACCAGTCAGATCGCGAATTTCGGCGGATTTTATATAAAACAATAAGCATTCAATTATAAATTTCAGTATAATACCGTAGCGAAGCACGGATATCTTGCTAGTTTTATATAACTTCAGTTGTGTAGTACGTATTGACAGGACCACTAATAACACAGATATTTGAGTATTAAATGTTAGGACTTCCCAAACTACCATTTCACTCAGCGTGAATACAATTATTAATAGCCTAAAGTGTTGTACCTTATTCCCCAACTTTACATTACAATTTTCATTAAATTCTTTTCAGCCATTTTCTCGTGATGTGCGTGTATATAGAGACAGGCAGACAGACATTACTTATCACCGTGGACACGACGGATGCAGAAATACCATTCTTTTTTTAATTCTGAGCAATGTACAGACAAAACTCTTAGATATATAGATAGATAGATAGACAGATAGATAGGTAGGTAGGTAGATAGATAGATAGATAGATAGATAGATAGATAGATAGATAGATAGATAGATAGATGTTTTAGTTAATAAACTTTGTTTTATAAAATGCAAAAGGTATTATGTTCAAGATGTCACTGTATGTACCATGTGCATGCCTTTGTGATCTAGTCTGTAGCAATAATGGATTTTAGGAGTATACAACTATCTAACGCTGGTTTACACTATCAAAGAACTTGGATTCAAATATTTTTTGTCTCACATACAGATCTGCATGTCCCAGAACCTAAACCCGGTCCCTTTACATGTATGTATCTGATGTTTTTTATTAAAGCGAGAGAAACTCACCTAAGGTAAGTTTCTTCGGACCTTAAAGATATTCGCTATCGGGGAGAAATCGTATCCGTATCAGTTTTATACTTTATACATTACCCACGGCCCTCGAGTTTTAGGCCTAGTAGGCAATTTTGCAATTAGGAAAAGTCTTCTAATCATGTTGATGCCGCGATCTTGAGGACCGGCAAGGATACGACCTAATACACCTAGAACTGCCTTGTCTATGAACCTGTGTATTGTTGGTATTTGCAGGGAGGTGTGTAGTCTTTGTAGATTTGTGAATCGTGGGGAGTTGGTCATTGTGGATATGACCCTGTTTTGCACGACCTGTAGTGCTCTAATATATGTCTTGGGGATATACGTATATCCCCCCTGGCTTCGCAGCCGAACAGACGTACGAACTTTCGCTCTAGCGATGGCCTGGGTATATGATCTCTTCATAAAAGTTTCCTATCCAAGGTCATTCCCAAATATCTTCTCCTGGGTTGCCATGGTAGGGAGGTATTGTTAAAAGTCAGTGGCCGGGGATCTACTTTGCGTCTAGTTAAGGTTGTCAGTCGCTTCGAGTATCTAGGATCTATTGTCACAAATACTGGAGACTGTGAACCTGAGATCCGCAAGCGCATTGCAATTGCGAGAAATTCAACAGCAAAACTTACTCGCATCTGGAAGGACACCTCCATCACTTCCAAGACAAAGCTCACCCTCATGCGAACTCTGATCTTCCCTATCACGACCTATGCAGCAGAAACTTGGACGATGAAGACGGCGGATCGCCGCAGGATTGATGCTCTAGAAATGTGGTGCTATAGGAGATTACTGCGAATACCATGGACAGCACACCGTACTAATGAATCGATCCTGCAACAGCTCGGCATCAGAACAAGACTGTCGACCCTTATCAACCAAAAACAACTCGGATATTTTGGTCATATTGCCAGAAGGCAGGAGGCAATGGAAATACTTATCATAGAGGGAAAAGTCGAAGGCCGAAGACCTAGAGGACGTGCGCCATTACGATGGGTGGACCAGATCAAGAACTTAACCAGGATGAGCTTACAGCAAGCAAGTCACCATGCCCAAAGCAGGGACTCCTGGAGGAAGATCACCAAAAGGATTGTCGCGTGATGCCACTACACCCTTACGAAGGGTTGGACTAAGAGAGAGAGAGAGAGAAGGTCATAGGAACCGTCTTCGTCGCGTTAACTTTAACACAGTTAACGTCGAACCAGTCTTCAAAGAGCTTTAAATATCCAGATAAACATTTAAAGCTCAGATGTTGTTTAGCTATAACGTAAAGTGCAAGATCGTCTGCGTATTGCGCGCTATACGTACGTGCGGTATCTTGGAAGATCATTCACCATGAGGCTGTAGAGCACCGGTGAAAGTGTGCTGCCTTGGGGTACTCCCGCTTCCACTCCGCGAATGGAGGAGCGTTCACCATCTGCACTTACAAAGAACGATCTTCGGTCCAGGAAGCTGGCTACCATTTGAGTCAGGCAAGGCTGTTCATGGGCATCAAAGTGCATTTTATATAACAATGGGTGTCACACTGTATCAAATACGTGTTCAATGTCCATGAATACAGCAGGGACCGGCTGCCTGATGTCTATGGCAGTTGTTATGTCGTATACCAGTCGTAGTACCTGTAGTGGGGCACTACATTTTGTCCTGAACCCGAACTGCTCTGGTCGTATTATGCCATGACGGTTGAAGTGAGTATTGAGGTGGCTTAAAAGGCATCTCTCAAGTATCTTTGAAATATGGGACAGCAATGAGATGGGTCTATGATTTTGAGGGAAAAGATTGTCCTCTCCGGGCTTGGGGATCATTATTACCTTTCCTACTTTCCATTCACTAGGGAAGTAGCCAATAGAAATGCAAGCACTGAAAATATCTGCCAAAAATTGCAATGCATTGTGGGGGCAAATGTATTAAGTGCTCTGTTGTTACACTACCTAGGCCTGCGGCTTTGCCCTTTTGGAGTTGTCTGATGGCCTGCCTAATCTCCATAGGAGTAATTTTGTCTAAATCGTTCATGGTCGTTGTCCCCTGTCTTCTAGGTCTCGAAACGTTTCGCAGAATATCGTTATGAATGTTAACAATGTCTTCGTCGTTCGTAGCTCTATTGGCTGTGAACTGACTCTCTAAAGTACCTGTGAAAGCTTCGGCTTTTTTCCAATGGGGAGAAGGCAATCCCATGTCGCCCGTGAATGGCACGTTTTGTTGCTTTAGATCTGGTAAGGGAGCGAGTGACACGCCAAAAGTCACTGTCGCTCTTAGTTAAGGTCGTAGTTAGCGACTGCCATCTTTCAATCTTACGTTCAAGTGGTCTAGCCTGTACAAGTTTCTTTAATTGTTTGTTTGAATTCCTCTTTATCAGGTGGGTGCCGAAATCTCTGCCAGCGCTTCCTGACATTATTTTTAATTTGGATCAAATACCGAGGAGATTCAGAGTCTGAATCTGGTTGTCTGGTGACTGATTGTGAAACCCTGTTCTGTTCCTGTGTTGTCTACCCGGCCTTGCCACTGGGGTTCATTATTTTTTGTGTTTAAGCCTGTCGCAGTAATTGTTTTTGCGTGTCGTATTTATGAATAAAATGAGTAATGGCAAAGCCTATTTTGTCTTTAGTCTCGAAAGTGAGCCTGGTATTAATATTTTATAGACATGTCGATTATATCCAGAAAAATCAACACCAGGTCTGATGCCAGGTAGAGGCGCTCTCTGATATGTCCACTTAAGATTTAAAATGATTGGTGCATGACCTGAATTTTGAACTCTGTGTATATTAACCTCAGGGTTCAGTTAACTTGGGATCAAAGAAATTTGATGATCATTGATAAAAGAACTTGGATGAAAACCATCTTGGATCAATCTTTGACGAGTTTCTCCATGTTATTATATTTTATCAAAGATTTCGTGATAAAGATGAAAGGTAACCTGGTAAAAATGGCCAATAATGAACGTCGCTGCAGTGAAACTGCTTATTGCATTATATGAGGAGAAAGATTTGCTGTATAAGGCCGATGACACACAGAGCGGTTTTTGCCGTTTCCTACTTGATATACAAGGCCTGGAAATGCTGGCCAGCTGATGGAATCGCGGAGAGTTTCAAACTACGCCGCTAGATGGCATCTTTATGGGCTGACCTACACAATGCTCTTAGATGGGAAAGAACACAAGTATGTTTATATTCATCTGATAAACTCAATAAAATGTTATAAGGAACGGAAAAATTTACAAGAAATGAATAGGTTTAAATCACATAATACTTATTCCGTACCTGTCAGTCTGTAATATTTTGAAAAATCGTTTAAAGTTTCAAGATTTTTCAGTCTCCATTCGTGCAGCTAAGGTATACTTTTTTCATGTATTCCTGTGTGGAAGTTTTAAGCAACCATCTAATTAAATTATAACCATTAGGTGCTTTTCTATGCCACACAACCGATTTTTCGAAGTAGTATCAACAAATTTAATGCTGTTCTTTCCATACGGATCTAGCTGCTCAACAAAAACAGTTAATTTAAATCACCATTACTGGTATTTTTTCACAATTTCATTATTTTACTTTCTTCTGTAATTTTCTTGTTTTTACCGTCTTCTCTTATTTTAATTCTTTCAGTTCTGTCGCAGCTTATAAATTACTTCCTTATATCTGTTAGTTTACTTCCTCAGCCAGATTGAGTTCCTTCCATTTCTATTGTATTTAGCTCTTCGGGATGCTTTTGGAGTTGGGATGGAAACTATAATTGCTACTTTGGTCATAGACGGTTGAGGCGATTCCCCGTAGGTGAAGCTGCCATTGATTGAATTCTTTCTGGTTTAGACGAATCTGCGTTTGACACATGAGTGGGCTAACCACTAAATATGGATATTTTATTTGGAAGAAGCCTCTTCTTTTTGCGCCTAATATAAAACTTTCGGTTGTCTTGTTGGTAACCATAAAAACATTTTTTTTTTGCCTTACCTAGAAACGGCAATTTTCCACTTCTCTAGTAATGCTAGATCGGTAAGAAGCAGATGGAACGTCACATTTTTTTTATTTCTTTGCACTGTTTCAAGTAGATCTTTCATCACAGCAAAGCATCCTTTTTAATACTTTACTCACATGCCCATATTCTGCAAGAAATGTGCATTACATGATTTTCCCCTACAATAATTATCACATATTGACAGTAACATCACACTATTCGTCGCTGCCATAAAAACTATCGGTAGACTTGGTGTTCTAGTACAGAAGTAGACGAAGAAACAACCCATAAATTTTTACTACTATTTAACGTTTTCATTCTATACCGTACCCTGGCGGAGTAAGGCGGGCCTCCTAGAGTGTAACGTCAGACAAAGGAGATTTGAAGCCGTGATTTAAGGTGCTGGCGCCCTGGCCTATAAAAGGATATGCCCCAAAATTTGCCTTAGTGCAGGAAAACGAAAAACCACCGAAACCATTCTCAGGTTACCCGACGGTGGGAACCAGACTCTCCGCCTCATAACTGCAGAGCTGCAAGACTAGCAAAACTAGCCGCTGTTAAGCTGAAATTCACTCTGTTCAGTCAATATAAGTCATATGAATAATCTACAAAAATAGTGGTCGATGACCTAGATGTTAGGTCTCTTTAAACAACAAGTATCATCATCATCAAAATAACCGAGCCGATCGAAACTAACTTATAGACGGAATAAGATGTAACATTATTAATGTTGTAATTAATTAAGAAAAAACGATAACAGGACTGATCTACAAGAGTTCTATCATACGTACAGCTATAGCACGCGAAAAGATACCACAAAAATCATTACTAAACTGCAGTGGCGACGCTTGACGTTTCGAAAAGTGTTACTACACTCCTTCTGAGAGTATATTGTCGCTAGCACCGCAGCATTTTTATGAGCAGTAGGCCTACAGATGTCATTTCATAAATGTGAAAGACTTGATCATTGATATTACTTTTGTATAAGATAACATAATTTGAAAATGATGAAATGGCACATAATATATTGAACACTAGCGAGCATCAAAATCATGGAGACTAGCAGTCTTGATTATGCACTAATTGAAAATGGTTCACATCATGAAAAACGTATGGCAGGCTACTCATGCACTCATAAACATCTCTTAAAGTGCTGACAATACCTCTGTTATTTTTTAATAGCTTATTATGCTCGTCAGTTTTCTTTATGTAAACTGTACTCAAACAGAACTCTATTCTGGACCTTCGAACTGAATCATATCGACAACAGCGTTGATGTGTGCTTGAGACACCTCATGGCGTCTCTTTAAAACTCTGAAACTATCTAAATTGTCCACACCGTCTTTATTCCAAGCATTACTTTCTGAGGAAAATAGAACACATGGCCAACAGTACAGTTTATTCATTTTTGCACAACCACATAACCAGTCCAGATTTATGTTCCACGAGTCATGAAAATATGGTACTGTTCTTTTCGATTCCTTGAATATTTTTTTAAAAAGAAGGCGTGGGTTTACCTTTTTGAATTATGTTTTTCTTTTCTTAAAAAGTTATTAATGAAAATGGCATGTTCATTAAGCTTTCTATTATACACGAACATTCTGCACCCGCCAACTCACTTATTTTTGAGAGCGGAAGTGACAGCACTCATTTTAATGTTTAATACGTTGTGCAGTCCTATAGGCTATTGTTACCTAACATAAATTCAATATAAATTCACACTTTAACAAGAGAAGTCACATCGTATTTGTTGTATGTCCGGCGCTCACTTCTCGCTCCGCCAGCCAGCTGCACGCGCGCCTGTGTATCATTCTGCTAGCTTCGACGCGCAGCCCTCAGTGCGCGTGCCTGACCATCGAGTGTACTATAAATAGGAGCTCCCTGTCTGCTCACTTGCCCACTTGCCCCGGTGTCCAGCTCCAGAATACACCCTACGTCGAGCACGGAGGCTACTCCTCTTGAAAATGTGCTTCGACCAGGTGGACTGAATTTCTGGCAGTACGAGGTCTCACCTCTGGTCACCGCTCCCTTACCTGTTTCCGCTGCCTAAGTTCCGTAATTCTTTTACAAGCCATTTTCATTCCCTAACTCATGCAAGCTCCCTTAGTTTCGCTAGGTGGAATTTCTTCAATCAATTGAACTTGCTTTTTAGGAATTCAGGCACTTCAACAAACAAGGACTCTCATGAACATTTATGTTAGTGTGCCAGATAGTTCTCGACTATCAAAGTGTCAATTCACAAAGACTATCTTTTCAAGATAGAAGTGTATATAAAGACTGCAAACCTGTACATATTGTATAAAGACAGACTTTTCTCAAGATTCAATATTCCTTTTTGCTTCAAAATAAATTTCAGTTATTTATGTAAATATCATAAAGTGAAGCAATAAAAGTTGTGTTTTGTAAACTTCAACCTTGGTTACAACAGTATTATAATAGAAAACAATAACACAATAATAATTATAACAATGCGCTGTTGAGCGCGGCGGAACGAACGAAGAGAACAGCTCAGCACCGACGTTATAAGCTTTTGTTTCTACTTTCCACTGTGGCAACACGACCGGAAAATGTAGCAGGATGCATCTCAGTGTCGAGGGGAGAGGGGCCTTGCTTGGCGCAGATGCAGTAATACTCGCCTAGCTGTTAGAAGGGTTTCAACGCGTAACCACTGCATGGAGTGGTAACAGTAGATATTAGCACGCTTCGCCACTGCTAAATTCCAAATATATCACACATGTAATGCTCATCTTATACCAAGTTGTGGCTCTAATACACTGACAACTTACAGTACAGTGAATGTATATGTACAGTGTGGCCAACGAGTGCTTAATTCTGATTAGCTCCGCTATGTTTTAGCCAAATATCCCGTCAGCTGATTTAAACGTATGTATTCCGCACAGGGTTAGATCACTCTTTATGAAATTTCAGCGAAGTACAGGCTACCTATTTTAACCGTAAGGTGGTGATTGGTGGTGATTGGTGGTGATTATTGTTTTAAGAGGAAGTACAACTAGGCAACCATCCTCTATATAACACTAATCAGAGAGAAAAAATGGAAGGGGTCCGACACTTCGAAAATTGAAGATATCGGCCAAAGGAAGACAAGGGCCACGAAGGGCGTGAAAATGAAAGACTCCCTAGCCCTCGCAAACCTAATAGCGTCGGGGTCAGAAAAGAACAAGAGTTGACCAAGGGAGGTCGGATAGGATAGATGAAAGTGAGGAGCCTGGCACAAGTAAGTGGAAGAAATGCCAGGACTCAGCCGAGGGCCCCGTGGTCGCCAACCCACGCTCCAAAGTTTAGAGCCCCTGAGGCCCCTTTTAATCGCCTCTTACGACAGGCAGGGGATACCGTGGGTGTTATTCTACAGCCACCGCCCACAGGGGGATTTTAACCGTAATACAACCGAAAATACGTTTTTATTAAACGCGGAAGATTATTTAGTATTATTAGTTTCGAAGTGTGTGTGAATTTACGTACGGTATTTCTGAGGTGTCCGCCTCTGTGGTGTAGTGGTTAGCGTGATTAGCTGCCACCCCCGGTGGTCCGGGTTCGATTCCCGGCTCTGCCACGAAATTTGAAAAAGTGGTACGAGGGCTGGAACGGGGTCCACTCAGCCTCGGGAGGTCAACTGAGTAGAGGTGGGTTCGATTCCCACCTCAGCCATCCTGGAAGTGGTTTTCCGTGGTTTCCCACTTCTCCTCCAGGCGAATGCCGGGATGGTACCTAACATAAGGCCACGCCCGCTTCCTTCCCTCTTCCTTGCCTATCCCTTCCAATCTCCCCATCCCTCCACAAGGCCCCTGTTCAGCATAGCAGGTGAGGCCTCCTGGGCGAGGTACTGGTCATTCTCCCCAGTTGTATCCCCGACCAAGAGTCTGAAGCTCCAGGACACTGCCCTTGAGGCGGTGGAGGTGGGATCCCTCTCTGTGTCCGAGGGAAAAGCCGACCCTGAAGGGTAAACAGATGATGATGATGATGATGATTTCTGAGGTCTGAGTTTTGCAGAAAATTACGCCCCGCTTTTGTGCTTATAGTTACAGAAACAAATCCGGAAAAGGTTTTAAAATGAAATTGGACAACTGCTTGTTTTCAGTTCTGAAAGTAGTACGTTATAAGACGCTCGCAGTAACGAGTAGAGTTGTCTCACGCATTATAATGGTAACAACAATAACAAAATGGGTAGTAATTTTAAGGAGGCCAAGGCAGTAAGTGTGAGATTTCTCCGTTAAAATTTGCCGTATCGAAAACCTGTACATAACGAAAGTTACAGAAAAGGCCACTCCCGATCATTTGCTGTAAGTCTCATTCATTTTCTCCGTATGAGATATTATGATTGATATATTCTTGATTTCAAATTTTTATGGCTATTTATCTCTTAACGGACGTGGTAATAAGTGCCGCCTAGCATCAAGTTGAGTTTTTCCATACATCATCATGTTACCAATAATAGTCCGACGTCGTGGCTGAATGATCAGCGTACCGCCCTTGGGTTCAGAGTGTCCGGGATTCGATTCCCGGCCGGTTGGGATATTTTAATAGCTCGTACTTGGGGACTGGGTGCTTGTGTTTGTCCCAACACTCTCCTCTTCATATTCAGACAACATATCACACTACAAATCACCACAGAATTACGCAATAGTGATTATATCCCTCCATATAGGACTGGCGTCAGGAAGGTCGTCTGGCCGTTAAACAGGGACAAATCCACATTGTGATGCAGTTCTCACCCACAACCCCACAGTTGTGGGAATAGCGGTAGAAAAAGAAGGTAATGTTAACAGTAATAACAATGTATTAGCGAAACCGATAGTAGCAAATAGAATGTTTAAGATACAGCGGATTTCTACTAGCACTAGTCGATCCGTTTGACTCGTTGGCTGAATGGTCAGCGTACTGGCCTTCGGTTCAGAGGGTCCCGGGTTCGATTCACGGTAGGGTCGGGAATTTTAACTGTCATTGGTTAATTTCTCTGGCACGGGGGCTGGGTGTATGCGCTGTCTTCATCATCATTTCATCCCCATCACGACGCGCAGGTGGCCTACTGGCGTCAAATCAAAAGACCTGCACCTGGCGAGTCGAACATGTCCTCGGACACTCCCGGCACTAAAAGCCGTACCACCGGGCGAGTTGGCCATGCGCGTAGAGGCGCGCGGCTGTGAGCTTGCATCCGGGAGATAGTAGGTTCGAATCCCACTATCGGCAACCCTGAAGATGGTTTTCCGTGGTTTCCCATTTTCACACCAGGCAAATGCTGGGGTTGTACCTTAATTAAGGCCACGGCCGCTTCCTTCCAACTCCTAGGCCTTTCCTATCCCATCGTCGCCAAAAGACCTATCTGTGTCGGTGCGACGTAAAGCCCCTAGCAAAAAAAAAAGCCGTACGCCATTTCATTTTTACTAGCCGAACCGGGACACACAATTAGTCGCACATCACGGGGATCGAACCGTGGGTGGTCGGTGATTGAGTCCTGAATACAAGTACTCCGGGACCAGGATAACTGCTTGTTTTCACCGAGCAACAAATAGTATTTTCTCAAACTATAGGCCTGTTGTATAGTGATACTAATATTTAATTCCTCATTGCGGGAACCATACACAACCCGAGACAATGGCAGTTGCTTGTTTTCACTACTAAAGAGTAGCAGGTTTTCGTTATTATTTCTATTAGTAACACGAGTAAAATGGTATAGTATGTTAACTTATACTACGGTGTGTTAACATAAATATGGAGATACGTAATACAGTTTTGTCTACTCATCGGTTAATTAATCATATGTTTTCTATCTTCTGCGTGTGTTAAGATTTAATACATACCTGTAAGTCATATATAAAACAGTACATTTCTATGTATAGTTTGATGATACTGCGTTGTATATTCTGATATGTAAAACCATGTAACCTGGAATATGGTAATGTTATTTTTAAAAATTTAAATGCAGGCTAACTTAACAGTCATCCACTCATCACATACATTATTCAAGACAATGACTATACTATTTTATGCCAGGCGTATTATAATATAAATGTTATTATAGGCCTAGTTACCAACACATAATTTCTAACCTCTTCAATCATTGTGACTTGTAGGCCTATACCACGTATAAATATAAATGTTGAATTCTTACGTCAGGTAGTCAGGCTTTAATTATAACAAATACACACAGCATAAGCAAAATAAAAAACATCTTAAAACATTGAACCAGCCTGTTATTTATTGAAACAATAATAATATCACTCTCCTTCATCTATCAGCTGATTGAGAACTTGGCTAAAACATGGCGGCTGGACAGTACATATAGAGTCACTGTAGACAACAGCCCATAACCCTGACAGCTACCGGTGAGAATACAAACCCAAAGAGTCCCGCTCGTGCTCAGACCACAATACAGAAAAAACCTGGCTGCCATGCCGGGCTAAAGCTGACATAGCGAGAAATAACCTATATGTCTACCCCTTAGTCCCAACTCTTGATACGAGGTCCGGGATGAGGTGAGATGAATTACTATGAATTAATATGGAATATTTTCATAGCCAGATGACCTTTCTGATATGAACCGCAATTGAGGAGCTCATGAACATGAAATGGATGATGGTAAACGGAACTGGGTAAGGAAGTGGAAGAAATCGCCAATGGTCTATGAATAGGAACTGTCCCGGCACTTGCCTGGAAGTGAAAACGGGAAACCACAGAAAACCATTCTCGGGAAAGCTCACTTCTTCTTCACGAGCCATGTCCTCGCAGAACGTTGGCGATCAGTAGCATGATCTGTTGTTTGTTCATAGATGTTCTGAACAGAGTACGCTTTGTCACCCCAAACCACTGGCTCAAGTTGCCGAAGCATGATGTCCTACTTCTCCCCGACCACGTTTTCCATTAATTTTCCCTTGGAGTATTACTTGCAGAAGGTGGTATTTACTGTTCCGCATCATATGACCAAAGTATTCTAGCTTCCTTCTCTTGATGGTAGTGAGAATGTCTGGATCTTTGTTCATACGGTGAAAAACGTCTAGATTGTTCATTTTAGATGTCCAAGGTATCTTCAGCATCCTTCGGTGCGTCCACATTTCAAATGCTTACAACTTCTTGCACATGGTCTCAGTTAGTGTCCATGCCTCAACGCCGTATAACAGAATGCTGAAAACGTAGCACCGGAGTAGCTGTGTCCGTGTAATGGTAAGGTCACGGCTTGTCAAAAGTTTTCCAAGTCTGTGAAAAGAAGTTCTGGCCTGCTCAATTCTGCATCGGATCTCGTGAGTAAGGTCCCATTCATCACTGATGTGACATCCCGCGTATTCAAATGTTGCCACTCTTGCGATCTGGTCCTTTGCTGCTGTGAGATTACCTCGAATGCGATCTTCTTTCCTACTTATAATCATCCACTTGGTCCTCTTTACATTAAGCCTCAAGCCCATTGCGCTGCTGGCTTCAGTGACAGCATTAAATAGTTCCTGTAGATTCTGGAGATTGGTTGAAAATTGTCATCGGCGTACCTGATGTTATTTATGATGAAACCATTAACCACAACTCCTTGAGTCTTTCCGTAAAGAGCATCTCGAAAAATATTTTCTGAATAGATGTTAAAAAGCATGGGGGAAAGAATACAGCCTTGATGAACTCCTTTCATAATTGAAACTTCTTCAGAGACACAACCATCAACTCTTATGCCAGCACTCTGGTTCCAGTAGAGATTACCAATAATACGGACGTCCCGCTCATCAAGTCCTAATTCTCGAAGAATGCTCATAAGTTCATCATGGCGGACTGTATCGAAGGCTTTTTTGTAATCGATGAAACAAGCAAAAACATCGACATTGACATCTCGGCACCGTTGGACTAATACCTGCAGACTGGATAATGCCTCTCTAGTACCAAAACCATGTCTGAAGCCAAACTATGAGGTTTCGATATTCTCCTCACAATTATGATAAATTCTCGCATGCAAGACCTTTAGGAATACTTTCAGAACGTGGCTCATCAAACTAATTGTTCTATATTCATTGCAGAATTTCGAATTGGCTTTCTTAGGCAATATTACGAAAGTCGATTTGAGCCAGTCTCGAGGAATGGTTCCACTGCGGTGAATACTGTTGAATAGGCCAACTAATAATGAAAGGGATTTTTCTTTCTCAAGCAGTTTCAGTATCTCAGCATACATCTCATCAGGGCCTGGAGCCTTCCCATTCTTCGCTGTTCTTATGGCATAGGGCCTACTCTACTTCTGCACGTGTGATATCCACACCATCGTCTGCTCAAGCACCATGATCCACATTTCTGCGATCCAAGAAGAGATTTTGTACATATTCCATCCATTCATTCAGATTCTCTTCTGTGCTCGCTAAGATGTCACCATTCTTATTAAGTAGGACTCCACTACCCTTCTTGTTTATTCACCGGTTACTTGTTTCACTTTCATGTACATGTTGAAAAATCATGTTTTGAATTCATTAATTCTGTTTCGTTGCATTCCTCAGAGAGTTGTTGTTATTTTGCATTCTTTATTTTTTGTCGTATTAACTTCTGCAAACTTTTGTACTTTACAGGATCTTTGTTCTTAAAAGACCTTCTCTAGTCCATCAGCTTCAGGATTTCTTTTGTCATCCACGGCTTGTTTTTCCTTCTTCCTGTATCCATTAATTTTACTTGACTTACGTCGTTAATTTCACATTTGATGTGATTACAAGTGCCTTCAACATCATTTACATTAAAGCTGTTTTGAACTTCCGCCAGTTTTACACGTAGGGTTGACTGAACTTCATCCTTCAGTGCTTGATCTTGAAGCTTCTGAATCTCAATCCGACTAAAACTCCCCTTTAAATGGCATTTCTTCAGTCTGAGATTCATGGAAGAAAACAGTAGGCTATGGTCTGAGTTGATATCAGCACTAGGGTATGTTTTCACACATTTGATAGAATTTCTGAACCGCTTGTTAATTGTGATGTAATCAATCTGGTTCCTAAGAGTGCTGCCAGAATTAGAGGTCCACGTATAGAGGCGACGTGGAGGTAGCTGGAAATATGTGTTTGCTATAATAAGGCCCTCCTCCTGGCACATCTGGGCCAGTCGATCACCTCCAGTATTGCTTGCTCCTAATCCGTAGTCACCGACTATATCAGCCCGTCGGCCATGGCCGACTTTAGCATTGAAATCGCCCATCACAATGTTTATCTCAGATGGTTTGGTGTATGACAGGGCTGCTTCGATTTTCGTGTAAAAACCTTCGACATCAACGTCTGACGTATCACGTATTGGAGCATATATTTGGATGACATTCACTAAAATTGGTCGTTCATTAAGCTGTAATAAACATAATCTATACGCGTCTCCCAAATGCTCGGCTCCATAGATGTAGCGCATTTAATAATCTAATACAGGAATACTTACCAATGATGCAATGGCCGCGTAAATTCAGCTGAATGCATTCAATCCATGGCGCTAGAGCGCGCACAAAGTCTTCAAAACGCTCGCTGCACCGCAAGCAAACGACAGGCCGAGTCGGCGACTCTGTCACCTGTCGGCGAGCTCCGCTGTGTTTGTTTCATCCCATCTGATACAATAGAACAATGCGCCGACTCGGCAAGAAGGCCACACATTATAAAACAGAGAATTGCGATTCAGGAAGTACGGCGATATGGCAAATGAACTTTTAGGGGTCATTGCGGTTGAGGATGTTAAAAATAAAATGTCTTAGGACCCTGTATTTGGCTGAAAAGATTAAGGTAATTGCTGATATTGTTACATTTTTATTATCTGTGCATAGTGAAACTTGGTGTTATAATTACAAACATTCAGCCAAATACTGGGTCCTGCGAACGTTTATTTTTCTCACATCCTCGATCGCAATTCCAGGTCATGTGTAATAATATTGTATATATTTGGACGTGCTCCAGTGGCAAGAAAAGGAAGAGTTACTGCCAGCCGCTCTTATAGCATTTCTCAAATCTGTATTTTGCTTCACCGCTAACGGAGCAACTTTCTCAACTAACTTCTGAAATGTGTCTATATTCATTCTTATGTATCTCCGGTATGATTCCGGGCCCTCACTTTTCAAATTCATTCATTATTGTATTTACAATTCTCATTGGGTTTCTCCTCGCAACCCATGACCTCACCCAAAATTTCAGACTTTTCTCAACAATAGTCCTATAATTATTACTGCACATGCTCTTGCAACTATAGAGCGCGAGTCTGCTCAGCAATCCATTTTTGTTTACACAGCAGAGAGGATGATTACCTCGTTGTACTTCCTCTTAAAACAAAAATCACCACCACCACGTTACACAGCAGAGCCGCCTAATGCCTCTGTTACACAGCCTTCTCGCAAAGAAGACTGCGGAGTTTATCCAAGATATTTGATGTACTGTAATAGCATATCTTTGATTACAACATGGCGTCAAACATTGATCAAATAATTTGATCAAAGTTGTTATCCAAGCTCTTTGATAGTGAATACCGGCCTAAATACCTCTTGCTATTAAAATGATGATTGTACTTTACTCACATAACATTCATATCCTTAAGCTGAAAAGAATCATTTGCCATTTTGCCCCCCGTTTAGCCTTTTCCTCAGCTATCTATTTTGTACAAGAGTGATGGATTTCTTTCTTTCACGATCCTTGGTTGTTATCCTTAATAACAATTCACTACTATGGAAACGTCTTCATTGCACTGCTAATGTTCATCATTATAATATAACCGTGATGCTCAAAATGATCATTCTTACTGAGGGTCACGATTAAAATGTTCGAAAACGAAATTTTAAGGTAAGAAATACATTCAATAGCGATAACAGAGGCGTAGGTTTAAACTGTACTAGTTCTAACCTCGCTCCATTAGAGTGGTCTAGTTCACTAGAGAGCAAATTTCATTTAAGTCTGTGGGTAAAAGAGATTACTTTGGAATTTATGCAAATGAAAGTTATGTTGTTGACATTAATGTTTTATCTTCACTTGTGAGGTAAGTTGTAAAAATAAGATTTGTGAAAGTTTAATTGGCGAAGTCAGGAGGAGCCACTAAATTAACTATTATGTACAACTTTAATATGTTATAACTTCAAAGAAGGTGTATAGGAGCTATTACAAAAATCCGATACTTTTTCTTGAAAAATCGTAGAAAAATAGGTCGAGACTCACTGTGCGATGACATGTTACCATGTCCCATTCAAAATGTTCCCAATATACTGGCATACTTTTAGACTCTACCTCTTTAGGCCTAAATTCTGATTGCAACTTATGTAACAGAATAATTACCATTTATTTAGCGTACGGCTAGAGATACAGTGTCTGTCTTAGGTAGGATCTACACTTCTGTATAGCCTACGTATATCTAAATTTTGTATGTAGTCGTAGTCTATAATTTCTGGGGTCACTAGCACTGCCATTATTCTTTCTTCTTCTTCTACTTCATCTTTATCTGTTTACCCTCCAGCGTCGGTTTTTCCCTCGGACTCAGCAGCGAGTGATCCCACCTCTACCACCTCAAGGGTATTGTCCTGGAGCTTCAGACTCTGCGTCGGTATACAGCTGGGGAGGATGACCAGTACCTCGCCCAGGCGGCCTCACCTGCATAGCTAAACAGGGGTATTGCGGGGGGGGGGATGGGAAGATTGGAAGGGATAGGCAAGGAAGAGGAAAGGAAGCGGCCGTGGCCTTAAGATGGGTACCATCCCGGCATTTGCCAGGAGGAGAAGTGGGAAACCACGGAAAACCACTTCCAGGATGGCTGAGGTGGGAATCGAACCCACCTCTACTCAGTTGATCTTCCGAAGCTGAGTGGATCCCGTTTCAGCCCTCGTGCCACTTTTCAAATTTCGTGACAGAGCCGGGAATCGAACCCGGGCCTCCGGGGGTGGCAGCTGACCACACTAACCACTACACCACAGAGGCGGACCATTATACTTTCTTGTTTTACAATCAGTGATGATGTGTTGGATCGCGTGTTTTGTAGCACCGCAGTCACACTCGGGCGTTAAAATTCTGTTCCACTTGAAGTGGAAGGCTGCACAGTTTCCGTGGTTGGTTCGAATCCGGTTCAGTGGTGAGGGAGGTTGAAACCAGGTGATGGCGTCTACTTCACAGGAGGCATTGTTGGGTAGTGTTTGTCGTTGAGTCTCTTCTGCCATTCAGCGGAAGTTTGGTAGTTGCTGTTGCTCAAGTTTTTGGCATCTCTTGTTGGTGGTTTTCTGGAACGCAGGCGATTAGTACTTGCATCACCGATATCATCATGTATCGGCAGTTCTGGATTGTTCATTATTTTGTTGAACACAGAAATGACCATGATTGTTTAGGACGACGTAACCAATTAACATTTTTTCTGTTATTCTGACAGTTAGTTCACTATCTTATCTACTTCCATTGTATATTATCATCACAAATGTCCAGAAATAACTTATTTTTCATGTATTGTTACAATTTTCTGTCTATTATGCTTACAGATTGCGAGAATGAAGCTTAAACCTAACCCTCACAAACATTTACCAACGATATGTATCATTCCTTAAGGACCAAACCCAAACCTGTGCTGTCCAGTAAGACGTGCAGGTAATGGACTATCACGTGCTGAAATGCCCGGCCGCATTATTTACTGCGGCCATGTGTTGAATACGCCGTCCTCACAGGTAAGATCATTGCTTTCAGAATATATTTTTTTTCTAGTTGTTTTACGTCGCACCGACACAGATAGGTCTTACGGCGACGATGGGAGAGGAAAGGGCTAGGAGTGGGAAGGCAGCGGCCGTGGCCTTAATTAAGGTACAGCCCCAGCATTTGCCTGGTGTGAAAATGGGAAACCACGGAAAACCATTTTCAGGGCTGCCGACAGTGGGGTTCGAACCTACTATCTCCCGAATACTGGATACTGGCCGCACTTAAGCGACTGCAGCTATCGAGCTCGGTCAGAATATTTTAACACCACATTATATGTTGATATATTTCAGAATATCAGTAGGAGAATTTTAAACTAACTGAATTACGCCCATTTCGGAAGATGACTTCCAAAATTGAAAAGAGGATTCCTTTTAAGAAAGTAAATTTCCTATGCACCATACATTCCCAGATTCTTGGTCCTCACTACAATATTATTTGCAGTAGTGTGAGAAGAGACTTCATAGTTGCGTACAAGTTTTTTCTAACCGAGGAGTAGGAGAGAAAATATTATTGTAATTTTTAAAAGCTCTACATTGATTTATTTCAGTCAGCTGGTTCTTTGTTTTATGTCTGTATTAGTTTTCATGTTGTGGGCTTTTAAAGTTAATGATGCAAGGTGTGCGCGGCATTTAAATACCCTCGATGTGCTGCTAGGACTCCATATTTCTCTTTATTTATTATTTTTGCTTTCAAAACTGTAAATTTCTCTGGAAGTAACAGTTCGTTCTTTCATAGTTATGCATGAAACTGAATTAACACATTAGTGGTAAGATAACACGCGTTTCCACTCAAAGGAAATATTTTTAAAAAGTAACTAAAAATGTGGTGCAGTGGTTAGTGTGATTAGCTGTCATCTCGGGAGGCCCGGGTTCAATTCCCGACTCTGCCACGAAATTTCAAAAGTGGTACGAGTGCTGGAATGGGATCCACTCAGCCTTAGAAGGTCAACTGAGTAAAAGGGGCGGCGTTCTATTCCCATCTCAGAGATGCTTGAAGTGGTTTTCCGTGGTCTCTCAGGCAAATGCCGGGATGATACTAACTTAAAAAATCCACGGCCGCTTCCTTCTCGCCTCCTTGTCTATCCCTTCCAATCTTCCCATCCCCCACAAGGCCCCTGTTCAGCCAGCATAGCGGGTGAGGTCGCCTGGGCAAGATACTGGCCCTCCTAGCCAGTTGTATCCCGATCAAATGTCTCACTCTCCAGGATACTGGCCTTGAGCCAGTAGAGGTGGGATCCCTCGCTGAGTCCGAGGGAAACCAACCCTGGAGGGTAAACAGATTAAATAATAAAAATAATAATAATTTAAAATGTGTTCTTAAAAAACCATAAGCCTACTTATTGAGAAACAAATCATTTAGTTAGGTTACATCACACCTTCCCTCCTAGGATATAGCAAAATACTGAGATTAACACCATAGATAATTTCACTCCATGGGAAAAGGAAATATTAAGGAAATAATTTTTCAAAATGTAACTTGATAAATTAAGCTTCCTTATATCTTTATAAATGCAATTTACGTGGTAATAACTGCATCAAACGTATTGTATTGTTATGTTCAACAATATCAGAAGGTTGCTATGGCGGTTATCGTCCACATAAGGTTAATTTGAACAATGGTATACGACATTTTTGATGTGCCCAACTCATTGGCTGAATGGCCAGCGTTGAGGCCTTCGGTTCAGAGGGTCCCGGGCTCGATTCCCAGCCGGATCGGGGATTTTAATCCCCTCTGATGAATTCGTCTGGCCCGGGGACTGGATGTTTGTGTTTGTCCCAACACTTTCCTCTTCATATTCAGACACCACACTACACTACCAACCACCACAGAAAAACGCAATAGTGATTACATCCCTGCATACAGGGTTGGCCAAATCCACATGTGTGACATAGTTCGCAGCCGCGACCCCACAGATGTGGGAAAAGCGGTAGGAAAAAAGAAGAAGATACGAAATTGTTGACGTGTTAGAATAACTTAATTTAGTATTGTTTATTTGTGTTGCTATTTTCTCTCTAGAAATGTCCTCCCATTTGGCACTCGTGTTTGTATTAACACAGGTGGAAGAGACGGATATCTGAAGTATTAATAACGCTCTTCGGAAAGCTTTGGGAAAATAAGATACGAATATTCAATAAATAAAAGCAACTTTCTTTTTTCCTAGCGTTTTTCTCATCAGTTGGGTTAACTGTTTGGCATCATTTTCGTCTTTTGGTCCTGTCTAAGACGTCTCAAGGTTTGTCGTTCACCGCTTGTAATAATGTTACTTGCTTTACGTCCCACTAACTACTTTTAGGTTCTCGGAGACGCCGAGGTGCCGGAATTTAGTCCCACAGACGTTCTTTTACGTGCTAGTAAATGTACCGACGTATTTGAGCACCCTCAAGGACCTCCAGGATCGAACCTGCTACGTTGGAGTCAGAAGGCCAGCGCGTCAACCGTCTGCGCCACTCAGCCCGGCTTTCCGCCGCTTCGGCGGTCTCCCTCGTGGTCGGTGCCCAATAATAAATACATAAAAATAACCGTATAACAATAATTTATTTATTTATTTTATATCTTATGGCCAACATTGGACCACTCTAGTCATTTACGCGAAGGATTTTATTTCCCATTAGACCAATATTTCTTCATTCTAAGAGATGCTGCCTTTCTGTCTTCAATTGAAAATACCCTCCCGTTGGATAGTTTTATTGATCTTTGTCTCTGGCCTGGTGTGCGTGTCTTGAAGTATATTAATTTTGTCTGTTTTGTTTTCAAGATCATCTATGGTTATTTATAGTTCTTTATTTTCGTAATTCATATAATCTTAGTCTTGCTATTCCAAAATTTTTCAATTCTTTTTCTGCCAATTTTGGTATCAGGTATAATTATGGTGTGTGGCCTCCGGAGAGGCCTGTCCCCCTGTTGGTGGGGCGGTAGAATAACAGCCACGGTATCACCTGCCTGTCGTAAGAGGCGACTAAAAGGGGCCCAGGGGCTCTGAAGTTTGGAGCGTGGTTTGGTGAGTCCTTGCATTGCTTCTACTTACTTTTGCCAGGCTCCTCACTTTCATCTATCCTGTTCGACCTCTCTTGGTCAACTCTTGTTCTTTTCCGAACCCGACGCTATTAGGTTTGCGAGGCCTGGGGTGTATTTCATTTTCACGCCCTTCGTGACCCTTGGCATTCTTTGGAAGATACCTTCATTTTTCGAAGTATCGGAACCCTTCCATTTTTTCTCTCCGATTAGAGTTATATAG
Source organism: Anabrus simplex (assembly GCF_040414725.1). Classification (NCBI taxonomy): domain Eukaryota; kingdom Metazoa; phylum Arthropoda; class Insecta; order Orthoptera; family Tettigoniidae; genus Anabrus; species Anabrus simplex. The sequence goes on from NC_090267.1 coordinate 482,937,799, forward strand.
AGGATGGTTGCCTAGTTGTACTTCCTCTTAAAACAATAATCACCACCACCACCGGAGAGGCCTGGTGCAGATCTTTCGAGTTGACGCCGTATAGGCGACCTGTGCTTATATGAGGATGGGGCCCTATCTAAGATGAAATCTACTGCTGAAGACGTCGCAAATACCCAGCCCCCGAGCCATAGGAATTAACTAATGAAAGTAAAATCCCCGACGCGACCGGGAATCGAACCCGGGACCCCTTGGGCCAAGGCCAGCATGCTAAACATTTATCCATGTAGCCGGATTGGTGTCAGATGTCCAGAGAATAATATGCGGTCTTTTTTAATCGTGCTCAATACGGTTCGATTTCCTTAAAAAAACTATTTTATTTGTTGCTATTCCCCATTAACTTGATATTGTTTATTTACGAATGTTCTAATTATTATTCTTTCTGTCTTAAGTATTTCGTCTATTTCAGCTGTTTTAGTAGTATTAAAAATGGTTCACTAGCATAAGTTATTTCTTGCTTTTTGACTCTTTTATAATGTCTTATTTTTGCTGTTATTGAGAAACTTTTTTGTTGTATTAAGAATTGGTATAATAATAATAATAATAATAATAATAATAATAATAATAATAATAATAATAATAATAATAATAATAATAATAATAATAATAATAATAATAATAATAATAATCGTACACTAAAGGCTAAGCCATTCTCCTCTCAATCCTGCTGTTCTCTTCACTTCCTTGTAGTTTTTACATTCCATCAAGTTTCGTACAACCTCGAAGTATATCTACCTTGGTCTTCCTATTCCTTTCTTTCCTACTATTTTTCCTTCAAAGACGTGTACTAGGAAGTCCTTATGTCTCAGGATATGACCCACAAGTTTTATCGGTTCGAACCCGACTGTCGGCAGCCCTGAAGATGGTTTTCCGTGGTTTCCCATTTTCACACCACGTACCTTAATTAAGGCCTCGGCCGCTTCCTTCCCACTTCTAGCACCTTCCTGTCCCATTGTCGCCATAAGACCTACCTGTATCGGTGCGACGTAAAGCAACTTGCAAAGAAAAAAGTTTTATGTTCCTTCTTCCCATTTCCTTTATCAGCCTCCGTCGTTCATTGATTTCCTTTAGAACATCTAGATTCGTCTTTTTTTTTATCAGGCAAGCATGACCTCGTCGTTTTCCTCCATTTTCAGTTGGTTCCAATGATTCTCGTTCCTTTTTTCTAACAATCCAGCTCTCACAACCATAAATTAGTACACTCCAGACATAGGATTTTACAAAAATAATAACAACACCAAGCGAGTGGCCACGTGGTTTGCGGCACGTAGCTGTCAGCTTGCATTCGGAAGATAGTGGGTTCGAATCCTACTGTCGGCAGCCCCGAAAAATGGTTTTCATATTTCCCCATTTCCACACCAGGCAAATGCTGGAGCTGTACCTTAATTAAGGCCACGGCCGCTTCTTTCTCGCTCCTAACCCTTTCCCATCCTATTGTCGCCATAAGACCAATGTGTGTCGGTGCGACGTAAAGCAAATTCTAATAGAATAATAATAATGATGATAAAAACATATTTAAGCTCTTAGGCTTTTTCAATCGTGAAATTACCAGCGTTTCGCCCCAGTGTAGCAGTGGGATCATCAGTTGGATTACTACACCTTTCCAAGACGCTGGCGGCTAGTGCGCCATTGAGACACCACTGCAAGCCTCTTATGTAGCCGCCAGCGTCTTGGAAGGGTGTAGCAATCCAACTGATGAGCCTACTGCTACACTGCGGCGAAACGCTGGTAAATTCACGATTGAAAAAACCTAAGAGCTTAAATATGTTTCTAACATTTGCAATCGATGAAATTAAATTATGGTCTCCTTCCAGGAACCTTATTTTTGAAATAATAATCATGATGGTGATCATAAGTTATGAATTTCATTATGGTCCGTATTGACAGTTGATCACTATCATAGGGTAGGAAGGGTCCACCTATTCAATACTATTAGCTTGTATATTGTCTTATAAAACTGGGACTAGTTTCGACCCTATATGTATTGGGTCATCTTCAGCCACGCTCCAATTGAAAGACATAAGCACGCCTATAACCAATAACGATATAAACACTGATATGACACAATTTATAGTCTTAATTTAAACCATTGATGAAGTCTGAATAACATATCCACACTTTAAACTAAATAACACATCAAAAATGTTGTGGTTGATGGCGAACAATTTTGTCGTTTCTACAGTAGCTATTGTTTTTGAGTTGATCTGGGAGTTAGTATCTTTTTCTGTGTAGACGAGCAACTTGATTGATATTCATGTTTGTTCAATAGTAATATGGGTCACGACTTATGTAGCTTTAAGGGGAACACTCGTACTTTGAATAGGTTTCCCTTATCATCAATGTAGTGATCTATTGTTTAATTTATTTGGAGTTGAATATCTGAAAAGAAAATAATTTGAAGTAAATAATTGAGAATATAAAAGAACAAGAAGATCAAGATAAATATGTATAGCTATATGAGACTCACCCCTGTGTTATATCAGTGTTTATATCATTATTGATTATATGTGTGCTTATGTTTTCCAATTGGAGCATGATGGTGATGTTAATAATAATCTTCCTGCCACCCCTTTTCCAAATTTATGGGGTTCGGCACTTCATGTAGATTTGATCCAATTTTCAGTCTGAGTGTTCTTACCCCCAACCCTGTGTTGAGGGTAGTATTCACTACAGCAAGTTTTCGTAGTGGTTGGGAGTGTGGTGTGTTGATTAAGAAATGTGTGATAAAATGAGCACGAGCATCCAGTCACCGAACTAGAGGAATTAACAATGTAACTTTGAGTTGAGCCGGCCCGCACGTCCTCATTATTCGTCTTTTCTACTTCACTCTAAATGCAATTCTGTTCCGTTCCTCACTCTATCTTTTCCTAATCAGGTGCTCAAATAAACCCAGCCTGACAAATTTTATGTTGTCATGGATACCATGAAAAGTGCAACCTTTATGTAAACTATCAAAAAATAGTGGTTTGTTTAACTATATGAACAGCACATGTTATAAATGGCTATATGTAACGAGGAACACATTTTTAAAATCCAATTTTATTAAAAATTTAGATGAAGTTTTTGAGGTTTCAGAATGAAAAAAAGTAGAATTTGTAGAAGTATCAGTTCCAGAATTTGTCTCAAGTTTCTCTCTAATTATAAATATGATTCTAATGAGCACTTAATAATAAATAACTATTAAAATACAATAAGTTTCAAAATAACATTTAAGTTGTTAAATTTGTTCATGAGCTTTTTTTTTTCTAGGGCCTTTACGTCGCACCGACACAGATAGGTCTTATGGCGAGTTCATGAGCTTTAATGCTTAATTTACTCATTTAAACAATGTTACTATTTGTTCTTATACTATTATCTCCTTTAATCTGATAAACATTTTTGTCAATTTTTCTCAGTTATAATTATTCCTGTCAACTGTGTAACACCCGTTACAATTCCTGTAACATCCGTCACATTCGAAATAGTGAAATGACACGAAAAACAGTGATTGTCCTGTTTTTCTTTTGTTTTTCTAGAGTTTCTTTGGTCTGCATGAAAATTTGTAAGTTTATATTAGTTGTTATCTCACAGGGTTTATTGATTTCCACCATCCACGTCAACAAGTGGGTTGCATTCGTGTAACACCCGTTACAGTATGTTTTTTAATATCTAAAATTCTGGGAAAAGTTTTATTTCAGAAAACAATAGCCCATAGTACACACAAAAGTAAGAGCTATCTGTTGCAATTGATGGGATTTGTAACACTCCTTACACTGGAATGCCTGTTCTGTATTCTTTAAATGCATGTGACTGTTTTTACCTGGGTATTCATGGCCATGGTTTTACCCAAGATTACATCCCCTCTTTGTACACAGGTAGGCTGAGTTGAAATGTCCCAGAAAAGGCCGTTTCATTCTTACTACTAATACACATAATTTTAACAAATAAATTCCCGAAATGCCTAACATAATTATTTTAAACCAGATATCACATTAAAATATTAGAAATTAATTTTGGCACACTGATAACATTATTGCGTCGATATTTTCTTACATAATACACTGTTACACACTGATAACATAAAACAACCTAGACTGTCGTGCGTGTAACATGGTTCTTGACGGAGAGATGCCGTAGTTTTATCATCGAAGATGTACGCATTCTTACTTCCTAAAGAGGGAAGACCCCCAGTGTGTTCTTATGGTGCCGATTTCACCGTGGCCCACATCCTCACAGAGTGTGCCGATCTCTCTGGCCTAAGACGGAACCTCGGCCTGCAGGAGACACTCGATCTCATATCAGCCGATGAAGTGAATACCGCTGATTTCGTCATCCGCTTTACAGGGTCTCTCTTTTAAACTCAGACCGTCCGGCGGCGTTTTCACTCTCAGAGACCCAAGCAACTCTACAGGAGACGTGTGCATAATTCTTGACCTTGCAAGGAGCGCGCACGTGTTCGACCTAGCATCAATACCCAGTCTGAATCTCAGCTGTTAACACGCTGAGACAGTTCTCATCGCAACACCGTATTTTCGTATGTAACAGTTATTTTAAGTAGGCCTACGAGTCGGCTCGATGGGTACGCGATGCATTTGTAAAGCAATTTCCTGGTGAAGTGCCACCTTCATGAGCACAGATTCACATAATCTATTTATATAAAATAAGAGTTTTGTCTGTACATTGCTCAGAATTTAAAAAGGATGGTATTTCTGTATCAGTCGTGTCCACAGTAACAAGGAAATGCACTTTTTACTTTTCCGTAATGTCTGTCTGTCTGTCTGTCTGTCTGTCTGTCTGTCTGTCTGTCTGTCTGTCTGTCTGTCTGTCTGTCTGTCTGTCTGTCTGTCTGTCTGTCTGTCTGTCTGTCTGTCTGTCTGTCTGTCTGTCTGTCTGTACACGCATCACAAGAAAACGGCAGAAGAAAATTTAATGAAAATCGCTATGGAAAGTCGGAGAATAAGTCGCTACAATCTAGGCCATAAATAAATTTATTCACGTTGACTGAAATGGTAGTTTAGGGAAGGCCTAAAATTTAATTCTCAAATGTTTATGTTATTAGTGGTCGTATCTTTATGAAAATCGGTATGCCAAATCAGAAAATAACTCGCTATAATCTAGGCCATAAATAATTTTATTCGCGTTGAGTGAAATGGTAGTTTAGGGAAGGCCTAAAATTTAATTGCTAAATAATTATGTTATTAGTGGTCGTATCTTAACGAAAATCGGTAGGTGAAGTCGGGGAATAAGTCGCTACAATCTAGGCCATAAATAATTGTATTCACGCTGACACAAATGATAGTTTAGTGGAAGGCCTAAAATTGAATTCTCAAATATTTGTTATTAGTGGTCCTATCTCAATAAAAATCAGTTTGCAAAATCAGAAAATAACTCGCTATAATCTAGGCCATAAATAATTTTATTCGCGTTGAGTGAAATGGTAGTTTAGGGAAGGCCTAAAGTTTAATTTGGCCGTGCGTGTAGAGGCGTGCGGCTGTGAGCTTGCATCCGGGAGATAGTAGGTTCGAATCCCACTATCGGCAGCCCTGAAAATGGTTTTCCATGGTTTCCCATTTTCACACCAGGCAAATGTTGGGGCTGTACCTTAATTAAGGCCACGGCCGCTTCCTTCCAACTCCTAGGCCTTTCTTATCCCATCGTCGCCATAAGACCTATATGTGTCGGTGCGACGTAAAGCCCCTAGCAAAATAAAGTTTAATTGCCAAATAATTGCGTTATTAGTGGTCGTATCTTAACGAAAATCGGTAGGTGAAGTCGGGGAATAAGTCGCTACAATCTAGGCCATAAATAATTGTATTCACGCTGACACAAATGATAGTTTAGTGGAAGGCCTAAAATTGAATTCTCAAATATTTGTTATTAGTGGCCTTATCTTAATGAAAATCGGTATGCAAAATCAGAAAATAACTCGCTATAATCTAGGTCATAAATAATTTTATTCGCGTTGAGTGAAATGGTAGTTTAGGGAAGGCCTAAAATTTATTTGCCAAATAATTATGTTATTAGTGGTCGTATCGATAAATACTATATAACTAAAGTTATATAGTATACCCTATAATCCTCAAGACTGGCCCCTAAGTATGGGCGACATTATTATATACCCTACAGGGCACATAAATACTGCAGGATGATACCTACCTGCTCTTCTGTTCTTGGATACGGACACCAGCTCAGCTGCAGTCGGCAGAAATGGTCGATAATTTGGGTTCTTATGACGAGAGGATCATGGGGAACTCAATACTACATTAAACTACGAAATGAGGAACATTTTCGCTGTGATCAGAATTTTGAGCATAAGTTTGTATTCACAACACAAGTTAATTACAAGGACTGCACCTGTAGTGCCAAATTACGTGCGCCGAAGGCTCACATCTACAAGTTAAAAAGACAATCGATCTGTGAACCAAGAAAAAAAACAGGATGTGTTCTCCCACATGGAAACTACATCCCTATGTCTGCGACATAAAATGATATAATGGTAGAATTAAGGATACCTGCAGAGATTACCGCTATTATGAAAGTTTCCTCCCATCCCGGGATATTTACATACACAAAAATTAGCAGCACAATAGGTAAATAAAAATAAACTAAGATAACCTACTCTAGCGCCCTCAATTACATATTTACACGGACGTGAACCCACGTCCACCAGGCAGAAACTTGTGCCAACAGGGCAATCATACCAGTAGCATAGTGCCAAGATCACATTAGTAGAATACACAACCCTAAGAACGCGAATCAAACAAGAAAGGAATACGAGGTAAAATGGATAACAATAGATGACGCCAGTTTTGCAAAAGACTCCCTGCCAAAGGAGAATGACCGACCTGCAGAGCAATTTAAAAATGGCCGAGCTCACCCCAATACGGAGCAGGCGAACATTGACCTGCAGTCGGGTCTGGAGCCCCCTCCCACATCAAAAAAAACACTCGTAAACAAACCACCGCTAAACGTCTTACCCTACATTCTTTCACAAAGGGACTTTCAAGCTTCTACACATAGCAGCAAATGGCATAAAATAAGTGAGGAAAAACACATCTCACATCACGCTCCTGACTTCAATTAACCACCCACTCGGGTCGCAGTTGAATCACATAAAGTGTTCTACTATTCAATCATATCAAACCATCACCGCCAATATGCGGCGCGACAACAGTAACCTTGGGAGTCAGAAGTTCAAACCCAACGTTTGGCAGAGTAGCACAGAGTCGAATAACGTTAAAACCTGCGCCTCCGCTATAGTTTACGCCCGTCTAAGGCACGTAAATAGAGCCCCTTAACTAAATAAATACCATCAGCCTGCATACCTTACATTACGCAGGTATATCTGCCCTTCCCCTGGAGTATAGTGGGAATTACACATAGTGCCTAATCCTACAAGTAAAATGCATTTCGCGACCGACCCAAAGGAAAAATATCCGGTCTATCGTACGCAAACAAATATGTATCGCTAGGCACACTACCTCTTGCCTCGATAACAAATATTACCTCATTGTCCGCTTTACATAAAGATACAAGAAACAAATCTAACTACTCTTACCCTTAGATATATCAAACACTCTTAATATGCAGCCTGATGGGCCACCATCAAATCCTATATGAATATTTATACGTTTAATTCTACTATCTCTGCGTGATACCTTAACTCTACCATATGTCTAATAATTCATTGGTCCACTTATCTTAATTAATCTCCTCGTCTCTCCCTCCGGGTAGGCTAGATGATTTAGCCCATCATGATAGATGTCTCAGCCGGGTTCGATTCTTGGAGTCCAGTCTTCCATCCCCGCTGGTTCATGGTGTCGCCTTCTTCTTGAGGGATGCCTCGTTCAAGGCAGCGTCTTTGAAGCCACGTTCTGAAGTCCTTGCACCTCACTCCCCTCGGCTATATCTCGACTTCTTACTACAATGAAATATTCACTTTAAACACAACGCCACATTCTGGATATATATTTAGATTGAGCTAGCACAGATCGCTAACACTTTGCAATACACACTCCTCGTCCTCCACTCTCGTATAACTGCACACTCGCTAGCTTGTGCACTGTGCCATAAACTATTTCCTGCTCTATAAACTATCCACTCGGTTATTGTGTTTTTATGCCCGCATCACTTGGATTCAACAGTCTATCAGAGGATAAATATAGACCTCCTTAGCCTATTGTCCACACTTCCTCGGCACCTCGGGAGCTTCGCCCCTACCGCTATTTATCTGAGTCTACAAGTACGGATTTCTATTGTTACTGATACCATTAAGCACACGCGATCTCATTGATAGGTATCTGAACATCGCGCCACTTACAAATCCACCACCTGTACCTCCGTAAGTCTCTTATCCACTGGATCAAAGTTATCGCACTGTAATAATTACACACTGTCTTTGTTCTGAACAAAGGATTTCTGGCGCAATCTAAGCAGACGTGCGACGCGTGCCGGCAGCACTATGATAGTCAACTGGATCATCTCCCCCCATATCACTTAGCTTTTATATGTGGCAGCACCCCAAAGGACGCCAGGGGAAGTCCCGAGAAACAACTTGAGTCTGGAATGTGGCCACTACAGAGCTTCCCACGGTGGTTCTGCTTGGAACATATTTATTGATCTAATCATATGTTAATAAACCTAGAGGTATCTACCGCTTCGTAAAATTCTAGTAACCATTTCCATCTTTTTATTTTCTTGAAAAACCTTCAATTACAGGAATTACGGCTCAATTTCCTGTCTGCTCCCGCTAAAAATCTCTGTTGAGATGGCAGGTCTCTCCCCCAGACAAAATCCCATCTCTCTTTCTCTCTTCCTCACATATTCTTTCTTCGTCTCACCTGACCACGCCTTGCCTCGGGAAATCACCTTCTCGATTCCCGCGCTCTGTATAGCATCACGCCCTCACAAACGGCGCCCTACTGCACAGTTATCACTGCGTTAAATATCCATACTTGCGGTCATATATAATGGTACAATAGTACGGGTATTAAATTTCCAATCATTTGTGTATTATACATTGCTACCGTACCGGCTATAATCACAGAGATATTCATGAATTCGGTTTCTTGTTACTAAGTCCATATCAGCGCCGAGTCACGAGAAAATGGGTAAACAGAATTTAATGAAAATCGATATGTAAAGTCGGAGAATAAGGAACTACAGTCTACGCTATAAATAATTTTATAAGACGCTCTAATATCACAGAATCGGAAGAAAACTAAATGTGAAGGCTTGCAATGCAGAAAGCTTACAAATTTTATCAACAATAACATTACATTGACCATTGTTTGTTGTGATGTGCTTTGTGTCTTGTGTTGCCACTCATCTCCAGTAGATAGGATTACTGCTGCGTACCGAGTCTTTTCTTTTAATTTGCCTTACTTCGCGCCCACGCAGGTAGGTCTTATTGCAACGATGCGATAGGAAAGGGCTAGGGGTGTGAAGGAAGCTGCCTTGGCCTTAATTAAGGTACAGACCCGGCATTTGCCTGGTGCGAAAATGGGAAACTAAGGAGTACCGTTTTCAGGGCTGGCGCTAGTGCGGTTCGAATCCACTATCTCACGGATGCAAGCTCTCAGCTGCGTGCCCCTAAACACACGGCCAACTCGCCCGGTCGTACCGAGTGTAACAGTCTGCCTGAATATTGGCGGGAAGTAGCTGAGGAGTTAGATAACTTTCTTCTTAAGTATGCCATTCCTGTGGTTCATAAATTTCCTGGTACTACTGGTACGTAACACACTGGTTCATCAAAGCATTCGAGCTATTCAATCCCTACTCTGAGGCACTGATTCGAATGAGCAGTGTGCATATTTCACGGAATAAAGGCAAAGGAGTGTTCACGGCTGTCTGCGGCCTGGTCATTCCAGCTCTGGAACTTTTGACTGTTAGATCGGCACCGTAGTACTGTTCGTTGAAAATGAAAAATGTGAGGTTTTTCATTTCATCGAGTGTTTTATGTGATAACATTGCTTTTAATCGCTACATTCCTACTGACGTTTTTGTAGTGACCTATGTTGAATTCAGTTAGGAAAGCCAAAAGGTCAGTGTTTCTGAGAATCCCGTAGCGAAGCACGGGTGCAACAGCTAGTTTTAAATAAATTTGAAACTACTGGCTCAGTGTTCAATAAAAAACATGCGCGCACAGGAACAGTTTTAACAGAGGAAAAGCTAGATGGCATTGGTGCGAATCTTGAACGGTCACTGAATAAATCACTCACAAAATTAGCACAAGTAGGGGTTTCGGTTTCTTCTACACACAGAGCTGCAAAGCTCTTGCACATCAAACCGTACATGTTTACAGGGGCCCATTGTTCAAAACCCGCTGATTCAGGCAAAAGAGTGACATATTGTGAGTGGTATCTTGCATCACTGAATGATCACAGCTTGTGCTCTGTTAGTATGCGGCCTGGTTTTATCTTAATTGTCGTGTGAACAGTCATAACTCTCGCTGTTGGTGTGCAGAAAATCCTAATGATGTTTATGAAATCCCTCATTATGAAGGATGACACTTCCAGCATCTTGTATAAGATAAGACTGTATACGTGCTTAAAGCAGGGCGGCTGCGCGCGACGTTCGGCTGAGGCAGCTGCTGTAGCGCATAGTACAAATACCGTGCGCTCGGTCTCGGTTTATAAGAGAGACCCTGTGTACATTCCAGATGTTCTGTTATTCAGAAAACTTACGTTCCCTTTGGATTCATTAGTGAAATTTTCGGCCTAATACAATATTTTTTGGTTTTATTTTATCCCCCCCCCCTTAACTTGTTCAGAGAGGATGATCACTTAGTTGTTCTTCCTCTTAAAATAAAAACCACCACCACCGTGTCACACCGACATGGCTAGGTCTTACGACGACGATGGGATAGGAAAGGGTTAGGAGCGGGAAAGAAGCCACCGTGGCTTTAACTAAGGAAGAGCCCCAGCATTTGCCTGGTGTGAAAACGGGAAACCACGGAAATCTTCATACCGACAGTGGACAGTCTGATAGCTACATAACTCAAACCGCGTAGCACTTGGGTGTGAGCAGGGTTTCATTCTCACTCTGGCAATACCGGCAGGTGGGGGGTGGGTCATCCTTATACTCCCCATGTGAATGGGAGGGATAGAATAACACCCACAGTATCCGCTGCCTGTCGTAAGAGACAACTCGAACGGGCCCCAAGGGCTCTGAACTTGGGAGCGTGGGTTGGTGCCAGCGGGGCCCTTAGCTGAGTCCTGACATTGCTTCAACTTACTTATGCCAGGCTCCTCACTTTTTTCTATCCTATTCGACCTCCCTTGGTCAACTCTTGTTCTTTTCCGACCTCGATAGTATTAGGTATCGACGCCTAGTGAGTCTTTCATTTTAGGCCCCAGGGGCTCTGAAATTTGGAGCGTGGGTTGGCGACCACGAGGCCCTTAGCTGAGTCCTGGCATTGCTTAAATTTACGTATGCCAGGCTCCTCACTTTCATCTATCCTATCCGACCCCTCTTGATCAACTCTTATTCTTTTCCGACCCCGACAGTATTACGTATGGAGGCCTAGGGAGTCTTTCATTTTCACGCCCTTCGTGGCCCTTGTCTTCCTTTGGCCGATACCTTCATTTTTCGAAGTGTCGGACCCCTTCCATTTTTTCTCTCTGATTAGTGTTATATAGAGGATGGTTGCCTAGTTGTACTTCCTCTTAAAATAATAATCACCACCACCACCACCTTCCACCCTTAGACCTATGTGGAAGAGCCATAAGTGTGAATGTCTGGGCAGATAATTCACCTTTAGTGACAATCACAATGTCATAAACAAAGGCTAAAGAAGTTTATGCAAGCATACAAAATCTTCTGAATTTTATGCTGGATGATAATTGTTTCCAAATGTGTTCGATTAACAATTATGTATCAAGGGGGAAAGTGATGAGCCTTGTGTCACGCCTATCCCGATAATAATAGGATTTGTTCTCCCATGGTTGATCCCCCTGTGGGTGTAGTTGGTAGAATAACACTCACGATAGCCCCTGCCTGTCGTAAGAGAATAATCAAAGGGACCCCAGGGGCTTTGAACTTGGGAGCGCGGGTTGAGTCCTGGCATTGCTTCCACTTACTTGTGTCAGGATCCGCACTTTCAATCGATCCTATCTGACCTCCCTTGGTCAACTCTTGTTCTTTCTCGACCATGACGCTATTAGCTTACGATAAGTAGGGGGGGTCCTTTCATTTTCACGCCCTTCGTGGCCCTTGTCTTTCTTTGGCCGAAGTATCGGATTCCTTTCTTTTTTTCTCTTTGATTAATGTTGCCCTGTTGTATAGTACTTCCTCTTAAAACGGTAATCACCACCACCTCTTGTGTTTATTTTGTTTCAGATGATCGACGTTTATTCAGCTCATCCTGTCGGAGTAATGTTGCTGACATTGCCTGGACTACGACAAGGAAACGAGGCAGTGTATTCCTTAACACTCGTCTGATCAATTACGATGACGGTAAAGAAATGTGCTTATTAATTCAGAGGAGACAATTTGGCAGATATTTTATCAACCACTCAACGAAAAATACGAAATAAGGAATGTGATTAAGGAAATTTTATATAAGCACAACGTCGGAAATATGTTCTGTTGATCTGTTAATTACGCTTTATTAATGGCGTTTCAGAATCCCTACCTGGAGCTCATTCTCATTCATTGGAAGTAGCTTGCATTGGTTAAAGATTAATTCTTTTTTAAGTTCCGTCCATTGATATGTGGTGACATGCAGCAAGTTTCAAGAGGCCACACGTAGCTGCTATAAGCATTCAACAGCCATCAGTGCTACACAATTAGTATAGAACATGTTAAATTTTATTACATAGGAAGCGAAGATCTGCAACAGTAGAGGTTCCAATATCAGGGTGTATTTTCCAAGTGCACCCATCTAATATCATCAACCTCTCATTGAATTTTTAAAGGGAAACATGTTTCTTATGATTATGAGAAGACGAACGTCGAGCACCGAGTGAAATTCATATGACGTCCTTTTCTTACGAGCATATCCCGAGAGCAGAGAAACTATCGGAGTCTGCAGGAGTTAAAAAGGAAATGAAGTGACCAGTACAGGATTAATGAAATACAGTTTAACTCCAATATTATTGAGGGAAAAAGAAGTTGAATGAAAATGTTATCTGCGAAGTCAAATACTTGATATTCATATTGTCTGTTCCTTGGAAACAAATTGTTTTTGATGAAGCAGCGACCAGTGACTCCGAACCGCCAAAAGGTACTGAAGAGATGAGCAGCTACAATACTGGTGCTAGTAAAGAACTTTCATGTCCTCGTATCTTCGAGATGGTTCAGCTCCCTTCAGACACACCATCTTCAACTACATACCAGCCTCTGTCAATCTGAAATAACTGACAGAGTCTCCAAAGAGGGTAGTTACTCTACGGCGGTGGAGAGTATGAAGAGTCAAAGATTATCTAAAAGGTAATGAAATGAACTAAATCACGGGAAATCCTTAGAAAAAGGTGGCTTAGGATTGGTTAAAGGACAGACACTTAAAGGTTCATTCGGGCATCATTTATGGGTGTTTGGAGGGATAGTCCCATCATCGCCACCATCAAGGTCCCTTCCTCCGTGATTTTTATTATTCCTATCCTTGGTGTTATTTCAGTCACACCATCACGATAACCTAAAAAGGAGTGATCATTGATAATCATACCAGTCCTGTTTGTGTGTTATTTAAAGAAGAAATAGAAATGGGGTAATGGGTTCTCACCGAATATGATGATGTAGGTTGCTTTACCCTACATGGACCTAAGAGCTGGCCATGGGTTGAACCAGTTGAGGTACCGGTTTCCGTAAGTTTTCCCATTTGGTAGTTGTGTCCAACGGGGACTGCGGGACAGAGCTAGGGCCTCATACGAGAGGACATTCAGCTTATTGCAAAAGACATACAAATTCAAAACCTGTCCTATCACGTCAAATTCAGACACTACAGTACAGTGGTCAATCCATAATGCTTGTTCGCAGCGGATATAGGGTATTTGCCAGGAGTGGACTACCTGATGTCTTGTAGTAAACTTTCACATCATTTATTCGTGCTGAGTAGCCTATATTATATTCTATGGCGAGGAGATGTTCAGTACAAATCAATCATGGATCCTTTCTACAATAGGAAGACAACCATACAGTATATCAATCGGTATTGCATCTGAATGGAAATTAATACAGTAACTTATGGGTTAGGTTCCCATTGATAACCTGTTGGCCATTTTTGTTGTGTATTTATAATTTATTTGGCATGAACTATATGTTCTGAACATGTCCTAATGATTTTAAAATTTATTTCGATGTAAAATGCTGTTCGGAGGGATTGAATATTTGTTTACACTCGAAAATATAATCGTGAGACAAAACGTATTCCCTCTGTTATAATATATTATTTTAACGGGATCAGCTGAAGAATGTCTTTTGGTAATTCAGCTTCGTCTTCTTCATGCGCCATGTCTCGTCGCTGAGACGTAGGCGGTCACTACGTCAGATCTTCGGTTATAAATATTGTAATAATGTATGGATACAAATGAATAATAATAATTATTTATAATCATTGCCCCACGCTTGGGTGCCATTTGTAACTTTCCTGTTACAAATGGCACTGTTAACCTAATATAAATAACTGAATAAAGAAAATTACTCAAAAACTTAAAAAATAATTGAAATAAAATGAATAACAATAATTAATCGAAATGTCCGTAGTATGGGCGCCAGAGTTCACCAGAATGAATCCCTCGAATTTAGATAGACCATGATAATTCTTTATCTCCCAGGGAGAGTACATAATGCTGCGTACTGGTACATCTGCTACAGGCCTTACCTAACCTTCTGAAAACGACTAAATAGGCACCTAGGTTCATCAATAACTCCACTGATTCTAAAATAAATAACTATATTATCAATAAAATCCGTGCACGAGCACCTCATCAATACACCAAAATTTACACATACAAAATATTGCTAGGAGACTCCATATTTACAACAACAACAATGAAAACAGTGGAAAACGAAAGCGAGAACTATGCCATCATTTGTAGTTAGTCCGTTGAACAGTGTACATATACGTAGATAAGTACCCTTCACTGTCTCTGTATTAACACGACTTGCCGATTCTCATAATCGGCGCTTATTATTTCACACCGATACTGTGTTCACTGACTCTAACACTTGTTATAAAGAAATATTCACTTGAGCAACACACGCTTGTCGTTCCTTAATATAAATTATGGAAAGTCTGAGATATAGCACCTCCCAACTTTCACCAAGCCGCCACAAGTGCTACAATACTTAATGCCTAAGCACTCAACAGTTGTAGGTCAGTCACGTTCCACAAACGTTTGAAGTCCAGTCCAGTGTGTTTAGAAGTTCATTACCGTGTGTCGTCACTCTCGCCGTATGATCAACCTTATGTCCGGCTCCATGGCTAAATGGTTAGCGTGCCTGCCTTTGGTCACAGGGGTCCCGGGTTCGATTCCAGGCAGGGTCTGGAATTTTAACCTTAATTGGTTAATTTCGCTGGCACGGTGGCTGGGTGTATGTGTCATCTTCATCATCATTCCATCCTCATCACGACGCGCAGGTCGCCTACGGGAGTCAAATCAAAAGACCTGCATCTGGCGAGCCAAACTTGTTCTCGGACACTCCCGGCACTAAAAGCCATACGCCATTTCATTTCACTTTTATCAACCTTATAGACCTCAGTCTGCCCCTTCCCTCACATGATACGTCAAGACTGATCCTGGTTATCCAATCATGAGTAGATCCTCTAGTCAAGACCACGCCCTGCACTTCTTCCTGGTCCCAAGACAATAACAGACTCTGGGGTGTTTCACGTGAGTCATTGGAACTTTCCGACTACAACATCAACGGACTCTGGTTAGTTCCAAATGACACATGCAAAGATTACAAGTTCAATATAGCAATGTTTTCCCAGCCGTTGTACAAAACAAATTACTCATATCACATATGGAGACCTCCCAGTTTACAAATATTAATGACAAAATATACAACTGAAATACTGATTATGATAATAATAAATCGAATACTGATAATAATATCTCTCATTACTAAATACAGTGCGAGGGTGTGATATATGTACTATCACAATATGCCGGGCATTATGTGTGTCCGTTTAATCCTCGATATCACTGGATATCACTTAGCTACAACTTCCTTCTAGATCTAACTCGACGATATCCTTCCATTCTTCCCTTGCAATATACGATGTAAAATATATTTTCTTCACGTATAATGTGACTGGATCCAGTGTACAACATTATATCAATTTTGATAACATTCGCCCAGTTTCTGCTGTTTGAAATACTTCAGTATTTGTGATCCGTGGGAGCATTCGTTGAAATTGAAATGGCGATGGCTTTTAGTGCCGGGAGTGTCCGAGGACAGGTTTGGCTAGCCAGGTGTAGGTCTTTTGATTTGACTCCCGTAGGCGACCTGCGTGTTATGATGAGGATTAAATGATGGTGAAAACGACACATATACCCAGCTCCCATCCCAGCGGAATTAACTAATGATGGTTAAAATTCCCGGCCCTGCCGGAAATTGAACCCGGGGCTCCTGTGACCAAAGGCCAGCACGCTAACCTTCTAGCCATAGAGCTGGACGGAACATTCGTTTATGGATCTACATTGCAAAACTTTCATGTCATTTTATAGAGTAAACTAGTCCGGTCCCGCGGTGTAGGGGGCAACGCGTCCGCCTGGCACCCGGCGGCCCCGGGTTCGATTCCCGGCCGGGAAATAATGATTAATAACGATTAAATTATTAATATCCCTGGCCTGGGGACTGGGTGTTTGTGTCGCCCTTAACATTCCTTTCCTCACATTCAACACTCCACACTTCCTAAATTCCAGGTTCATATCATGTCTATAGGTCGACGCCCCGAACAAATAGCAAAAAAAAAAGGGGGGTAAACTATTCGAGTCCATGCAGGCATGCAACATTAGCGTGCTGGTGAACAATGACTCCTAATCATAATTTGGCATATCTTGAGAACCAAGTCATCATTGAAAAACTGTGACCTATTGTCAAACTTCGCACTAGCAGTTTACATTCTGTAGTGAATTTCACGTTCAGAATCCAAGATTGCTGTATTCCAAGTACTTAAAGGTAATCTTGTTTTCCAAAAGGTGGACCATTTATATGAAATGATACAGCTCGGTGTAGTTAACAGCTGGTCGTCATGAATTTGGCTTTAGTTGTTTTCATGTTAAATGCTCAATTAACACCGGCGAGATCGGAGAACACCGGTGATGTCACTCACGAGTACCGTGTCATCTGCATACAGTATTTGAATAAGTGGTAATGATACACAGTAATAGGACAATTCGGGACGGTGCGCAAGGTCCAGAAATAACATAACCTATTACCCACCAAAAGTTAACAATTCACTGTTTGCAGTTATACACTATTACTCCGCGTAAATGCCAGTATAACGTAGTCTTAAACCCAAGGTCACTTAAGTCTATATCTAAGTAATTCCAAACACATTAAAAATAATTATTATAAATATTACTGAATGGACACAAACTTATGGAGACTGAAAAAAGTATAATTTTGTTCCTCAGTTAGGTAAAATTATTTTGGTGTTTCAGTCAATATTCTTACTATTTTATTAGTGTTAACATTATTTTTTTCCGTAAAAAAGATATGTCTATAAATACAAATTGATCTTAATTTAATTCTGTCTGTATTTCAGATTGAAGGACCATTGATCCTGACAAGAAATGTACCTCAACAAATCAATCGAGACGTCTTCCTTTCTGAAGATAGAAAATTAAGAATGATACTATAATGATAATATTCAAATAAGGTTCGGAAAGACTATTTTTCAAATTCTTTCGAAGGATGTTTTAGAATGATTCATCTTTCCATCGAAAGGTATGAGGATTTGAGCGTGTATTTTAATTACAATTGTTTCTTAAAACCCACAAGGGTTACTGTGACTTACCTTCGTCAATGCTAAACGATAAACCTTGACTTTTGTTCTAGTAGACTCAGTTACATTATGTTTGAAAACACGCCCATACGGCATACATGAAATAATGCTACATAATTATAAAAGGTGTAGTGTTAGTGGAATATAAGGTCATTTTCAGGTTCACATTTTTTTCACCAACGTAAACATGATCCCTGCCCACCCAATGGTAAAATTGACGCTTGATGTATAGTTTGAATTTATTTATTTATTTTGAATTTATTTTTTCAATTTCTGAATAACCATGTTTATAACACCATACATTATGGGTCCATATACACATAGGAATTGATATTAACGGATTATTATTATTATTACTGCGAAATTGGAAGACTGTGGTATTTTCTAGTAGTAGGTCTATTACAATAATTTTCTAGTGTAATTAGTAGGTGCTGAAGGTTATTGTTGTTTTATGTGGAAGTACAACACTCCAAAGGTGCAAGTCCTTTGGGCATAGACCTTTTAGTCGCCTCTTACTGCGTGCAAGCGATACTGCATCATCCCCACCTATAGAAGTTTCTAGAACATGTATTGTAGATGGCTACATTTCTGAAAAGGATTGACGATTCTAAATGTACAAAATGCATAAATCGTAGGAGGACACTGCCCTGATTGACGACGTAACACAGCTACAGATCACCTGCGCCATGCACGATAGTGCGCATTACGACAGGAAGACAGAGAGACGGTGTTGGGTTGTGGAAGCGTGGTTGTTCACCATTCAAATGCACAGCACAGACGACTCAGATGTGTAGGATTTCCGGCAGGACCTGATCCAAAGAAAGCGGAGTGTTGGTAGAGAAAAGGTTAAGGCATTGTCAATCAAGTGTGTTCAACGAGAAATAACGTTTCTCTTATTCACTGTCCCCACTCTCTATTCGTCAGCATATGGAGTTGTGCGCTGGAGAGAAGGAAACTCCTTCCCCACTCTGAGGGCTATTGGTCTTGTTCTGCCTGCTGTTCGATTTTCGTCGAGGAATACAGCAGCCACACCAGTAGGTTATCGACTTTGATCGCAGAAAAACTGCGGCAAAGAGAGACTGTGGATTATTATCCATCCGAGACTTCGGTTCCCGTGTTGGATGGAATAAGGCCACAGTGATGTGAATGTGGAATCGGCGGGTCGGGGAGTGACGTCCTGGCCAACGCGAAGGAATCCCAACTGCTCCGTCACACGACTGAGCGAGAGGACACACATCATGTGGGCACGGCTGTTAGGAGTCGCAGAGTTGCATCACACTCGCTCATATTAGAGTAGATAGATCGCTAGAGGTAGACAGATAGATTGATAGATGGGTGGATGTAGAAAAATAGTTAGATTGATAGGTATAGAGGTAGATAGATGTAACTAGATTAAAGTAGATTGATAGAGTTATATGCATCAATAAATATAACGATCTAGGTGGATAGATAGATAGATATCGATGGATAGATAGATAGATAAATGTAGAAAAATAGAGACAGATTGATAGATATAGATGTACTTAGAAATATAACTAGATTAAAGTAGATTTTTACCGGACGAGTTGGCCGTGCGGTTAGGGGCGCACGACTGTGAGCTTGCGTCCGTGAGATAGTCGGTTCGAATCCCACTGTCGGCAGCCCTGAAGATGGTTTTCCGTGGTTTCCCATTTTCACACCAGGCAAATGTTGGGGCTGTACTTTAATTAAGGCTACGGCCGCTTCTTTCCAACTCCTAGGCCTTTCCTATCCCATCGTCGCCATAAGACCTATCTGTAAAGCAATTAGCAAAAAATGTATATTTTTAGAGTTAGATAGATCAATAAATATAACTACCTAGGTATATAGATATAGAGGTAGATAGAAATGTGAGATAGCAGTAGATTAATGTAGTTAGATCAATAACCTTAAGGAAATAAAGACGGATAAAGTGATAGATTGGTAGATAGATTTATAGAGAAGGTGTAGCAAAATAGTTAGTAAAACAGGGAGACAGAGATAGATAAATAGATAGATAGATAGATGGATATAGATTGACAGATATATAAGGTAAGGGATAGATTGATGAAAATGAATAGATATATACATACAGATAAATACGAAGGTGGATAATTCCGTACAGGTAGATAGGTATATAGAGTTACACATACTGTATATACAGCGGTATGCATACAGATTGGTGGATATGTTAACTGAGGTAGTTGTACATAGATAGCTAGATAGCTCAATAAGATACAGTTGCATTGATTGAGGTACGATAGGTCGATAAGTAAAAAGTGGCGAAAGGTAGGTAGTGATATGCTGATAGACTGATAGGTGGATGAACAGAGGAGTATAAATAGATAAATTGATATAGAGACAGTACATAGGTAGAAAGATGGATAAATCCGAATTCATATAATATCATTATGTGTGGTGGAATTAGAGTCAGGCCCCTGATCGCTCTTTACCAAATCATAGTACAAAATTGTATCGCGAATAAATACGATGCATAATAATAAGTATAATCATCATAATATAATACTAATATAACACATAATTTAACATTGTGATTAATGGACAATGAAATAAAATAACTACTTTAAATTCTTTAATTCAACTCATTCATTCCTTCGAGAATTATCGAACAAATCAGTGGGATCCATTCTACTAGTATTTACGGCGATCCACCTCAAACTCGTGATAGGAAACAATATGCCTTAGATCTGCAGTGAGGGACGTGGAGATGATGAAAGAGGTGATGATGGCAATAGCGCTGTAAATGGGTGGGGTAAGAGACTCCCGAACAAACTGAGATTGGCTTTCAGCGACAATGGAATAGAAAGCGACTAGGACTGGGAAGAAAGAACCCATGCTCTTATTTAAGGCATAGCCCCAGCATTTGGCTGAAGTGAAGATGAGAAGCCTTGGAAAACCATTTTCAGGGCTGCCGATACCGGGGTACGAACATAACCTCACAGCTATGCGCAGGTATCTCTCTCCGTTGCGCTTAGGTGTTCGATTTCATTGATATGTCACATTTTTACCGTGTTGTCCTTTTACAAACTTGAGGTAAAGTAAACAGATTTCTGTTTTTTGTGAACACGAAGATTCGGTTTCTGTTGGTCATATAAATGCGCAATTTATTATTTTTTCATTAAATCGTATTAAACGGTATTAAAGGGAAATTGTATTGCCAAGAATGACGGATTGTTATGGACTTCCTTTCTTTAGAAATATTTCGTGGTTAAATGTTTGGGGGTAGTGTGCTTCTCGAGCAGTTATCAATTTGGGAGACACAGAAGAATGATAGGAACGGTTGGCGATGTACTGCAAGCAATCTTGGAAAAATATTTCATTTACTTTGAGTCGCATTTCTAATTTACTTCTTTTTTATAGTATGTTGAAGTCATTTAGGAAATAATTGCATGTATACTTCTCATTCATAATAACTCCTCGGTTATCCATAGTATTACAAGTAAGGCAGGTTATTATTGCTTAAAATAATGCGGAGAATTAACGTGTTTAATATATAGGTGTTAGCTGCTACCAATAATAACAATATGATATGTATTTGGGTTTATTAATAAAAGTTGTTAATTTTCATTGTCACTAAAACTCTGTAGTTCAGGTAATTGAAAACTGTATAAATTTGTATATACTGTTTATCTTAAAAAAGCGATAGCGATCCTAGAGTCTAATTTCACCACATTGAGTTTACTTTTTCACTATATCACGTTGACATAGCCTTCAGCATCGAGGATTTTATAAATACCATCATACTACTAACTATCCCCGTCAGCTTTCCCCAGGTGTCTAAGTCTGCAAATGTGGAAATCTCTCACAACAAATTGGCCTTTCCAGATTTTAAATGTATATTATTTTCGTAAGCGTGTGGGAACACCGACTTGAACACGGTTGCTTTCTTGATAAGCGTTCAAATCGAAGGGCATCCAATAGATCTCTTCTCCAGTTCGTACATATGTTTCAAAATGATCCTCCTGTCCATTCTCCCAATAAGTCTGTTGCAACTTTGTCTCTGAGTGTCAATGTCCTGAAGAACATGTCCAACTCTTAAAAGCAAAATGCTGCTTTTAATCATTTTCAGATAAATAAATTTAGAAAGAATTAATTAGTATCATGCTTTTCTACAGACCAACGCGTTGAATTTGAAGCAGCTGCTTGATATTGACCCTTCATTTTAACTACTAATCAATTCCGGACATACCATGTTAATTATCATTCAGCCCACTTGCAGTAACTGGTATCATTATCTTTGACTTTAGTTCGCACTATAGTTATATTTTCTCTCTTATTCTCCGTCACTTCTTCCCATGTATCGTAATACTCTTCTTCTAGTCTCTCGACAAAATCAGTGACATTTTGCCAATTTCATCTTACTTTGCTCCAAATTTGGCACGGATATTTTCCATCTGTAGTTTCGGAAATCTCTCCATTGGTACCCATTCATTGTTTAACATCGACCAATTTAGCACATTTTGTTGATGATGATAATGATTGTCAATTTGAAGGACCTAATTTCAGGGTCATCAGCCCTACCTCAATAAGTTCTTGATCTTCGAAGAATGGAGAAACACTTTACATGGAAAGGTCATGATTGTTCAGTATTTTCTCTATTGGAAACGTGCTATGGATTTCTATAGGTTCACAGCAGTCTTCCACGTTACCTATGTTTGCAAGTCATCATAATTTCGAATTTCTCGGTATTATTACATTCAGTTCTAAACTAAAGAAATAAGTTTAAGACTATTGGAATTTTTTCAATTACTAAGACTTTCCCTTTCTTCTGTGCATATGCATTTCGTGAACTAATAAGCAAACAACAATAACTCCTAAGATATCGCCAGTAGGAAGCACATTATAATTTTTTAACTGAATTTATTCCTGGAGCAGGTTACATGATATGGTCAACAGCTAGTGCTATAGTGACTACACAAACACAAATAGGCTCATCATCTCCTCCCGTAAGACAAACGCCAATATGCTTCAACGCAACACATGGTTGCATACCATCAGAGAAATCGACCTTATAGAACCTTTGTTCTTGCATGTGTTTCAAGGGGTATCACGATTAAGAATTAAATGAGTATTGCATAAGATTCGTCGTATGTCCGTTATCTGGCATTAAGGTAAGGGATAAGGGAAGTACGGTGTATACGTTAACATTTGAATTGTTATTCTGCAATGTTGGTGGTCATGATACAGTCGTTAGTGACAAAGGGAACCACAGGGTTAGCTTGCATATTGTCCTTATTGACGTTGTTGGTAGTCAAGGTTGGGAAGAATTCAGTGCCCCAATAAAGACAATTCGAAAGATAAGAAGCTGAAGAATGCATGAGATTATAAAATAGAAACAGGAAGATGGCCAAGTCTGCAGGCATTTTTGGCAGCAATGTAAAGAAAAAGTGATAGTGGGCAGTGAACGAAATAATAATTACTGCAGACAAACTGGAACGGTAGCATAAAGAGGTACATAAACTAAAAATAAGGTGAATGATGTTGATGAAGAGTTAAAAGAACTCAAGTAGTGAGAGAAGAAGAAGAAGAAGAAGAAGAAGAAGAAGAAGAAGAAGAAGAACTGATGACCAATGTGCTGACTGAACTTTCTACAGGATAAATGTTAATTTGTTGGGTTATATGAAGTGTGACAACAAAATTCAAACAGTGAGTCGAGGCCAGTGAAAGTGAGATTTGTGTTAAGACTAAATAAAAATGCATTCAGGAAATTGGAAAGAGAAATATTCTATATGATTGGAGAGAGACAGTTGAAGAAAGAATAGGAGGGGTCATTACCGTTGCATTTTGACTGAAGGAGTGTTAAACACTAAAAGGCTTATAGTATATGACGAATGATGCGCAGTGAGTCGAACCTCTGCGGTGAAATGAACAATAATCAGCCTACCGTGGGAAATAAAATCTGAAACTGGTAATAAGATTAGTCTTAGTTCTGTCCGTAGTGACAAGAGATCTACTCTGAAAATAAGATGCTTGTGGATATTGCCCTGGAATTAGAAATAGTCTTTCAAAGCTATAGATATGAAGAAACTTTAAAAATCTACGTTCTTCCTATAAGTTAAACAATTTCGTGGAAGATCGGGATCTCCAAGCTGGCCCGAAGACATGCAGCGCACTCTCCTATTATCCTTCCATCTGGTTTCACCGTGTACCTTCTGGAAGAAGACTCGAGAAAATTCCGTCTCCAGGCGATCCCTGAAAATCCCTGTACTCCATCACCAGCATATAAAAAAGAAGGCTAGCTGCGAACGAGTGGAGTAGTTGGAGCACACAGCAGTAGCGCTGGCTGATGTCGTTGTTGTGTTGTGTTGTGTTGTGTTGTGTTGTGTTGTGTTGTGTTGTGTTGTGTTGTGTTGTGTTGTGTTGTGTTGTGTTGTGTTGTGTTGTCGAGGATGTAGTGGGTATTCCACCACAGACAGTGTCTGAGTATCGCCGTGCTGGAGTACGGAGTACTGAGTAGTGTGTGTGTACTCCCGTAGAGTACTGAGTACTGTATGCGTACCGACGTGGAGTCAGTTTATGGATCATTTGGTGTGAGTAGAGTTGGAGCAGTGTAAATTGTCGTTGTTGTGAGGAGTATTGTCGTGGTCGTCAGCACTGTTCAGTAGTTGTTGTTATGTAACGGTTGCTTTAGTTGTCACTGTTGAGTAGTTTACTGTGTGGAACGTCCACGTGAACTGGCTGTGTTGACTGCTGACTTCCTTTGAAATCGATCCAAGGAACAGTTGTCGTGTGTTGTGGTGGTCAGCAGCGCTGTGTTCAAACATGTCTGCATGCAGTTGTTGTGTGTGAAATGATTCAGTGTGCGGAATGAAAATCGACCAAGATTACCGCCGTAGAGATAATACCAGCAAGCCGCACTATCTACTGTGAGGAAGACACTTTGTAAATAGACAGCAATTAGTGGAGTGTGATCATTCGTGGTTAGTATGTATGCTGTATATGTGTGTGTACTAATTGGGTGATCGTAGAATTACATTAGATCGGTAAAATAGACAGTGTTCGGTTCGTAAATGTATGAAGAAGGAGTGTGTTAAAAGTGTTTGTAAGGATAAGAAGGATGTAGAGAAATAAATCAGTTGGAAAGGAGCAATAAGAAGTTATGTGGAGTGGAGTTACGTGAAAATAATTAAAAAATCCAAATAATCCACAAGATTAACAAAATAACGTAATAATTATATTTACACCACTAACGCTATTCTGAAAACATAGGTTACTGTGTCCACATGTGGTAGTGCATTGCTATCTCCGTTAAAGGTTCCACGGATAGTTACACATAACGGGCTTAACTTCAACAGCTCCAGTATTCCAGAAATGTAATTATGTTACCGAGGCAGCAAGGAGTAGGCTACTATACGCTATCAGAAATACACTGACTGACAGAGCAAATGCAACACCAAGGAGGAGTGGTTCGAAAGGGATCAAAGTTGGGGAAAAAAACAGAGACGGCACGGACGAATAATTGATGTTTATTTCAAACCGATATGCAGGTTACACAATGCGCACGGCATCGACTCAGTAGGATGTAGGACCACCGCGAGCGGCGATGCACGCAGAAACACGTCGAGGTACAGAGTCAATAAGAGTGCGGATGGTGTCCTGAGGGATGGTTCTCCATTCTCTGTCAACCATTTGCCACAGTTGGTCGTCCGTACGAGGCTGGGGCAGAGTTTGCAAACGGCGTCCAATGAGATCCCACACGTGTTCGATTGGTGAGAGATCCGGAGAGTACGCTGGCCACGGAAGCATCTGTACACCTCGTAGAGCCTGTTGGGAGATGCGAGCAGTGTGTGGGCGGGCATTATCCTGCTGAAACAGAGCATTGGGCAGCCCCTGAAGGTACGGGAGTGCCACCGGCCGCAGCACATGCTGCACGTAGCGGTGGGCATTTAACGTGCCTTGAATACGCACTAGAGGTGACGTGGAATCATACGCAATAGCGCCCCAAACCATGATGCCGCGTTGTCTAGCGGTAGGGCGCTCCACAGTTACTGCCGGATTTGACCTTTCTCCACGCCGACGCCACACTCGTCTGCGGTGACTATCACTGACAGAACAGAAGCGTGACTCATCGGAGAACACGACGTTCCGCCATTCCCTCATCCAAGTCGCTCTAGCCCGGCACCATGCCAGGCGTGCACGTCTATGCTGTGGAGTCAATGGTAGTCTTCTGAGCGGACGCCGGGAGTGCAGGCCTCCTTCAACCAATCGACGGGAAATTGTTCTGGTCGATATTGGAACAGCCAGGGTGTCTTGCACATGCTGAAGAATGGCGGTTGACGTGGCGTGCGGGGCTACCACCGCTTGGCGGCGGATGCGCCGATCCTCGCGTGCTGACGTCACTCGGGCTGCGCCTGGACCCCTCGCACGTGCCACATGTCCCTGCGCCAACCATCTTCGCCACAGGCGCTGCACCGTGGACACATCCCTATGGGTATCGGCTGCGATTTGACGAAGCGACCAACCTGCCCTTCTCAGCCCGATCACCATACCCCTCGTAAAGTCGTCTGTCTGCTGGAAATGCCTCCGTTGACGGCGGCCTGGCATTCTTAGCTATACACGTGTCCTGTGGCACACGACAATACGTTCTACAATGACTGTCGGCTGAGAAATCACGGTACGAAGTGGGCCATTCGCCAACGTCGTGTCCCATTTATCGTTCGCTATGTGCGCAGCACAGCGGCGCATTTCACATCATGAGCATACCTCAGTGACGTCAGTCTACCCTGCAATTGGCATAAAGTTCTGACCACTCCTTCTTGGTGTTGCATTTGCTCTGTCAGTCAGTGTATAAAGACACACACAGTAATGCCAGGTACTGGATGGTATGACGAGGAATAACGCAAGGCTCATGGAATCTGTCAACGTAGCACTGGTATAAGTATTGGTTGAAAAATGTGTCATAATATTCGTTCCCTCTATGTCCAACATTCAAGGCACTGTTGCACACTCAGACTCGTGAGGTATGCTGGCAAAAGCTAAGTGGTGCCATTTGTGCCCAGGTATAAAATACTTCGATGCTGCAGACTATCTTGTAGTGTACATTTGGTCTCTGGTTCCTGTAGAACACACCCAAATTCGTGAGTGTTTGTAACGTAGCTCTACGACTCGTAATAGCTTACCCACAAGATGTGTATCCTTTCGTTCGGAAGTGTGACGGGGCTGACGGGATCGTTCACGTTGGTGAGTTCGTCCCTCCTCGTCTCACCTATTTCATACTCCCATCACTGCGGCCGCATTCCGTCCGATATGAGAACCGATGTCTTGGATGGATGATCTACAGTCTCGATACACCACGGTTCTCCCACGGTCACAGTCGACAACCTTCTGGCGTGGCTATTGTAGGGTGTCCCTTTTGTTTTTATGAAAAGAGTAGACATTTATACAAAGCATAAGGAAATGCATGAACAATTTTAAATAATACAGAAATTTTATTGACTTTTTTTTTAAATTGTACATTCGCCTTTATGTATATTTCATTGAAATACCCCCGGATGCCCTGTTACTCCTCTTAATTTATTCATAAGAGGTAAATACTTATTTGTTTCGGTATTTTCCTGTTTTGTGTACTTTATGAAGAAGTGCTGTCTTTTGCGACTTTCTGATAAAAGCACACGATGCTTCGTTAATATGTGGTTTGGCAGTGGTCAAGGTCGTGATTGTTTCAACATTCATTCAGTTTAATTGGCGTTTGTTCCAGAAATTCCCAGATCAAATTCTATCGGTTGAATCACGTTCCAGATGTTAATGTTTTACTACATAAATAAATATTTTACACCGGATTTCACGAACATTTTCGTTGTTCGTTTCATCACTGTCTTACACTGTAGACAGATCTGTGCACATTAAAATTATCTCAAAAAAATCGTATTCATCAACAGAAGCGCTTGGCGCAGAAATTTTAACATATGCTCAATAATCCAGAATACGTTTTCTCTTAAACTGGTTGTAATATATCTATATTTGTACAACTAACTACATACAAAAAGAATGAAGAAAATAAAACGGCATAAAACACATTTCCATAACGTCTTTCTGGAAAAATGGTACACGTGTGCACGGGAATGGTGCCCCAATATAAACAAAGGATGGCGTCCCCCACCTCCTCGCCTAACGCATTCGTGCGGGTAGACATCTCACCTAAGTCTGCTGTGATTGTAATGGGCACAGTGGTGGATGTATAACAGTACACACACCACGCCTTCAGCATTACTCGTTCACTCCCTTCCCTCCTTTTCGCTAATTTAGCGGTCTTCAACACTACCCCTTCACTCCCTCCCCTCCTTTTTCAGTACTGGAGTGGGGCAGTGTTGACACCATTTCGGTGCATGCGTGTACATCTGAGCGTTTCTATAAAAAGAATTCATGAAAGGGGGATATGTTGCAGAAAAAGAGGAATTGTTCCGGGAAAACGGAAAAAGGGGCACCCTTCTATAGTACAGCAGACAGGACATGACCCAAACCAAGCGATGCACATAAGGGCCGTGAGGGATGGTAGAGGGAGAGAGGAGGTAAAATGAAGACAGTCACGTCCATTCAGCGAAAAAAGAGCTATTCTCTTCATGACTGTTATCTCTCTCTCTCTTAGACCGCTTTCACACGGCCTACCGCCTTCCACGCCACTCCACTCCACACCTCTACAGGTGTAGAAAGGGGTCCGGCATGTTCAGACAAGACACCTCGCTTGCCGCCACCTCCCTCCATTCTCGTCAACAGCACGCTTCTGTCAACCGGCCTGAAGTCCCTTCCACTTTTGACGGCAGGCGACGCGTACGTGGTCCAAAGTCGAACTGAAACGCAAAAGGTGTCGTGCGGACTAGAAGTTGGCGAAGTGGAGAGCGAGGAAAAACAGAATGTCTGGAGTGGAGTGGCGTGGAAGGCGGTGGACCGTGTGAAAGCGGCCTTAAATGTCAGCACATTGAATCACACGGTGGTTGGACTGTGCCTGTGTTTTGGTCATGTCCCGCCTGCTGACCTATAGCGTATTCCTCGACGAGGTATATTTTGATCTGTCTGTGCGTCTTGAATTGTGAACAAATAATAATAATAATAATAATAATAATAATAATAATAATAATAATAATAATAATAATAATAATAATAATAATAATGGTCGTAGATTCCTCTATACTTACATGATTTTTCGAAAAGCCCAGGTGCAAGGAATCTGTCCCGCAGGATTTAACTTTACGTGCCGGTAAAAATACCATCACGAGGATGGCTTACATGATAACCAACAAATATAACTAGACTGACCCGGGATCCAACCCGCCAACTTGGAAGTTACGATGCCACTGCTTCTACCTTCTGAGCTACTGAGTCTGGTGATTAGTACACATCTAGTATTCAGCCAAACTACTACTCGTGAAAGTATTCGAAATTTTATGTCCGTTTTCCTAATCTCTTATGATTAATTTGTATTTAAAACACCAGACACTTTAATGAAAAAACTATATACAACAATTACTAAACCATTAAAATGATAAGGCAGTAGCAATATTATCTGAATATGACTACCGGGGAAAACACGGTTCTGTTGTCGAGGTATTTAAATTTTAATAAGCCTATTGTAAACAAAAACGCACCAAAAAATTTTGCAATGAAACATTTCTTTAGTACGATCACCAGTTACCAAGGGCTTTTATATATAATCTCTACCTTTAGAATAATATAATGTGAATATTATTGACATATGCAGTATGAGGGACAAGTACTAAGAGAGGTATTTATTCGTACTAATGAGTTCATAAATTCACCTAAGAACTAGTGTGTGACTATATAAAATGGACATTAACATCAAATACCTTTCATAATTACATATTGGGCTAAAAGAGACCTAGGGCGCATTAAACAATGTATACGTTTACAACCAAGTAGTGGAAATTCTCAAATCTTTTAAAGAGACCTAAAACGAATGTCTCTGTATGTGACACATGGTTAAGTTCACGTTAATAGGAGCTTCTCTTTTCACAGATAAAGACATGTAGTAAACATGGTGACAATTTGTGGAACATCTCACTGGGAGACAGAATTCATTACGTGGTTCTTTTTACATTCAGTCAAGCCAATTAGTTTGTGGAGTTTTATTTCATGTTTGCGCATCCTCTATAGATGATAGATATTGTGAAAAAAAGGTATAAAGTCTATGTTCATTGCTTAGGATTGATTAAGGTATGATGGATGCTTTCAAAATTGCTACATGGAGACTATATGTACAGTGATTGCTTGTCCCATACCTTGGTGCAAATGTTACAGAATAGAAATACCAAACAATTTTCTCTAGAAGCATATTACTCATATGTTTTCCCTTTAGCCTTTCCTTGCCTGTATGAAGAAATTACAGTCAAGGCAAATCAAAAGTAACTGTAAACAAGGATGTATATTAATGTATTTTTTTTTTTTTTTGCTAGGGGCTTTACGTCGCACCGACATAGATGGGTCTTATGGCGACAATGGGATAGGAAAGGCCTAGGAGTTGGAAGGAAGCGGCCGTGGCCTTAATTAAGGTACAGCCCCAGCATTTGCCTGGTGTGAAAATGGGAAACCACGGAAAACCATCTTCAGGGCTGCCGATAGTGGGATTCGAACCTACTATCTCCCGGATGCAAGCTCACAGCCGCACGCCTCTACGCGCACGGCCAACTCGCCCGGTATATTAATGTATTAAAATGTGATAAAATTGTTTTAATTTCCAATAAAGACTGTTTGACATTACTTCAGTTGTAATACTACATTTCTTAAGTCATTAAGATCTACAGTATTATATTTGGGTATGTAAATATGTCGAGTTCTCAGCCCGAAGGTTGGTTCTATTCCCACCAACTGCACTATCAGCTACGTGGTAGATTGCCAGGTATCACTGAAGAGGCGTACTAGGGCAACTGACTCGTGAGGTAAATTCCTGTTGTTTTCCTCGCTATCAGCAGCTGCATTCCGAACTTATGCGCGACACTCTTACATCTAACAGGGGCTAACAGGGCTCATGCTTCAGTCTTGTCCAAGCCGAAGTTGAGACTGATATAGGTCAATGAATATAACAAATTTGTTCTGGGACGCACCACGAGGCGTTGTAAATACTGTACTATATCTTACTAGGAGTGAATCGGCCCGTGTTTACTTCGTCGAACTGTCCCCATTCACTTCTCAAAGTAAATATACCCATGTAGCCCAAAGTGCAACCCTGATTATAACGCTAGTATGTTGAAACTTTTAAGAACGGACGACGTTCTTTTGACAGAAAGATTCTGTGGTATTTGAGGCGAAATCGTCTACATCTACCGTGCGAGTCCTCTGTCACTTATTTTCAGTGTTATGTCACAACCGCTTCATAAACATCCCACAAACATCGAGCCCAGCTGGCTTAGTCTAAGTCTGGTCTGAGATGCAGGTCTTTTGATTTGACACTCGTATGTGACCTGCGCGCCGTGATGAGGATGAAATGATGATGATAACACACACACCCAGCCCCCGTGTCAGCGGAATTAACCAATTATGGTTAAAATTCCCGACCCTGCCGGGAATAGAACCCAATACCCGTGTGACCAAACGTCAGCACATTAACCATTTAGCCATAGAGCAGGACGGTGGTTGTGATTATTGATTTAAGAGGAAGTACAACTGGGCAACCATCCTCTATTAGCACTAATCAGAGGGGAAAAGAGAAGAGATACGACACTTTGAAAAATGAAGGCATCACCAATAGAAAGGGAACGGCCATGACGGCCTCGAAACCTAATGCTGTTGGGGTGGCAAAGGAAGGGAGATCGAATAGGAAAGATGAAAACGAGGAGACTGGCACAACTTAAGTGGAAGCATATTCAATTATGTGAACCGTTGCCAACAACGCACGCTCCGAAGTTAAGGACCCCTGGTCCCCCGTTTAGTCGCCTCATACGACAGGCAAGGGATTCCATGTATGTATTCTATCGTATCCCTGCTGCATTTACCTATAAGTTACAAAAACTACCCCGGGAACGACGGGTATGACAGTTAGTATTAAATACAAAATTTAAATTACTGTATAATGTACACTGTTACGGAAATTTCCCCGGAGCAGAGAGAGAAAGAAAGGAAGCGTGAGGGGCGAATGGCTGGACAAGGCATGCACCAAAGTTTAAGTTCTGATAACAAAATCTTCTTCTTCTTCTTACTCTGTTTACCCTCCAGGGTCGATTTTCCCTCGGACTCAGCGAGGGATCCCACCTCTACCGCCTCAAGGGCAGTGTCCTGGAGCTTCAGACTCTGGGTCAGGGTATACAACTGGGGAGGATGACCAGTACCTCGCCCAGGCGGCCTCACCTGCTATGCTGAACAGGGGCCTGGTGGGGGGATGGGAAGTTTGTAAGGGATAGACAAGGAAGAGGGAAGGAAGCGGCCGTGGCCTTAAGTTAGCTACCATCCTGGCATTTGCCTGAAGGAGAAGTGGAAAACCACGGAAAACCACTTCCAGGATGTCTGAGGAGGGAATCGAACCCCCCTCTACTCAGCTGACCTCCCGAGGCTGAGTGGACCCCGTTCCAGCCCTCGTACCACTTTTCATATTTCATGGCAGAGCGGAATCCTTTGCCTCTGGGGGTGGCAGCTAATCACACTAACCACTACACCACAGAGGCGGACATAACAAAATCTACTGAAAAAATATTTATTTCTTATCTTTTCCAAAGTCCGCCTCTGTGGTGTAGTGGTTAGCGTGATTAGCTGCCACCCCCGGAGGCAAAGGATTCCGCTCTGCCACGAAATTTGAAAAATGGTACGAGGGCTGGAACAGGGTCCACTCAGCCTCGGGAGGTCAACAGTAGAGGAGGTTCGATTTCCACCTCAGCCATCCTCGAAATGGTTTTCCGTGGTTTCCCACTTCTCCTCCAGGCAAATGCCGGGTTGGTACCTAACATAAGGCCACGGCCTCTTCTTTCCCTCTTCCTTACCTATCCCTTCCAATCTCCCCCCCCCCTCCCATTACAAGCCACTGTTCAGAATCGCATGTGAGGCAGCCTGGGCGAGGTCCTGGTCCTCCTTCCCAGTTGTATCTCCAACCAAACGTCTCACGCTCCAGGACAATGTCCCTGAGGCGGTAGAGGTGGGATCCCTTGCTGAGTCCGTGGGAACAAACCAACCCTGGAGGGTAAACAGATTAAGAAAGAAAGAAAGATACTGTCCAAGCAACAATGACAAAGATATGGCAAGAGAAAACCTTGACAATAAATACAGATAAGCTTATATAATTTGTAACCAGGGAAGAAGGACGCCCATTTCGTACAAGTCTATCAGTGAAACTCAGACTCATAGATAAATTCACAAGGTTTAGGAGATGCGCTAGCCTTTACAATCAAAGCCCCATAGCAGAAAAAAGAAATAGAAATTATACAGTTCAAAACGTAGCCGAAGCTACAAGAAAAAGGTTATCTCGGAAGGGTTTCGAACTCTGAATCACAATATACACATTACAAACGCCCTTTAATTGATGGGCGAAGATATTACATTAATGTTTAGTGTCAAACACGTCTAATACTTGAAAGAGCATATACTTTCTGCTTTTAAAAGCACAATGGAAGGGGCGGCTGAATCACACGGTATAAGGGTAATGAGCGTAATAGGTGTCCGCCTCTGTGGTGTAGTGGTTAGCGTGATTAGCTGCCACCCCCGGAGGCCCGGGTTCGATTCCAGGCTCTGCCACGAAATTTGAAAAGTGGTGTGAAAGCTGGAACGGGGTCCACTCAGCCTCGGGAGGTCAACTGAGTAGAGGTGGGTTCAATTCCCACATTCTGAAAGTGGTTTTCCGTGGTTTCCCACTTCTCCAGGCAAATGTCGGGATGGTACCTTACTTAAGGCCACGGCCGCTTCCTTCCCTCTTTCTTGTCTATCCCTTCCAATCTTCCCATCCGCCCACAAGACCCCTGTTCAGCATAGCCGGTGAGGCGGCATGGACGAGGTATTGGTCATCTTCCCCAGTTGTATCCCACGACCCAGAGTCTTGCGCTCTAGGACACTGCCCTAGAGGTGGTAATGGTGGTATCCCTCGCTGAGTCCGAGGGAAACACCGACCCTGGAAGGCAAACAGATTAAGAAGAAGAAAACATTGTCAGGGCAGTTGTGTTCCTATGATTTCCGGTCTGTTAAGTAACAGGCCCTTCTTAGAGCCACAAACACATTCATTCACACACAATTTGAATGAAAGCGGGTATTGAACTTGCATTACGTGCGGTACGTATTAAACAAACATTTCAAAAATATGGAATTTTCTCCCCGAATCGAACCACCCACCTCACATGTAAGCCCTCTTCGCTGCGCTTTCACCGACTACGCTACTGTTCTGTACGCCACATGGTGCAGCATATAGTATGTATTAGGTTTATTTATTGTGGTCACAATATCAATTTAGTGCTTCGCCGGCGTGTCATGCTCATATGATCTAAAAGGCATACGCATGCCTTCAGTAATAATAATGATAATCGTATGACCTCAGCTACCGTGTGCAGACATTTCAATTTGAAGTCATCTGGCTGTCTGCTCGTCAATTTCGACGTTCCGTCTTACTCTAGGCCCATTAGATGGCAGACCGAGACAACCGAAACTCTCTTGGACGTCTATGGCTGAGATTTAGAGAAGTGTGTCACCAGAGATCTTTTACATGCCGACATCGTACGACATGGAGTGCCGACTGGACTTTTTTCTGCCCTTCAAAAAATCCGAATACCTCTGCCGGGTTTGAACCCGCTATCTTAGGATCCGCAGGCCGACAGTCTACCACTAATCCACAGAGGCAGCTATGTCTTTCTTTCTTAATATGCTTACCCTCCAGGATTGGTTTTTCCCTCGGACTCAGCGAGGGATTCCACCTCTACCGCCTCAAGGGCAGTGGCAGTGTCCTGGAGCGTGAGACACTGGGTCGGGGGATACAACTGAGGGCGGCCTCACACGCTATGCTGAACAGGGGCCTTGTGGGGAGATGGGAAGATTGGAAGGGATAGACAAGAAAGAGGGAAGGAAGCGGCCGTGGCCTTAAGTAAGGTATCATCCCGACATTTGCCTGGAGAAGTGGGAAACCACGGAAAACCACTTTCAGAATGTGGGAATTGAACCCACCTCTACTCAGTTGACCTCCCGAGGCTTAGTGGACCCCGTTCCAGCCCTCGTACCACTTTTCAAATTTCGTGGCAGAGCCGGGAATCGAACCCGGGCCTCCGGGGGTGGCAGTTAATCACACTAACCACTACACCACAGAGGCGGACGGCAGCTATATCTTCCAGTGTTTAATACGAATATAATATTACGGCGTCCTATCATGGTGAGGCGGTAAATACCAAGATATCCGGTTGTGTTGCCTCACCAAATCATTTTCCCTGTTGTTTAAAGGGGCCTAACAGCTAGGTCATCGGCCCTCTCAGCATATCGGCGGGGAAGATGTTTTCGGGACGGAATTAATATTGGGTGGATGCACACATCCACATTGGAAGGGGCGCGTGAATCACACGACATAATAGGGGAGGCACATTCGAAGGAAGGATTGAAAGATCCAGACCTTTTTGCAGGAGGTGAAGCCCATACTACACGGCCACGAAAAGTGAAAAAGAGACGAAGGTAGACTAGAAAGGCCGAGAACAAAATACACGGTTCAAAAAAAAAATAGGGGAACATGTTTTGTAACGTCTGGCATGTGAACGATAATTTGGTAGATGGGGTTCCAATGGTCGTACAGCATACCTTGAGACCTTAGTTACTCAGGTCATGTCAAATCGAAGTTATACTCCATCTATAAGTGTAGCCATGCATTAAACTGTCAGATGACCCCTCGAAACAAAGTGAATAGCGGTGCGTCCATGTGTCGTTGTGAGGTACACAGACTACTGTCGTCATTTGAACACTTTGTACCTCAACCAGCATATCCCATGAGACATCTTAACCTGGTTCAAGTCACAAGGGCCGTCTCTTTGATCAAGGAAGGATGGACTTTTCGTCGTGTTGCTGTGGATCTCAATGTTTCTCCGTCAGTTATCAAACGCTTGTGGAATCGCTACAATGAGACAGCCCAGTTCACAAGGAGGGTTGGACAAGGTCGTGGACGCATGACAACCCCACACGATGACCGATATCTGACCATCTGTGTGTTGCGGCGTCGTTCAGCAACTGTCAGAGAACTACAACAAGATCTCAGGATGGTCACTGGAGTCACGGTGTCTGATCAGACAGTAAGGAACAGGTTAAGAGAAGTGTCCTTACTACCCAGACGTCCTGTTCGAGTGCCCCGTTTAAGGCAGCAACATCGCGCAGCTCGCCTTCTGTTTGCCCGTGCCCAAGTTAACTGTCAATTTCGCCAATGGAGACCTGTGTTGTTCACAGACGAGTCCAGATTTCCCCTAACACAGCCTGATGGACGTCAACTTGAATGGAGACGCCGTGGTGAGCAATACTAGCCAAATGTTGCCCAGGAAGGCGACCGATTCGGACAAAGTTCTGTGATGTGTGGGGTGGCATCAGTATTGATGGCCGCACGGATCTTGTCGTTGTCCGTGGTAGTCTTACCGCTGCAGGATACATCGAGCAGATATTGCTACAGCATGTGTTGGTTGCTGCATACGGTGTTGGCCCTGAATTCGTATTCGTGCATGACAATGCCAGGGCTCATGTAGCGCGCATCACCAGAGCTGTCTTGCGAGAACTGGACGTTCAAGAGATGGAATGGCCAGCAGTGAGTCCCGACCTTAATCCCATCGAGCATGTATGGGATAGGCTTGATAGAAGTGTTCGTGGGCGTCCTGTTGCACCACAGAATCTCCAAGACCTCGAACAGGCTCTCGTTGAAGAATGGGACCTGATATCGCAACGTGACCTCCGTCGACTTATACGGAGCATGCCACGTAGGTGCCAAGCTGTGATAAATGCTTGTGGAGGACATACACCATACTGAAGCTCTCCAACTGTGATAATAATCCACCCTGGGTGACTGTTGTCACTTCGTTTTCACCCCTATTTGGACATTTCCGTTTGTGTTCTGAAAATAAACGCGAATCCATCCATGTTCTTTTCTATCCTTCAACGGTAAAGGATAAAGGTTTAGTTGGTAATTTATTTATTTACTTATTTATTTATTTATTTATTTATTTATTTATTTATTTATTTATTTATTTATTTATTTATTTATTTATTTATTTATTTCAAAGAGTCCTTGCAGAGTTTTCCTTCCTTAGACCCTGTGGAATATCTAAGCCCAAGCACGCTCTTCCAGCTCCACTTACTAGACAAATAACAAATAAGCAAACACACCACAAAACAATATAATAATTAGAATCAAATGGCCCACGGTCGACTTCCTTCCGGAGATCCGTTAGCCATGGCAATACGGTAACTGGGTAAAATAAAAAAACCTAAAATAAAACATCGGCAGAACGGCACATATCTCTCATGGCTGGACTCGCAAACCTTCCACACCTTACACCGTCCTCTCTCATGACCTACTCAGATTTGCTGACGCAGCCTTAACATTACTACACCTGCCGCGTTAGTGTGCCACATTCTCCTAACGTTGCATTTTCAACATGAACTACTTCTTTGTTACCAGTAATCATCATCTAACTTCACCTCCAAACAAACTCTTCTCGTCCACGCATAATAAACCATACTTAATCTCATTACCTGTCTCTTGAACATAATCACACTCAGCAACCATCACTCAAACTTACCTTCATACTTTCCTTTCCCATACAATTAACAAATACACTCACTCATCGCCACTACCTCTCCCAACCCATTTAAAAATACCATCACTCTTACATTCGCTTATGATTCAAATCACCTCAACTCTACTCACTCTTTGCATTTAACAACCACCACTCAGTTCTCCATCAAAATTCCAAAATAAATTCACTATTCATTTCAAATTTACAACCACTTAAAGTTCAATAATTCAGATTCTCGTCTAAGTAAATATATCTTGGACATAATCACTCATCGCAACCATCACTCAAAAATACCTTCGTGCTTTCCTTCCCCATTACTCCAGCCTCAAATAAACTTAAGACACACATTCTATCATTTAAAAACCGACCCACCATTCATAATCAATCTTTCCTTCACTCAGTGGCGGCGCGTTCTATATGTTCAGTTGTTCAGTGAACCCCTTAGAAATAGATAAGTCTAGGTAAAATGTTTTATTAGAGCCTATTCCTTAAATTTGCTCAGTATATCAGCGTGCGTAGCGGTATTTTTGACATCAACGCTTGTTTGCTCTCGGGAAGCAGCGAAGAGGGTCAATTTCAGGACTACAGGCGCGGGGCCGTGAGACGTAAGGAGGGTGCGCAAGGCGAGGGGTTATGATAAGCAGGGAAAACATAGCCCAGGAATCGCTGGCAACTGGACCAGTGATACACACGATTTACATCGACCAGTTACGAAATTAGCCAAAGCATTGTCAGAGCGCGCGGTTAAAATTTGCCGTATGGGGTAGGTTTTGAAGGGATTTTTATTTGGCGATTTTGCCATTCTGATGTAAATAACCGCAATGAGCCAGAATATTTTGCTAACTACGGTTTGTATATCATCAATAGGCGTACGTAGCCTAAATTTATGTAATTAAAGGAAACTTTTCATTAATAATACGTGTTTTATGAAAAGTAAACAGAAAAATACGTCAATACATAAATAACAGTAGTCTGCCTAACACGCTCTTGAAGAAGTTATTCCTACGTAAGCAACGTCTTCAAAATGAGGAGAAATTGGATCAGCTTTAAGTAATTGCACCTCATATTCTCTGTCTTTCATTCTTCATTGTTTTGGTAACTTTTTCGAGCTGTAGCCATGTCTCTGCAAAGCAAAGCCGCGTTTCTAATCAAGCAATTTCACTATTTTACATCTATGTAAACATTAAGTAACAATAATGATCTGAATACGTTATTTTCCACAGCAGACATTTTATCCACGCGCCGCCACTGCCTTCACTTATAAATAACTCTAATCACTCTAAAACCAGACCCCAACCACCATTCAGCCAACATTCACTGTATCTCATTTCAATATCATGCCGTAATCACTTAAATTACCATACCCATCTCTTAAACATAATCACTCATAGCTACCTTCACTTCACTTATAACTCAAATAACTCTAATCACTCTAAGACCAAACTCCAACCACCATTCAGCCAACATTCATTAATCGCTCATAGCAACCTTCACTCAAAATTACCATCATACTTTCCTTTCACATGTAATTCCACCATTAACTTACTTACTCTTAGCCACCACCATTCCAATCTCATTTAAACTTAATCTAATTTAATTTTACCTTCACTTATAACTCAAATAGCTCTAATCACTCTAAGACCAAACTCCAAACACCTTTCAGCCAACATTAATTTTACCTCATTATACCTCATTTAAATTTCAGTCCATAATCACTTAAATTACCATACCCATCCCTTATACATACTCACTCCTTGCAACCTTCATTTAAAGTTACCATAATACTTTCCTTTCACCTACACTTCCATCAATAACTTGCTTACTCAAGCCACCAGCCTTCACCACCACTCCAATCACATTTCATTTTCTTACAACCACTCCATTATCTCACTATTCTCCTCCGCTACAGCTCACTTCATTCTACCTTTCTTTATACCACCATGCTTATCCACTACATCATTCCTAACCACCTTTCATAATTTACATACAATCAACTATAATTACTTGCAAGCAGCAATAAT
This sequence comes from Anabrus simplex, assembly GCF_040414725.1. NCBI lineage: Eukaryota > Metazoa > Arthropoda > Insecta > Orthoptera > Tettigoniidae > Anabrus > Anabrus simplex. The sequence goes on from NC_090267.1 coordinate 482,977,491, forward strand.
CAACTTACGATTCATAAGCTCACTCCACCACCTACCACATTTAGCTTACCATTCATACTTGCATCCAATTCAGTAATTACTTACTAACATTATTTAACTTTTTACTTCTGGTTACTATGCCTTTCTCACTTTTATCTTTCTTCCCCCACAAATCCTTTAAACTCCTGCTTCTCCCTTTATACAAAGCATTTATTTTGTTAGATTCTTCCCTCCGACATTCACATTCACTCTGCATGAGTCTTAAACAGTCCTCCACACCAATCCCTTCTCTTAATTCCCTTGCTACTTCCCTGGTCCACATTTACATTCTCTTCCTGTCATCCACTGTCCTTTTCTTTTCACTATGCACGTCCATTACGTCACTGTGATCTCTTACCTGCCTTTCTCCGACCTCGACACCATACTAAGCTCACACAACTCACCGTTTCCTGCCACCGCATCTATATACGCTTCACTTATATCATTGATACTCGATGTTCCACCATTTCTATTATGCATGACCCCTTCAGCCCCACTCATTTCTTCCTGCTTAAAGCCCTCTTCCAATGCCTGAAGTTTCGTCACTGTCCAACTTCGAGACCATTTCCCGTTGGTCACCACCAGCATCTCGCCCCTAATATCCGCCCTCAAAGCTTGTAGTATTGCTCTCACTAAATGTTTCTTTAAAATTTCGTAATTCTTATTGCCTTCTCTTCCCATGTCCCTCTTAATCCATATTTTTTCACTATGCAGATTACCAGCGTTTCTTAACACTATGCCTGCCATCAATGTGGATAGCAGCGTCACTTTTATAGGTCTACGCCCTCTCACCTTACCTACTCCCTCGACATCATCTACATCGACTTCACTAACGTTAACTTTCAAATTATTTTGAATGGCATCTACCACTTTATAAATAATGTCAACTTTGGCTTCAGCCTTATCTTCCTGCACGCCGTAAATAAATATGGTTTTCTTCCTACGTACTTGACTGTTGGCTGCTAATTCTCTCTTCATATTCAACACCTCCTCTTCCGTATTTTGTATATTCTCCTTTAGTGACACAATTTCTCTCCCACTGTTTTCCATTTTTGCTTTAGCCTCTTTAGTGCTTTCCTGAACCCATTACCTCGTCTTTTCGTGCTCTTTCACTTGCTCTTGTATCATCTGTTTTAACTGATCAAACGGTCAGAGTTCCTCCACTACCTCCTTTACCACCATCCTTATTACTTCTATGACCTCCCAGCACATGTTCCCACTGCACTGAGGACTTGGATTTACTTCCACGCCCCCATTAACCAGCAGCAAAGTGACCACCGCTGCCACCAACAGCATCTCACCCCTCAATCCAATCTCTACTTCACCTTCCTTTCTTCTGGTTGCTCCTTACTTTCTTCTCCCCTGCCATCTTCCTAGAACGACCCAACATTGCTCTACACCGATCATCTTCCTCGTCACACTCCACTTCCCCTGCCAACTTCCCCCACTTATTCCCCTCCACTCAATCGGCACACTCAACACGGCACGTTCGCTCCCGTTGCTTGCTTAAGGTAGACTGTAGTTGATAATATATCTGGGTGTGAGGTATTTTGTGGAGCATGGCATACGTTCAAAAACATGTTCCCCTATTTTTTGAACTGTGTAGAAAGCGGATGCTGAAAACACTCCTAGGTTAAGACGAAAGAAAACATCTAACAAGGCATATGGCCCAAAGGCGCAGTGGATAAGCCATACTACTTCGCGACTAAGAGAAACGAAATAAAAGTCCGAAAGGAGGGTGGATAAATTTAGAAAAAATTGATACTTGGCCGCCTCTGTGGTGTAATGGTTAGTGCGATTAGCTGCCACCCCCAGAGGCCCGGATTGGATTCCCAGCTCTGCCACAAAATTTGAAAGGTGTTGTGAGGGCTGGAATGGGGTCCACTCAGCTTCGGAAAGTCAAATGAGTCACGGCACGTGGCTTTGTTTACAAACATGACCTTGCCAGAGATCAATGTGGTGGAGGCCGCTGCGGTGTGGCCTGCGGTGGCGGTGGCCATCTAGCATCGCCAATTGGAAAAATTCCATGTGCTTTACAAAGCCACGTGCCTTTCTGACAGCTGTCATCCGCCATCTTGCTTCGCAAACCTCAGTGCTACCATCTTTAGCTACTACTTTTGAAATGTGGTGGCAGGTAATTTGAAAAATTCCACGTGCATTTTGACAGCGGCCATCTTTAATCAACAGAACATCGTGCTGCTATCTTTACGGCCACTACCTTAAGCACGTGTTAGCGGGCAATTTGAAAAATTCCGTCAGCTGTCATCCGCCATCTTTAAACAACAACGCATCGAGCTGCTATCTTTATCGTAGTAGCGGGTAATTTAAAAAAAATCCACGTGCAGCTTCGACCATCTTTAATCAACAAAGCATCGTGCTGCTACCTTAAGCTACTTACCTTTAACATGTGGTGGCGGCAATGTCAAAAATTCTATGTGCTTTTTTGACAAGCTGCCATCTTTAATCAACAGAGCACCGTGCTGCTATCTTTAACTACACACCATTAACATTTGGTGGCGGCAATTTGAAATTCTATGTGCTTTTTTCACAAGCTGCCACCTTTAATCAACAGAGCACTCGTAGTAGCGGGCAAATCTACAGCGACCATCAACAAAGTGCTACCTAAATCCACATGCCTGCAACTTTATGCAGGCAATTTGGTAGGAGCTATCTTCTTTGTTGACGGTCCCTATCCAACGGATCTGTTCAGGATTCGAGTTAAAGCATGAAGAAGCAAGCAGAAAAAACTACAGTCATAGGTAAATGCTGCTCAGCACGACTTGCATCTAACATGCTCTTGTGCAGCAACTTAGAGTCAAATCAAGCATAACAGAAGTGACTTAGCAAAAACAAATCCCGGGTTTGTTACGTCAGGAAGCGCATCCAGCTGTAAAACAGATTCTTGCAACTTAAAATCCCGGTTCTTGCGTCAAGAAGGGCATCCGACTCCAAAACAGATTCTTGGGATTTAAAACCCCGATCCTTAGACTTTTGGCGTTAAGAAGGGCATCCGGCTGTAAAACATATTCTTGCGATTTAAAATCTTAGTCCTTGCGTCAAGAAATTTAAGATCCCGAGTCCTAACGTTAAGAAGGGCATCCAGCTGTAAAACAGATTCTGCGATTTAAAATCTTAGTCTTCGCGTCAAGAAGGGCATCCGGCTGTAAAGCAGATTTTTGCGATTTAAAATCTTAGTCGTTGCGTGAAGAAGGGTATCTGACTGTAAAACAGATTCTTGCGATTTAAAATCCTTGTCTTTGTGTCAGAAAGGGCATCTGGCCGTAAAACGGATTCTTAGGGCTAGGAGCGGGGAAGCGGTCAGCCGCCTCCTAGCATTTACAGTGTTGTTCGAACCCCGCTATTTAGGCGTCACGCCTTGGGAGTAGGCTATGTGCTAGCACCAAACTGTAGTAAGCAAAGCTGTAAGGGCATATCTGTTAAATGCACCAAGTCTAAGATGCGGAAGTCCTCGGGGCAAGAAAAATATCGTGGGTGTGTGTTTTACGAAAACGTTGTTGTATTTGCTGGGAGAAGAGAGTCTGCTTCAAGTCGGCCAGCACACAGAAACTCGCTGGAATGCGTGACACAGCGAGTTTCGCCCGCTGCAAAGTCCATCGCACGCTTACAGCCGGTACCATAAGTATTAGCAGCAGACTTTAAGCGTGCTCTCTCTTGCCGGGTCGGGCTGAATAGCTCAGAGGCGCTGGCTTTTTAACATAGCAGGTTCGATCGCGGCTCAGTCCGGTAGTGCTCGGAAGAACTCTTAAGGGACTAAAGTCTTGCACCTCGGCCACTCCAGGTTCGATCCTAGCTCAGTCTGAAGTGGCTTGGAAGACCTTCTAAGGGACTAAATTCTAGCACCTCAGCGTCTCCAGGTTTAATCCTAGCTCAGTCCGGTAGTGCACGGCAGAACTTCTAAGGGGCTAAATTCCGGCACCTCAGCGTCTCGTGTTGTTAACATAGCAGGCTCGATCCCGACTTAGTCCGGTAGTGCTAGGCAGAACTCCTAAGGGACAAGATTCCTGCACCTTGGCGTCTTCAGGTTCGATCCTGTGACTCAGTCTAGGCATGCACGGCAGAACGCCTGAGGAACAAAACTCTAGCACCTCGGCGTCTTCAGGTTCGATCCTGTGGCTAAGTCTGAAGGTGCTTGGTAGAAATCTTGAGGGACTAAATTCCGGCACCTTGGCGTCTCTAGGTGCGATCCTAGCTTAGTCTGAAGGTGCTTAGTAGAACTTTTGAGGGACAAAATTCTAGCACCTCGGCGTCTCTAGGTTCGATCCCGGCTTAGTCCGGTAGTGCTAGGCAGAACTCCTAAGGGACAAAATTCCTGCACCTCGGCGTCTCCAGGTTCGATCCTAGCTTAGTCCGGTAGTGCTCGGGAAAACTTCTAAGGAACTAAATTCCGGCACTTCGCCGTCTCCAAGTTCGATCCTGGCTCAGTCTACAGGTGCTCGGCAGAACACCTGAGGGACAAAATTCTAGCACCTCGGCGTCTCCAGGTTCGATCCTAGCTTAGTCCGGTAGTGCTCGGGAAAACTTCTAAGGAACTAAATTCCGGCACTTCGCCGTCTCCAAGTTCGATCCTGGCTCAGTCTACAGGTGCTCGGCAGAACTCCTGAGGGACAAAATTCTAGCACCTCGGCGTCTCCAGGTTCGATCCTAGCTCAGTCCGGTAGTGTTCGGAAAAAATTCTGAGGAACTAAATTCCGGGACCTTACTGTTTCTGGATTCGATCCTAGCTCAGTCTAGTCGTGCACGGCAGAACTCTTCAGGGACAAAATTCCGGCACCTTGGCGTCTCTAGGTTCGATCCTGTGGCTCAGTCTGAAGGTGCTTCGTAGAACTCTTGAGGGACTAAATTTCGGCATTTCAGTGTCTCTAGGGTCGATCCTGAAGCTCAGTCTAAAGGTGCTCGGAAGAACTCTTGAGGGACTAAATTCCGGCATCTCGGCGTCTCTAGCAGGTTCGAACCGGTAGGAGATACCGTAGACGATACCACCTTTCTTTACAGCGCGTTGTTGTTAACTTAGAGTTGCTCCTTATTAACAACCCTTGTTTTGGGATACTAACACGGTAAGGAAGAAGGGCTTTAGTCTACTGCTTACTTTAAAGGCCTGTGTTTTCCCCCGACCACTTAGAAAATCAATGCATGAACTTTTGTTACAACTGTAGTGTAGACGAATGCAGATTACATCGCCGCCTAGTAACAAGTCGCAGTCTACCGGATGTAGTCTGTGTGAAACGCACGCTAGTTTGCAGTCCCGTGTGTGTGTGTGTGTGTGTGTGTGTGTGTGTGTGTGTGTGTGTGTGTGTGTGTGTGTGTGTGTGTGTGTGTGTGTGTGTGTGTGTGTGTGTGTGCGCATATAACTAATTTACTCAATTCCCGTACTTTGATAGTTGCAGAATTCGTACTAGTCAGAAGTTTCAAAGCAACGAAAACCTTTTAAATTGCGTGCAACGGGATGTGCAACAGCTTCTTAACAAAACTTTGTCTGATCATAATTTATTTAAAGTTAATTTCGAACTTATTGCGTTGTATAGTAAAAGCACAGATGAAAGTGAAATAACTGAAATTAAATCATTTTATACCAAGAATTTTGTAGTAAGTGAGTCAACTAATTTCAGTGATGTATTTAGAGATATCTAGAACATTATTTCAACGAAGAGCGAGGAATTTCAGGAAAAAGAATCAGGATGGGCTTTAGTTGAAATTTTGTATCTAGAAGTTAACATCAATCAGGACAATTCTCTGCGAGGATCTTCGTACATTGAACTGCCGACATGGATTAAGCGAAAAGAAGCTGTTGTAAACATCCAAAACAATGATGAGGCGTGTTTTGCATGGCTGTTGTCTCGGCTTTAAATCCTGCGAAATCAGACGGAGCCAAAAGAAAATCATCGTATCCTCACTATTTAACACAACTAAATTTAGTGGTATAGAATTACCTATGCAGTTAAAGGACATTAAGCGCTTTGCACAACTAAATAATATTAGCATTAATGTGTAGAGTTTAGACAAAAAGTCTGTAGTAGGTCCTCTGTATTATACATGTAACCAGAAAAGTACTCATGTTAACTTACTCTATATCGAAAACAGTGAGAATAGTCACTTTTGTTGGACTAAAAATTTGAGTAGACTTGTTCGTAGCCAGTTGTCAAAAGAAAGGTGTAAAAAGTGGCTATACGACGGATGCTTGCAGTATTTTAGAACTGAAGATCAGTTAACAAACCATTCTTAGAATGACTGCAATCATGTATATACAGAGATACCTACTACAGGCAATTATGTTTTGAAATTTACGAATTATAACAAGCCGATGTGGGTGCCTTTTGTTATTTACGCAGACTTTGAAGCCATTCTCAAACCATTCCGCACATGCGTGCCTAATCCAGACAACTATTTTACTAATACTACACACATGCATGTCCCGTATAGCTTCGCGTATTATATCAAGTGTAGTTATGATAGTACACTTAACAAGTGTATCGAGGGCCTGATGCTGCTAAAGTATTTTAGAAAAACTTGAAAGTAATTCAGTGCGTCTTAGCAGTATTCTAAATACTAACATTCCCATGAAACCACTCACCGAAATTCAGTTACATGAACATGAACGTGCTACAAAATGTAGTATTTGTAATGGTGAATTTTCTGAAAATGACCCTAAAGTTTTTGATCATGACCATTTAACTGGCTTGTACAGATGTCCTGCTCATAATAGCTGTAATCTTAAGTACAGAGTTCCAAAAAATTCCTGTAATTTTTCATGACTTAACTGGTTACGACTAACATTTTATTATTTCACATTTTAGAGGTTCAGATGAAAAAATAGATATAATCCCTCAGAACAAAGAGCGGTGCATTGCATTTACAAAGTGCGTAAAATTAGATGAGGAGCATACTATAAAATTGAGATTTTTGACTCGTTTCGCTTTATGGCGAGTAGCCTCAATCAACTTTCGAGTAATTTGCAACCAGAAAAATTTACAGAAATTCGACGTGCTTTTCCTGTCGAAAAGCAGTTTAATTTAATTCGGCGTAAGGGTGTCTACTGTTATGAATATCTTGATGGCTTAGAACGCCTCGAAGACCGCGCCTTACCATCAAAACAATCATTTTAGAGCTCGCTGAATTCAGCTGATATTAGTGATGATGACTATTTACATGCACAACGTATCTGGGGGCAGTTCCACATTCAAACGCTAGGCGAATACTCTGGCTTATATTTAAAGACGGATGTACTTTTGTTAGGTGATGTTTTCGAAAATTTTCGCTGTGTTTGCAAGAAAACCTACAGCCTTGATCCATGTCAGTATTTTACAGCGCCCGGGTTAAGTTGGGATGCCATATTAAAATACACGCAAGTGAATTTGGAAATGCTAACAGATATCGATATGGTGCACTTCATAAAATCGTCTATTCGAGGTGCTCTAAGTCAGTGTAGTGGGCGGTATTCTAAAGCAAATAACAAGTACATGCCGAGTTTTGACTCTAGTCAGGAACCTCAGTATATTGTTTATCTCGATGCTAACAATCAGTATGGGTGGGCGATGAGTTAGCATCTACCATTAAGTAGTTTCCGCTAGCTACCGCAGTGCGAAGTTGACGATTTACAGCTGCACACCCTACACGATGAAGCTAATAAAGGCTATTACCTTTAAGTTGACTTGCAGTATCCTAAAGAGTTACACACTTCTCATAATAACTTACCGTTCTGCCCTGAAAATATGAAGTCTCCGTACATCACATCAACAACAAAGATGCTAATCGCTAATTTGTGTGACAATTTTAAGTATGTCATTCATTATCGGAATTTAAAACAGTGTTTGCAGCATGGTTTGAAGTTAACCAAAATTTATCGCGTACTAGAATTCAATCAGTCACTGTGGCTAAAACCATATATCGATCTCAACAATGATTTAAGAACAAATGCAGTTAACGAGTTTGAGGAAGATTTCTGTAAGCTCATGAACAACAGTGTGTTTGGTAAGACCATGAAAAATGTTGACAAACGCATTGATGTAAAATTAGTAGTATAATTGGATGGTTCTGCGGCACCTCCGCCGCCGCACGCCTCCGCCCGCCTCCTCCTCCGCCGTCCGCGGGAAATTTGAATTTTGGCGGGAAATTTGAATTTTGGCGCGAGATTTGAATTTGTAAACAAAGCCACGTGCTTTTTGACAGCTGTCATCGACAACAACGCAACGCTAACCTCACTGCTGCCATCTTGACGGGCCTAAACCTCACTAGTGCCAACTTAACCTAACTAGCATGAGGTAAAGAAAGCCACGTGTTTTTTGACAGCCACGTGCTTTTTGACAGACAACAACGCATCGCTAACCTCAGTACTGCCATCTTGACGGGCCTAAACCTCAGTAGTGCCAACTTAACCTAACTAGTGCGAGATAAACAAATCCACGTGCTTTTTGACAGCCACGTGCTTTTTGACAGATTTGTAAACAAAGCCACGTGCTTTTTGACAGCTGTCATCGACAACAACGCATCGCTAACCTCAGTACTGCCATCTTGACGGGCCTAAACCTCAGTAGTACCAACTTAACCTAACTAGCGTGTGGTAAACAAAGCCACGTGCTTTTGACAGCCACGTGCTTTTTGACAGCTGTCATCCGCCATCTTTAAACTACAGAGCACCGTGCTGCCCTCTTTCATCACCTATCATCGGCAGTGCTGCCATCTTGACAGACCTAAACCTTAGTGCTACCAACTTAACCTCACTAGCTCGAGATAAACAAATCCACGTGCTTTTTGACAGCCACGTGCTTTTTTGATAGCTGTCATCCGCCATCTTTGAGCACAGTGCTGCCCTCTTTAGCTACTTACCTTTGAAATGTGGTGGCGGATAATTTGAAAAATGCTTTTCGACAAGCAGCCATCTTTAATCCAGAGAGAACAGTGCTACCCTCTATGTGGTGGCGGCAAATTGAAAAATTCCACGTGCTCTTGTTTGGAAACAAACTCACGTGCTTTTTCGACAGCTACCATCTGCCATCTTTAATCTATAGAGCACAGTGCTGCCCTCTTTAGCTACTTACCTTTGAAATGTGGTGGCGACAAATTCCACGTGCTCTTGTTTAGTAAACAAACTCACGTGCTTTTTTGTCAGCTGTCATCCGCCATCTTTAATCTATAGAGCACAGTGCTGCCCTCTTTATCGTAGTAGATGTAAATTCGTCACAGCTGTCATCCGCAGTGCTGCCATCTTAACGGGCTTAAACCTTAGTGCTACCAACTTAACCTTACTAGCGCGAGATAAACAAATCCACGTGCTTTTTGACAGCTGTCATCCACCATCTTTAATCTATAGAGCACAGTGGTGCCCTCTTTAGCTACTTACCTTTGAAATGTGGTGGCGGATAATTTGAAAAATGCTTTTTGATAGCAGCCATCTTTGAGCACCGTGCTACCCTCTTTTGTGGTGGCAGGCAATTCCACGTGACAGCAGCCATCTTTAATCATGAGAGCACCGTGCTGCCCTCTATGTGGTGGCGGCAAATTCTACATGCTCTTGTTTGGAAACAAACTCACGTGCTTTTTTCTGACAGCTGTCATCCGCCATCTTGCATCACAAACCTCAGTGCTGCGCTCTTTAGCTAGATACCTTTGAAATGTGGTGGCGGCAATTTGAAAAAAATCTATGTGCTCTTGTTTAGTAAACAAAGCCACATGCTTTTTATGACAGCTATCATCCACCATCTTTAATCAATAGAGCACGGTGCTGCTATCATGCAGGCAATTTCATCACCTGTCATCCGCCATCTTTTAATGAACAGAGCACCGTGCTGCTCTCTGTAGTAGCGGGCAATTTGAAAAGTTCTGTTAGCTGTCATCCGCCATCTTTGAGCACCGTGCTGCCATCTATGTGGTGGCGGCAAATTCTACGTGCTCTTGTTTAGTAAACAAACTCACGTGCTTTTTGTCAGCTGTCATCCGCCATCTTTAATCTATAGAGCTCAGTGCTACACTCTATGTGGTGGCGGATAATTTAAAAAGAAAAATTCTACATCAGTCCTCTCTCGACGCTAATCGCACAAGATGGTGGCTATACATGACTCCTTAAAGGTGCTTATGCAAGATGATCGCTATACATAGACGCCCTTGGGATGCTTGCGCAAGATGGCGGTTATACAAGGCTCCTTATGAGGGATGCTTGCGCGAGATGGTGGTTGCTCTTATGAGGCGGCTTAAGGATCCATGACTAGAGACGCCCTAAGGATGCTTGCGCAAGATGGCGGATGCAAGATGGCGGCTATACATAGCTCCTTATGAGACAGCCAGTACTCGATACAACATGTGATCAGAACATTGATTGATGTGTTCAGAACACTGTACTCGATACAACATGTGATTAAAACATTGTGTGGTGTGTTCAGAACACTACATAAGTAGAATCGAACGCTGTATTAGGGGATACCTTTGTTTAGATTGAAACATAACAAGACTAGAATTGAACACTGCACATTGATTGATTGATGTGTTCAGAACACAAAATAAGTAGAATCGAACACTGTACTCGATGTCGTTAACTTCAACATGTGATTAAAACATTGTCTGGTGTGTTCAGAACACTACATAAGTAGAATCGAACGCTGTACAACATATTAGGGGATACCTTTGTTTAGATTGAAACATAACAAGACTAGAATTGAACACTGCACTCGATGTCGTTACATGCGATCAGAACAATGATTGATGTGTTCAGATCACGAAACAAGTAGAACCGAACACTGTACAACATGTTAGGGGATACCTTTGTTCTAAGAAGATCAGCTTGAAACATAACAAGACTAGAATTGAACACTGCACTCGATACAACATGTAATCAGAACATTGATTGATGCGTTCAGATCACGAAACAAGTAGAACCGAACACTGTACAACATGTTAAGGGATACCTTTGTTTAGATTGAAACTAACAAGACTAACACTTCAAATGATTTGCTTAGTACGAAAATAAAAAAATATATACCGCGTAGCTAACTCGTTCATCACACTGCTAAGACGCTTAGTAATTGTGAATACACTCATACGAAAATCAAGAAAGCACACTGCGTAGCCAACTCGCTCGGCTCACTCGCTTAGTATTTGCAACACACACGGATAAGAATGTTCCGAGATACTTACATGTTTTTTAAGGGAGGGTGAAAGATCATAAATTATATGTACACATGTTGTCTCCTCCAAGTTGTAAGATGAAATAGACGCAGTACTGCGAGTTTCCGCTCTAGCTGGCGAACGGAAGTAGCATGATATCTCAGCAAAAAATAATACGCGTGAGCTTGCAAGTCAGACACAATGATGGATACCGCGATTCAAATCCTGGTAACTTATGCCGTCGGGAAGGGTATCCGGCGAGCATCTAGCTGTAAATCCTCGATTCTCGACAGATTCTTAATCCGAGTTCTTTGACGTCAGGAAGGGCAACTAGTTGAAAACAATTATCGAACACGCATCGCGAAGGCAAGAGTGTGCAGCGATATGCTTGTTTAGACTTGCAGATTACGAAAAGAAACATAACAAGACTTGAGTCTTAAAACAAATTCTTGTGATTTAAAATCTTAGTCAGGAAGGGCATCCAGCAGTAAAACAATAGTTCGTGATACTACGATTTAAAATCTAGCAGTAAAACCCCCGATTCTCGACAAATTCTTAATCCGAGTTCTTTGACGTCAGGAAGGGCAACTAGTTGAAAACAATTATCGAACACGCATCGCGAAGGCAAGAGTGTGCAGCGATATGCTTGTTTAGACTTGCAGATTACGAAAAGAAACATAACAAGACTTGAGTCTTAAAACAAATTCTTGCGATTTAAAATCTTAGTCAGGAAGGGCATCCAGCAGTAAAACAATAGTTCGTGATTTAAAATCTAGCAGTAAAACTCCCGATTCTCGACAGATTCTTAATCCGAGTTCTTTGACGTCAGGAAGGGCAACCGGTTGAAAACAATTATCGAACACGCATCGCGAAGGCAAGAGTGTGCAGCGATATGCTTGTTTAGACTTGCAGATTACGAAAAGAAACATAACAAGACTTGAGTCTTAAAACAAATCCTTGCGATTTAAAATCTTAGTCAGGAAGGGCATCCAGCAGTAAAACAATAGTTCGTGATTTAAAATCTAGCAGTAAAACCCCCGATTCTCGACAGATTCTTAATCCGAGTTCTTTGACGTCAGGAAGGGAAACCGGTTGAAAACAATTATCGAACACGCATCGCGAAGGCAAGAGTGTGCAGCGATATGCTTGTTTAGACTTGCAGATTACGAAAAGAAACATAACAAGACTTGAGTCTTAAAACAAATTCTTGCGATTTAAAATCTTAGTCAGGAAGGGCATCCAGCAGTAAAACAATAGTTCGTGATTTAAAATCTAGCAGTAAAACCCCCGATTCTCGACAGATTCTTAATCCGAGTTCTTTGACGTCAGGAAGGGCAACTAGTTGAAAACAATTATCGAACACGCATCGCGAAGGCAAGAGTGTGCAGCGATATGCTTGTTTAGACTTGCAGATTACGAAAAGAAACATAACAAGACTTGAGTCTTAAAACAAATTCTTGCGATTTAAAATCTTAGTCAGGAAGGGCATCCAGCAGTAAAACAATAGTTCGTGATTTAAAATCTAGCAGTAAAACCCCCGATTCTCGACAGATTTTTAATCCGAGTTCTTTGACGTCAGGAAGGGCAACCGGTTGAAAACAATTATCGAACACGCATCGCGAAGGCAAGAGTGTGCAGCGAGATGCTTGTTTAGACTTGCAGATTACGAAAAGAAACATAACAAGACTTGAGTCTTAAAACAAATTCTTGCGATTTAAAATCTTAGTCAGGAAGGGCATCCGGTACAAGACTTGAGTCTTAAAACAAATTCTTGCGATTTAAAATCTTAGTCAGGAAGGGCATCCAGCAGTAAAACAATAGTTCGTGATACTACGATTTAAAATCTAGCTGTATATCCCCCGATTCTCGACAGATTCTTAATCCGAGTTCTTTGACGTCAGGAAGGGCAACTAGTTGAAAACAATTATCGAACACGCATCGCGAAGGCAAGAGTGTGCAGCGATATGCTTGTTTAGACTTGCAGATTACGAGAAGAAACATAACAAGACTTGAGTCTTAAAACAAATTCTTGCGATTTAAAATCTTAGTCAGGAAGGGCATCCAGCAGTAAAACAATAGTTCGTGATTTTAAATCTAGCAGTAAAACCCCCGATTCTCGACAGATTCTTAATCCGAGTTCTTTGACGTCAGGAAGTACAACCGGTCGAAAACAATAGGGTATGATGTAAGAGGTTAGATACTACCAGTTTTGCGTCAGGAAGGGCAACTAGTCTTAAAACAAAACAGATTCTTAATCCGAGTTCTTTGACGTCAGGAAGGGCAACCGGTCGAAAACTATAGTGTATGATGTAAGAGGTTAGATACTGCCAGTTTTGCGTCAGGAAGGGCAACTCAACAAATTCTTGCGAATTAAAATCCTAGTCAGGAAGGGCAGCCGGTCGTAAAACTATGGTGTGAGGCGGGGTGTGCAAAAAAGCCAGCATTAAGTAAGGGCTGTTGATAGGAGGCGTTAAACCATGTGCATGCTCCTTCACCAGGAGAAGCCTACATGCCGGTACCGTGCAGGTTCTTTCGATAGGAGTAGGCACTGTGTGTGTTTTAACCTCTCCGTACAATCATGATATTTTACGTTAGGAACTTACATAGGCTAAATGCTACACATTCCATGTAAGAGGTTAGATACTGCCAGTTTTGCGTCAGGAAGGGCAACTCAACAAATTCTTGCGATTTAAAATCCTAGTCAGGAAGGGCAGCCGGTCGTAAAACTATGGTGTGAGGCGGGGTGTGCAAAAAAGCCAGCATTTAGTAAGGGCTGTTGATAGGAGGCGTTAAACCATGTGCATGCTCCTTCACCAGGAGAAGCCTACATGCCGGTACCGTGCAGGTTCTTTCGATAGGAGTAGGCACTGTGTGTGTTTTAACCTCTCCGTACAATCATGATATTTTACGTTAGGAACTTACATAGGCTAAATGCTACACATTCCGTGTAAGAGGTTAGATACTGCCAGTTTTGCGTCAGGAAGGGCAACTCAACAAATTCTTGCGATTTAAAATCCTAGTCAGGAAGGGCAGCCGGTCGTAAAACTATGGTGTGAGGCGGGGTGTGCAAAAAAGCCAGCATTAAGTAAGGGCTGTTGATAGGAGGCGTTAAACCATGTGCATGCTCCTTCACCAGGAGAAGCCTACATGCCGGTACCGTGCAGGTTCTTTCGATAGGAGTAGGCACTGTGTGTGTTTTAACCTCTCCGTACAATCATGATATTTTACGTTAGGAACTTACATAGGCTAAATGCTACACATTCCATGTAAGAGGTTAGATACTGCCAGTTTTGCGTCAGGAAGGGCAACTCAACAAATTCTTGCGATTTAAAATCCTAGTCAGGAAGGGCAGCCGGTCGTAAAACTATGGTGTGAGGCGGGGTGTGCAAAAAAGCCAGCATTAAGTAAGGGCTGTTGATAGGAGGCGTTAAACCATGTGCATGCTCCTTCACCAGGAGAAGCATACATGCCGGTACCGTGCAGGTTCTTTCGATAGGAGTAGGCACTGTGTGTGTTTTAACCTCTCCGTACAATCATGATATTTTACGTTAGGAACTTACATAGGCTAAATGCTACACATTCCGTGGCAGAGCCGGGAATCGAACTCGGACCTCCGAGGGTAGCAGCTAACTACTACACTACAGAGGAGGACTATTTCAGAATATTTTACAACCTTAATTAGTACTGTGTTTTAAGAGCTTGAATGGTACTCAGCTAAGAAGACGTTCGCGAGTTACAAGCCGCTTATCAGTGTCCTCGTTCAAGGCCGAGCCGGAAGATACGTGTACAATTTCAGCTAACACACGCATTCCGCTGCTCGCTCTGCGCTGATACGACTTCATGGAGAGTAGAACAAACCTGTAGCCTACAGTATGCATGCCTCTCACCCGGTAGTCTCGGGTTCGATTCTCTTGGGAATAAAAATGTGTTTAAATCGCAAGAATTTGTTGAGTTGTCCTTTGCACACTCTTGCCTTCGCGATGCGTGTTCGATAATTGTTTTCAACCGGTTGCCCTTCCTGACGTCAAAGAACTCGGATTAAGAATCTGTCGAGAATCGGGGGTTTTACTGCTAGATTTTAAATCACGAACTATTGTTTTACTGCTGGATGCCCTTCCTGACTAAGATTTTAAATCGCAAGAATTTGTTTTAAGACTCAAGTCTTGTTATGTTTCTTTTCGTAATCTGCAAGTCTAAACAAGCATATCGCTGCACACTCTTGCCTTCGCGATGCGTGTTCGATAATTGTTTTCAACTAGTTGCCCTTCCTGACGTCAAAGAACTCGGATTAAGAATCTGTCGAGAATCGGGGGTTTTACTGCTAGATTTTAAATCACGAACTATTGTTTTACTGCTACATGCCCTTCCTGACTAAGATTTTAAATCGCAAGAATTTGTTTTAAGACTCAAGTCTTGTTATGTTTCTTTTCGTAATCT